>NC_045671.1:62449123-62751623 GCF_009829145.1 Chiroxiphia lanceolata | reverse complement strand
TTATTATGCAAGAAGAACAGGAGCATAAACAAAAAATTTTCATGTCAGAAGAAAAAAGAAGAGCAAATTTACAACCTCTACTTACATTTGAAGCAATTGTTCCTGAAGCACTACTCTCAACTGGCACTGAAGGCATTGCCTGAGTAGCTGGTTACTTCTACTGCTCCATGTCATGTAGCACATTCACTACTTGGCAAAACAAATAAGGAAGATGTGAGTGTCCTGTAGATCAGGAAAAAAAATATCACTTGATGGACTGTGATACTAAACCAAATGTAATGCAATGAAGTTACTGCTTTACTTTACTTTTTTTTTTTTTATTTTTAACTTCTTCTAGTAATTATGCCAGAGGTGAACACAGCCAAAAAAAGAAAGATGCATGAAAAACATAGTGGAGGAAATAATCCTAGCATGAACCCACTTCTTCAGAGACAAACCAAATGTTTTCTTTTATCCTGTAACCACAGGCAACCTAGATTAAAATACTTTGAGACTAGACCCAGGGACTCGATGACACCCTGATTATCAGCAAGCTTTCTGTTTCAGCCTGACTTGTGAATATATTCTCTCTCTGTTTCTCTTTCTCTCTCTCTGTTTCCTGCACTTAGATTGTTATGTCTCTGACATGATCTCTCACATATTTGTTGAATAAAGAATAAAGAACAAGGCTAGAGGGAGTCGAGCAAAGATGTGTTATAGAGCAGCAGTGGTTAGACAAATAACCATTTAAAAAAAAAAAGTAAAACGAGCCAAGAGAATGTAAATTACCAAGATGAGCCCTACTGAAAGAGTCGTGTAGGAGAGGCTAGGACATCAGCTGCAGTTCTTCAGAGGCTTCTATTCAGAAGGCTTACCCTTCATAACAGGCTCTAATGGTGGGATGTTAGTCAGGTTCACCTTCTATCTGAAATACTTAAACCCCTGTTCCTGTCCCCAGCCTTTTGCAGAGGGAACAAGGGACTGTCTTGGTGGCATTTTCATTTCAAGCATCTTTGAGTTGTTTGTGTTTACTGTCACATCATGGAAGTGCAATTTGTCAACCACTCAGAATCAGTTTATTAAAATATGTACCTGTGTATTTTTACTCATGTAGTGACCACTTACGTAGGCAAAGCTTATGTCCATACATAACAGTAACCACGTTTCTGTAGATATTTGGGTTGTGCACACAGTTTTTAGTGACAGTATTGCCTTCTTTCTTTCCCAAACAAACCCAAGGCTTCATATTTTTAGTGCATGTTCTTGCAATATTTGAAAACCTGGTTTCAAAGTGACAAATATATTTCACTCTTCTTAAAGGCTCAACTAGCATACACAGATACTTCTTTGTTTCTCAGCAACAGCACACTGAAAGCTTGTAGTTTTACTGTAGTCATGCAAATTATACAGTTGTTGGTTAGTGAATGAGATGTATAAACCACTGAGAAAAAAGTGCATGTGTCTCCTGTTGTGAATCCAGATTTTCTTGCTGTCCTCCACAGTGTCTTCATAGGCTGAAGAAATTGATTGGCAAGATGAATTAAAAGCTGGAAGAATATGTAGGGTATATTTTGGTTGCTATTGATATTCCATGTGGACTGATGCTCTGACCTTGTTCACCTGATGCTAGGAAGATGATCTGCAAGACCAGAATTTGAAGAAAAGATGGAATATAACCACATGAAAGCAAGATCTGTGCTATAAATAATAATCACAATCCTCAGTCTCATTTTACATTTTATACTGAATCCTAAATGCTTATATATTGTATCAATAATCTTTGACATTTTAACCTATAAACACAGGATTCTTTCTACATTGCTTGCCATTTTTTTTAGCTTGAATTGGTACCCCATTTCTGCCAGAGCTGACTGACCCTTGAAAGCTGATTTTGATTTTCGACAGCAGAACCATGGCAGACCCTGTTTGAGGCTGTAGTTGATGTGAAGTGCTGGACAGAAAGGAAAACCCATAAGTTTTGGTATTCAGTGTTGTGGTCTGCTTACATCATAGTAAGATTATAGAAGAAACATTTTCTCTTGATGGGGAATTCCATTAACAAATTTGGCAGCCAGCATTACAGCTTAGCAAATTCTGCATCATAATATCCTGGGTAACGAGGTTCTTGAGTGAAGTGGGAAGGGACAGTAAAGAAAACCTAAGGCTTTCTCCAGAGTAGAAGCATACATAGTTTTATTCTGACGGTTTGGGAAGTGTTAGATTGCTTCTTGTGCTGCTATCTAACGGGGCTTATTTTGTGGAAATGGTTCCTATTGTTTCCTTCAGTTTTCAAGTTTTAAGTAGGACAGTAGCTTGGCCGCCAGGGGTGTTGGGCATAATTTTTGTCTTTTATCACAGCAGATGAGCAATTATCTGCTGGGCCTAAATATGGGGCAGAGCTGACCTAAGCAAGAGTCTTAAATTGCCATACAGTCTGTGATCAGGGAAGCTGGTGATCAGAGAATAAAAAAAAAAAATAAATAGAGCAATTTGCCAAGTACTCTTCTGGTTCTATCTTGTCAAGAAAGAAACACTCAGAATCAAAGCAGAAATGGATTTCACAGGCATGTAGGGCACAGAAACTCCACTCCATGAGAAGGACATTTAACTAAACAAAATCTATTGATGCTATCATGAATAAATTTAACCTTGAAACAAGAAGATTTTTAACCTGTAAAATGCAGGTCTGTGTAATACAGGCCTGTAAAATGCAGAAAGAGAGTGCAGGAAGGAAAGGGAGAGCAGAAGGGAGCTACTTCTAAAATGGCTGATCACTTTATTTGATTAAAATGCAGTTTCCTCCAGTAACTTGGGAAAGAATCCTCTGCTCAGCCCTGTTATTTCTGTGGTTTTAACATTTCCTACATTATTTATGAACGTGCTGCTTTACTGCAACAAATATTAGCATTTTGTAGAGCATACAAGGGCAGAGCAAGAAAAGCACCAATTTTATTAACCTGGGTGGTCTTCAGATCTTGCTGCTCTGCTGTATGTCTGTTCTCAAAAAAAACAATTCCTCAAAATGCGGCCAGTTTCCCAACACCTTTCACAGGAGCTTCTGAAGGTGACACTCTTGCACAGCACGAAGTTCTCTGTCCCTACACTAACTCTCAACTTTTGGATTGTCAATTTATAGTTTTTGTCATTTTCTGATCAGATGTTAAGATAAATGATCCTTCACACTATGAAAATCATAATAATTAACATCTGCAAGCCTGTGCAAACTGTATAACCATTCTTTCCTCCACTAGCTCTGCATTCAGCCACAGTTAGACCACTAAAAGCCAAAAGCAGGGCCAAAATTCATAAGTCAAAATAACATCTAAACAATGCCTAAATTATGCTTCTATACCAAGGGAGAGCCCCTCCAGCTACAGTTGTTGTATATCTCTTCCACACCAAATCTTAAAAACAATTTTTAAAAATATTTTTGGCTGTTCTTGTGAGTGTAAAGAATTGAAGTCTTAATAGTGTTTTCCCCATGGAAGAGAGGAAAATTCTTACCCTCCTGCTTCATACATTTTTCACAATGTTTCTTCACTGGCACCTCTCATATAAGACAGCTCAGTGTGGATCATGTGGACTGTGCCATGGTCTCAGTTTTTATCACAGTCACAGCTTTCATCTATACTCATGTTTGTACATTTTGAGAAAGCGGTTGTAATGTACTGAATAATGGCACACCCAGGGTGCGTGCTGCTGTGTCTACACCTCATCTTTGCAGCTGTGTGATCTCAACCACTGCCATCTTATTGCACAAAGTCAAGGGCCAAACCTGGCTCTGTATGTCCCCTGGGATGGAACTCTGTGATTGCTTTTAGAAATTACCTTATGCACAGTGCTGACATTTGTGGGTTTCCACCTCCATCCTCACAGGAGGCTGTTTCTAAAAAGCATTTAAAGAACAGTTGTTGTGTCTCACTGAATTGAGTGCTTCTAAAATTAAGAGATAATTGTGGCAACAGTCTATAAGTTAAGAGGCTCGCTAATCTCCTCAGCCCATGCCAGAAGGAAAATAATTCTTCCAGAGTATTGTAACCTTGTCCACTTTGCAGAACATATACAAAAGATTAAAAAAAAAGGCATATGGATTAAAACAAAGTCTTTCTTTTGCTGCATTGTAGAGTGACTATAAATCAGAAAATGCAGGCTTGCATTCAATTCACGAAGGAATTTTTCTATCTCTGTTAGACTTTAAATCAACTGCCTAGCAATTGCAGATGTCAAGAGGCTCATAACAATAGAATAAGACTGATGAACAGAGAAAGAATCTGCTTTTTAAACTTATTAAAATCATCATAATAATGATGATGAATAACCACTGCAATAATAGTAATGAAATAAGGGTTGATGTTAGCAGTACAGCAATAATAATCCCTTCTCTATTTTACATGGGCTCACTTGTAAAGGAATAATGGAGAATTGCACAAACACATAAAAAATGCATACACTGTCAAAAATTCTTATCAGGGTCTGAATTGGCAACACAATTTGTTAATATTTCCTTATGTGAGTCTTCTTTTCATGTGAAAGGTTTTAATGCTTCGTAGATTGTGGTTTTCCATGTAGGTAAACTGAAATTTGGAAGATGAAAAATGAATTAAGCACTTTGAAAGGCTAGAACAAAGAAAAACTTATTGTTGAATCCTCACTAAAAATGAGTAAATAAATGATTATTAGCCAGATAACTTTTTCTTAAGTAGTTCACCTGAAAATATGAACATCTGACCCACCCTGGGCATACAAGCCTGAGAAGCGTAGTTTGCTCATGTTCTGTGAACAATTACCAGACCTTTACATTTAAAACCTTTCCTGATTTTGTTCTACTGGTTTTGCAGTGTTGGAAGGCAGTCTGAGCAGTTCAAGTAAGCTTTATTTCTATGGCTTTATATAACATGGTAGGACAAGCAACAAAGTTGGCTAGTGCATTGTGAAATGCGTGGGTAGCATTAAGTGTAAAGATAAGGGCATAAAAGGCAGGATGGAGAAGCTGATAAAACTTCTCTGAGCTGCCTCTGACAGAGGAGAGAAAGTGCCTCAGGATAGGGGAGGACTATGTTTTGCCAACCAAGGAGGAGCTTGTGTGGAGGAGAGGTGGTAGGTGCTTTTTAAAAATTGGGATTCAAATTGTCAAATGGTGAACAAAATTGGCTTTATGAGATGACAAACAAAATGGTGCAGGGATATCCGCCTGCTCCCTAAAGAAGGGTCTCTTTTCAAACCTGGAAGAGAATAATAGATTCACAAAATCTCTCTAATATTCCACTGTCACGAAATTATAAAATAACCGATCCCTGCTTGTGGTTATATTGTGCAGCTCAGTAGGAGACTGTTGCTTCTTATTGTATATATAATAGTTAACTACTAAAGCAACAAAATAAAGCCTACAGAAGGATAACACATAAACCTATGGATTGTTTGGGTGGGGGGTACAATCACATTTTGGTGGTATATTACTGATGAACTACTATTTCTTCATATGATCCTACTTCTGCCATTGTGTTCAGTTAAGGAATGTAGAATTCATGCAATTGTCAATTTGTTTTATGTTAGTGTTTAACACCACTTACCACCCTCATATTGATTTGGAAACTTCCATATTCCACGTCACTTCATCAGTTATCATGTAGCCAGGCGCATCAATGCTGAAAGTCCCTCCCCAAACAAAAATTCCCACAGGTTAAGTATATGTTTGATATGTGTATTTAAAGTTCAAATTCGTAAAAATACTGCTTTTCCTCCTATTTACTCAAACTAAATGAGTGTGTTTTGTTTGGAGAGTACTTTAAAAAAAAATGGGGGCAGAGGAGAGGGCAAAAGTCTGGTTCCCAGAGCATTTATACTCCAGACTCAGGTCTTCAGTTTTCAGTGGGTTTTGTGACTCCTAACATGAGAAAGATTTAATAATTCATAGACTATATTAATGGCTGAGTTATAACTTCAACAAGTTGGCGTTACAAAACTGTCAAAAATGTAACAGCTCCTGCCTTCTTTAATTTCAGCTGCTTCTAATGAATTGTAGGGAAATGCCTTATTGGTTTGCAGTGTTACCAATTATCTGACAGAGCCAGAGAGTATTTCCAGCTAATCAGAAATAAGAGCACAGAATTAAATCTCCCATGTGAAACTCGTCATTTACATATTTATTATTCAGAAATTATAATAAGGCTAATGAGAAGCTCTCATGGTGCCTTTAAAAGTCAAGCCAATCTTACTGTGAATTTTCAGCAGATAAAGCTTCCCTGGTACACAGTAGTCAAAGGATAAAGTCTGTTGATTACAGTTTAGTTTAATTAAACATTACAAGTTATTTGTATGGATCCATACATGCTTTGTGTCAAGGGGTTAGTTACATAAGCTGGAATTGTCTCAAGAGAAGTGAATGGACCAGGGCAGGCTGCTAAAAAAAAACATACAGTGAAGGTTATTTTTGCATCCATATTGGTTTATAACAGTAAGACACAAAAGAAAAAAAAAAACCTTAAAAGGTCTTTTGGAGGGGTGAATGCTCCTTTAAAATCACTGTACATGCTACAAAAGCAAAGCTGCAGGGCAGATAACACATTGTGAGCTCATGAATATGGTCTTTAGGTGGATAGCTCCCCACCTCCAGTCTGAACATCATCACCAACCCACCTCTCCCATCCTCACCACACATAAAAAGGAGTTCCCCAAAGGCTGCTGAGGTTGCTGATGCTGGCAGTTGACCCTTTCCATGTATTTATAGCAAAACTTCAGCTCATTGTGGGCATCTGGACTTCACAATAGTGGGTAAAATTATCAGACACTATACAATTTGCCGTCATTGCTGCCCTTGTTTTCTGGGCATGCCCTGATTATAATACATGACCTCAACCACAAAAGCACAAAGAGAAAACTTGGCTATCTATCCCCTCTCCCAGAAGAGGTATTTACATTTATATGTATGAATCTCTGTGATCAGGTATAGGAATGTGCTTCCCTGGGCTCCTTTCCAGATGCTGTCTCTTGACTTTGAAAAAAAGTGTTTTGAAATCGTGTGGTTAATAAAACTATAGGAAAAATAATATTAATGAAAAAACAAGAGACTGCTTACAGTCATGTAGTCACTTGGGATTGCCTTGCGTTGTGTTGCAGTAAAAAGTTTCCATTGCCATTGTTCTGCTCAGAGTCAGCACAGCAACAGCTTTATATGCACATCTGTGTATGTCATGAGAACATTTGCTGTACAAACAACAGGGAAAGATTACTCCATTGCCAGCAGACTATAGTAAAGTGATAATGGCCCTCTTAGCCTTGACCTTCGAGTACTTTTTCTTTACGGTATTCCTCATGTCCTCTGCAGTAGACAAGGAAGTGAAGTAAAATCAAGTAACTCCTTGCAATTTTGGTCCTCTTCAGCCAGAAAATGCAAACACTTTTAAAATATATTCTCATATAATTTTGGGGGTGGGGGCAACGTAACTAGTAGCAATTTTGTTACAAGATATCCAGTAACTTAGAGAGCAACTGTTAACTCAGTAAAGGTAGAGAAAACAAACTTACCTCTTTTTCTCAGCTAACAACCCTTCAGCTAAGTAGCTGGAGATCTGCAGTAGCATACACTAATCCATCTCTAAGCTGTCCATTTTCACTCTTAATGACAAAGGGCTGTGGCCTGACTGAAGAAAAGCCTGGGTTTTACAGTCACCTTCTCTACAAGGAGCAGCCTGTGTGTTCCTTGAGTTCTCCCTGCCAGCAGGAAGAGAGCTCTCCTGACTGGCTCCAAAGGTCAGAGAGGCAGTGTTCCCGTGTAAACCAGGGACAGAGTCCTGCCACAGCAAAGACAATGAAAAGCATCACTAGTGTTGTTCCTTGTACCAGGCATTACATGTCACACTGGGATTTCCAGAGGTCCTGGGAGCCCCTGCAAGATGATGGGCTGCAATCAGGCAAATGCAGCCCTCAGAGTATCAGCCATACTTTAGGCAAAGCATTGACACACTTCTGCTGTTGGTGTGCTCACCAACATTAAGAATTACACTTTCTGGCCAGAGACTTCTCTGGTGTCACCCCACAAGTCAGTGGAATATCACCTACAGAGAATTTTGCCTTGCAGCCTTAGCTATAATGGATGGTTTTCATTACTTTGTTTCATTTTTCACATCTCCACAAGTGTTGTGCTCCTTGCAAATCACACCCTTGGTTTTCCTAAGTGTCTGTATTTAATTAGCACAAATTAGAAACCTGCAGCACTGCTGTAAAGCAAATACTTAGATATTCATGAGAGACCAGAATAAAAAAGGAATTTTTTTCCCCCAAAAGGAAATAATTCACAGCTAGAGTAGCAGAGAAAGACAGTTTGAAGGGATTATACTATAGACTATAAAGATCTTTATTAGTGGTGTCTGAAAAAGTTGCCACACTCAGATATCAAAAATATTCCTCAAGGCTACACAGGTAGGGAGTGTTCCACATTTTTCATATGTTAAAAAAACCCATTAGCCACATGAAAACAACCTGAGTAAAAGGTTGACTGATAAATATCAGGTGACTGTGCTCAATGGAACATGAATTAAAAGAACCTTAATTTGTGGCTGGAAAAAAAAATAAAGTATATCTTTCAAGTTTTGGGAAATTGCTTCAGCTTTTAGCAAAAATGAATAATTACTTAGAATAAGAAAATGTCTATTAAACAGTTTTTCACTGGAGCTGTCTGTGTTCCCAAATTCTATATTTAAGGTAAAAAGATACATATTCAAAGCTGAGAAAAGAACTACACACCTAGCTGGTGCTGTGAAGACCCTTGTGCTTTTGAAGTGCAATCTGAAAGAAACACAAAGAAGCAGGCCAGTCTGCGGAGGTGAAATCCTTGGAGCATCTTTAGACACTTTTGTGAACTGGAGGAGAACCAGGCTGGGCATGTGATCTGACACCTCCATGACAATTACAAGGTAAAGGTCATTTGTCTGTCTGGCCATGCCCTGGGCAGAGATTCTTATGCATAATCGTGCAGAGATTTCCTCCATACAGAAACAGCTTCAGCAGTCCTTGCCACGCTGTGCTCACCTAACCCTGAAACGTGCCAGCGCATGCTTTCGTGAGGCTGCATGGTCAACCAGACAGAGGAGCTGATCAGCAAAATGAGAAACCTTATTTTCAGCCCCATTGTATCCCTAATGCAGCACAATCACATCAAGGGCTGCAGTGGAAGAGCTCAGGAGATAGTCGGTCAAGACCTTATGAGGAGCAGCTGAAATCACCTGCTTTGTTCAGCCTGGAGAAGAGGAAACTCAGGGGAGACCTCATTACAACCTTCAACATCCTCACGAGTGGAAGCTGAGGGGCAGACACTGATCTCTTCACTCTTGGGACCAGGACTAGAGGAAACAGCATGAAGCTGTGTCAGGGGAAGTTTAGGCTGGATGTCAGAAAAAGGTTTTTCACCCAGATAGTGGTTGTGCAGTGGAACAGGCTTCCCAGGGAAATGGTCACAGTACCAAACCTGGCAGATTTCAAGTATTTGGACAATACTCTGAGGCACATGAAGTGATTCTTGGGGCTGTCCTGTGCAGGGCTAACAGTTGGATGATCAGTGATCCTTGTGGGTTTCTTCCAACTCAGGATATTCTATGACACTATGATTCTATAAAAGACCAACAGAATGAGGAAAGTGAGGGTAGCACAAATTCTTTCCTGCCAGTGGAGACAGCAAGAGCCAGACAGGGACTTCTGGATATAAACAGCCAGAAAAGACAACAGCAGAAAAATGTGATTTTCCAAGGCCCTGTAGACTGCTGACAATTAAAATAAGAAAAAATAGGCACTGAATCCACATGTCAACCTGCAACACCTAATCCACAAAAGTGAAAGATGCTACTAAGGTAGCAGACAAGTGTTTTGAAATTAAATGGGGGAGAGAATTTATTGCATTAAAAAACAGAGATGGATTGACTGATGGCAAGATTAACCAGCTGGATACTGGTGTGAAGACTAGATTGCTAGGTAGGTGTTTTGATAAAAGAGGATTACTTCAAGGATTTTGTATGATGGGCGATGGTGAGCAAGGTAGCACTTGCTGATCAGAAATTTTCCCCTTTTACTTTTTTTTCTTGTAGGCTCCCTGCAGATTCTGCAAGGCCTCAATTAGGTCACCTGGAAGCCTTCTTTTTTCCATGCTGAAAAAATCAAATTCCCTCAACCTTTCCTTATACAAGAGACGCTCCATCCCTCTAATCCTTTTGGTGGCCTTCCTCTGGGCCCTATCCAGCAGGTCCATGTCTTTTCTGTCCTGAGGCTCCCAGAGCTGGATGTAGCACTCCAAATGGGGACTCACCAGGGCAGAGTAGAGGGGCAGAATCCCCTTCCTCACCCTGCTGGACACATACCTTTTATGCAGCCCAGAACACAGTTGACTTTCAGGACTACAAGTGCATATTGCTGGCTCATGAGCAACCTTTCATCCACCACCACCCCAAACTACTTGTCTGCAGGGCTGCTCTCAACATCTTCATCCCCCGGCCTGTGCTGATACCTAGGATTGCCCTCACACAGGTCCTTCAGGATTGTCAGCTGCATCACTCAGCTTGGTGTCATCAGTAAATTTGCTGAGGGTGCACTTGATTTCTTTGTCTATGTAATTGATAGTGTACTGGTGCCAGTATAGACCCCTGAGGGACACAACTTTTCACTTATGTTCTTTGGGACTGTGAGTCATTGACCACCAGCCTCTGGATGCAACAATCCGACCACTTTCTTACCCATCTAACAGTCCACCCATCTAGTCCATCTCTCTCCAATATAGAGAGAAGGATGTCGTGGAAGACCATGCCAAAAGCTTAATAGAAGTCCAGCTCAGTGACATCTGTAGCCCGTCCGTTGTCCACTGATGTAGTCACTCCATCCTAGAGGGCCACTAGGTTGGTGAGGCAGGACTTGCCCTTGGTGCAGCTATGCCAGCTGTCCCAAATCACCTCCCTGTCCTCCATGTGTCTTAGCATAGCTTCTAGGAGGATCTATTCCATGATCTTCCCAGGTACAGAGGTGAGACTGACAGGTCGGTAGTTCCCAAGGTCCTCCTTTCTATCCTTTTTAAAGATGTTTCCCCTTTCCATCATCTGGGACTTCACTTGACTGACATGCTTTTTCAAATGTCGTGGAGAGTGGCTTGACAGCGACATCAGCCAATTCCTTCAGGACTCTGGGATGCATCTTGTTGGGTGCCATAGACTTATATACATTCAGGTTCCTCAGCTGGTCATGAATCTGATCTAAGTGCCTCAGCCTCCTCCTCAACCAATTTATCAGCATTTTTTATTGACAGAGTACACCTTCTTTTGTGTCATGGTTTGAGATACCCCAAAATCTAATTCCCTAGTCTAAACCGCCTCCTACATCTCAACCTGGTGTAAGATGTGTTTTCCAGGCAATCACACGGATTCAAAATGGGGGAAAGGGAATATATTACAATGACTATACAAAGAAATATTATAATACATTATACACACAATCTCAACTATCTCTACTGTGACATAAGTATTTACAATGGATCAGATCTCTTCTCCCTTCCAAATAAAAGTCCAGGAGGGAAGAAGGACAGATCCCTTCTAACTCTCAGGGCAGCAATGTCTCTAAGGTAGCAGGCTCTCTCTCTTCTTTTCTTGCAGCAGCTGATAGCTGGACCTCTGCCAGCACACACGAGGGGATATCCAAGCCCTCGGCCACTCGTCTTTCAAGCGAGGGGTCTTCTCTTCCGTGGACTGCGTAGCAGGGACAAGCTCGCGTCACCACGTCATACCACAAAGCTCAGGGGTCTTCGTGGCAGTCCCTTTCCTCAGGGGATTCAAATTCCCCTTTGCAGAGCTTCTGTGCCCTGCTTCAAGATGGCTGCGAGCTTCTTTGTAGCTTGCAGCAAGGGAGGACCTCAAGGTCAACCTCCACACACCGTCTTGGCTAAGCTCTCAGGATGACCGAGCTTCTTAGTTCCTCTCTCTCCGGTACTGCTGTGCTCCAAGACTCCTCTCAAATAGGAGTCCATCTACTCCTCCTCTCTCTAGGAGGGGTCTCCAAGGGTTTTTGGGGGGTCTGGTTCAGTTCTTACCCCCAAAACTCTGTCTCTCTGCTGCTGTCTCTCTCTCTTCGGACAACACTGTCTCTCTCCTGCTTGGCTATAATGCCTCTGCCACATCTTATCTTTTCTGGCTCTCTGCCACTGCTCCGGTCAGTGCAGTTCTGCTGCTGCCGCTGCTGCTCACAGCGAAGAAAACATCTCCCAGCTCACAGCTACAGACACATGGTCCAGTTTAACACTGTTCCAAGTCTCTATAGCCCCCAGCTGGGGCTGGGGGGAGCAGAGGCCGCCCAGAGGGCTCCTGCCCTCTCCTCGTGGCACCTACAACATGGCTACCTTCTACTACTACCCAAACTACAACTCTTCTCTTCCATTTGGTTGTGATATGTTTATATTTTGCAGAAGCACTCATTGGACAAAACTTCAAAACTTCAAGAGTTACCACCACCTGGGGGTTACCACTTTCAACTGCAGGGGGAAAACCTGGTTAAAACTACTACATTTGGCCTTCCTTTTCTGGTTAACCTACTGTTATTCTTAACATTCCCTGCCAGGTTCAGTTCCACCTTCATCTTGGAGAAGAATATTGAGAAGCAAACTGGAGGAATTGAATCAGGTGTCAAAAACCTTTACAGAAAACAAGAGAGTTTGAGGATTTATTGCCAGATGAATGTCTTGACAAAGATCATATAATACCTGCTGAACAGCTGTGCTGTCACAAATCCCAGGAAATAGAAGCATAAGAGGAAGATTGTTTTTTTAACATTTTTTTAACATTTTAAACTCTGAAACATGTTTAAATCTGTTTACTCATATTAACATATTTAAAACATATTAAATATGTGAGTTTAATACTGCTTCAGAGTAGGAAATCTCAGCAGCTGAAGCTCATCCTTTCTTAACCAAAACACCACTCCCCCAGCAACTTGTTTGTGACTAGAACTTCATAAGCAAACTATAGAATTTACAACATAAATTAGAATGATTCCACCGAAACCAATGAGGTTCATCTGAGTTGCTTCAGCTGAGGATCCAGTCCAGTAGCATCACTCTGATCAGACGGAACAGTAGGATTCAGTCAGCAGCCTCAGTTTTTCTCTGCAGGAAAAGGATAGTCATCACATCCTCCTCCTGCCCTTCTCCTTTTTCTTCCCTATCAACTCATTGCCCTCACCATATACAACTAGACAGAGGAATGACCGATTAAGTTACGGACATATCTTTTCCCTCAGTATTGCTCTGCAGCAATACACTCTTTCCCCCCACAGAATTATAGAATGGTTTGGGTTGGAAGGGACCTTAGAGATCATTTAGTTCCAACACCCCCTCAATGGACAGGGAGATCTTCCACTACACCAGGTTGCTCAGAGCCCCATCCAACCTGGCATTGAACACTTCCAGGGATGGAGCATCCACAAATTCTCTGGGCAACCTGTTGTAGTAACTCACCACCCTCACAGCAAAGAACTTCCTCCTAATAACTAATCTGAACCTACTGTCTTTCAGGTTGAAGCCATTTCCCCTTTTTCTGTCACTACAGACTCTTACAAAAAGTCCCTCTCCATCTTTCTTGTAGGCTCCCTTCAGGTACAGGAAGGCTGCAATATAGTCACTCCAGAGCCTTCTCTTCTCCAGGTTGAACAGTTCCAGCTCTCTCTCCCAGTGTTTCAGGCCTCTAATAATTTCCATCTTGTTGTCTCTCTCTACTTGTCTTTTGTCTCATATAAGCTGAATATTATATATATGGCATAAAATAGATGTTTTAGCTTTAAACTCATTTCTCTCTGTTCACTTTAGGTAATAGCTTCTTGGTTTTGAGCCAGTTCTCTTCCCTACTTCTTTTGGCTGGCTCATATTGAGCCTTGCAGATTATTTTTTAGTTGTATTCCCTATTGCATGAAAGCCAAAACATAGAAGTGTTTACATTCTCTAATTCTGTACCCTTCGAGTCCATGTAAATGGCGCAGAAACTGCTATTTTTCATTCTCAGTCTTCCTTTTCTTCTTTGACTGTTACAGAGAATATCAAAAAGCATCAGGCACAGCAGCTTTCAGCCAAACCTAATTAAAAGGAATTTTTTTACATGTAAATTAACAAGTTGAGGTTTTCATTCCTTGTGACTCATTCGCTTCATCTTAACAAGAATTCTCTGCTGTAAGAGTAAATGTTAATTTTAATGACTTCAACTTCCTTTTTAACTAGAAATGGACAAAGTGTTTGGATATTTTTTCTGTTCTTTTGGCTCTTTCATCATTCCTGTCAGATGTATCTTTGCTGCTTCAATATCTTCTCCAGAGGATAATTGTTTTCACCTGGTATAAGCCTAATTTCCATATCCGATTTCCAGCCTCTGGCACTTCTCTCCCATATCCACCTCTGAACTCCTTGTCCTACCAGAGATTAAGGATATCACTTCTATGGCTTTACTCATGATCCACAAAGCTTTGCTTTGTCTCCATGTTTTTTCCCACTGCCTCTTTTTCTGTTTTACTAGTAAGAGCTGCTCGCTATACACCTGTAAAAATGCTTCCCCTTAGCATGAGTAATTTTAATGATAGGGAGTTTGTGAACAAGGTTATCACTTCCAATAAGAGTTAAAGAAAATTAAAATGATAATTAAATAACCTGATTACAGTGGTGGATCAGAGTGACCCTGGGAGCAGGTGACGTGTGAGTAATCCAAGGCAATGAAGCACAGTAATGTTTTACACCCAACTCAGCTTCAGCTAAGCCAACAAAAATGGTCCTGGAGCTTTGTACCTTTGAATTCGCTACAAGATCAGATTCCTCAGAAGTTTTAAAAAAATCCACTGACAAACAGCTTTTCCTAAACTTATGGAACTAGAACTACTTGAAGATTAAAGGCAATTTCAGTACTTAAGGAGAATAATTGAAATACCCAGGGAACTCCCTAAAGAAATTGTTGATAAAATGAGGATCCTAACACTGGGCCCCAGATGACTCCACATCTATGTGTCTTGGCATTCAGACATAATGCATACCAAAGTAGCAGGCATTGAACATATTGTTACCTTCACTTCCTTTTCTGTAGATTTACATATGTATTTGCTGCTGTAATTCTGTGTCATCCTTTGTATGACAATCCTAATCCTAATAATAATCCTTCATAGAAAAGGGTTTTGGGGTTTTTTTATTGGATCACTCTGTGAAACTGTTACACAATTTTGGTATATTGTTATTTAGTAAATTAATATATGATGGCCTGGGTTTTGGCAAAATAGTAATGTATACTCTAAGATGTTCATCTTGGAGGATAAGACGCAAGATGTGAAAGGTGCTAAGAAAAAGTGGTTATTTCTAGATGAAGCCAAACACCATATATCCCTCATGTCTTACTCAAAGAGCTGGCCATGTTAAAAATATAACATTATTTCTATCCCTGCAAAAGTTAAGCCTAAATGGAGACACTAATATTTTTTCTTGGAATTTCTTCTACATGTTCCTTCACTGAAAAAAATTTTTAAGTATAAAAGAAAGGTAGAAGACAGGAAAAGATATATTAATTCTTAAGAAATATGCAGAAGTAATAATAAATTTTCATTAGCAACATATGAATAGGCAATATTCTTCAATTACTTCCTCCCTCTTCTCAGCTGTTTCTTCTGTTTTTAGTAATAGATCAGCATGAGCTTCCACTTAAGAAGCGTTTTATCATGGCTTAACATTCAAACAATTATGCCTTCAAATATCGCCTTTTCTGTCTATAAAAGATGCCAAATTTGTGCCAAGGAGCCTTAGGACACCTTGCCAGCAACAAGCAGTTGCAGCCTGAGACCCAGTAATTTCAGATGTAACTCATGTCTATGCCAATCACATTAACTAAAGTCATGGTTATAATAAAGCCAAATGGCACAATTCATTTTGGCTATTGACATCTATAAACTGGTTTCTTAAAGGTGAACTTTCTAAAGAATAAGGTTACATACAATTATACTCTGCCCATATCTGTTGTTTGCTACATTTTGTTTCTGTAGCTAACATGTCATGAGAAAAGCACAAAAAAGATCCAATTTCCATAATGCTCTTTCTGAGGTTTTTCATAGTAATTCTGTTCAGAAATAGGTATTTAACTGATTTATATGTTATTCAAAATGAAGTGATGAATAGTTTTGTAAGAAGCGGAACAGTTTTTGAATAATGGCAAGTTTCTTACACATATACTCACACCATGTTCACTTAAGTATGGAATCCTGCAAATATTTTCATTACTTTTAAAACAATTTATTTTCCCAGCTTGACAAACACTGGCTTAAAGTGAGATAGGAGGAGTAGCAGTTAGTGAAATTTCATTCCACGGGTTGTTCTTGAATGACTCACTGTACTAAGACTGAAACTATCACCACTGTGCTACTTGCTTTTTGCACTCCCTTTATAATTACCAAATCTCATGCTATTTTTTGAATGTCTCCTAAACTGGCAGAGCTGTCCAGATGGCCATGTAAATGCTTTCAGTGTCAATACTCATGTAAACATGCATTCACACCCTTATTTCTGGTATTTTACTTAGCATTGAATGTTCTTCTGCTTGCTTTCACAAACATTTGGAGAATGCAAATGAAAGGAATTCTGAACACTATAGAAACTGATTCACAGTTTCTATACAAAAAACTGCTACTGAAGCCTCCTGAAATAGATATAATCATGAGTGTATTCTTCCCCCCAATGACCCAGATTCGAAGAAGAAGTAAGTGGGTAACTTTAAACATGCAAATAGTGCCAGTTGCACACAGACCTAGAGATTACATTTCTGGCTTACCTTGCAGCTGTATGATGCTTTTTTGTGTTCACCTTTTTCTGAAATTTTATAAAAAATCTTAAGGAATATCGTAAAAACAGTGACTTAATTCAAGGATTAATCAGTCACAAACTTTAATATCATAATGAAAGGGAGAAAGAAAGATGCTGAAACAAAAGAAACAGATGAACGCAAGGACAAATTCAAATAAAAAGGAGCCATGGGAAGAGTACATAAGCCAGAATGAATGGCGATGTAAGAATATAAATGTAAAGTCAATGATTACAAGGTTTAAAAGGCCAATAAATAAAGAAATTGCTTGAAGTAATTCCATGGCTAGAATTTGGTGATGATAATCAACAAGATGAGGATCCTTCAATAGGATGGAGTGTTACTAGGGAAAGAAAGTCTGTATGTGAGCTGAGGGAAATTAAAATGCAAAACTCATGTGATTAAGAAGGAGTCAATGTAACAGTATTCAACAACTGATCATCAGTTTATTTGATTAATTCTCTAGTAATCTCATTATATTACATATTTCTGAATGATTTCCTTTAATTTCATTATTATGTATCCATTTGGAGCTCTTTCCTTTAGGAGAAAAATGAAGATTAACTTCTCATAAAAGCCATAAAGAAACTAAGCACTCAACATGTTAATTGTGTATGTTTTATAATAGGGTACCTAGAAAAACACTGAGCAAATCTTTGAAACAGATGTTTAAAAAACCCAGATATTTTACCTATGAAGGAGTTTACAATAGTGTTGGATTTCAGACAATTTTGAATCAGTCAGTACAAATAGTTTAATCAATTATTTGCAATATTACTCTTCTACAAGTCCACAGATATAACCCACTCAGTCCTCTGCTCCTTGAGTATTTTAGACAAGTTGCACAGAAGTACTAGACTGATTGCTCAGCAAGCAAAGATCTGTTTAAGACGATGATGTTGGCTCCAGCTTGTTTTGCTGTCTACGAAACAGCGCTCCCGGAAACTGGATGGAGGATCCATTAAGGGATAAGAAAACTAGCAGAAGACAGCCCTTAGCTGAGGAAGTAAAAGAAACAGAAGAAATTAATTGGGAAGCACAAGGTTGGAACTACAGTTTATGGGAAGATAACTTGATGGTAGTGGATACAAGAAAAATAAAGGAACTGAAGCTGAATTAGGTCCCTTGAGATTACAGGCAACCAAAGCCACCTTTTACAAGAATCATTGTGATGCCACCTCTCAGTCTCTCTTGAGTCCCCTTGCAAAGCAGCATCAAAGAGCCGGACTTTGTCAGTAAATAGTGGTTGCAAAAATGTTGGAGTTGAAAAGACTTTTTTTCTTCTCTTGTATCAGAAACTTCCATACTTCTGCTTCCGGTGTAAAACCAATGGCCACACACCTACCCTTCCTCCACAAATCCAGTGTGCAGGCTCCATGATGTCGGGTGAAGATGACAGTAGAAACTTTACACTGCATTAAGGGGAGGGTGATGCCTGTGCAGCGACTGGATAGGCAAGATTCCCCTTCCTACTTTTCAGTGAGACTTCGCAGGTTACCAGTGACCAGCAATAAGATTATAAAACTGTCTCCTGTTATGAGACTGTGGGAACTGTCAAATGTAAGGCAATACTTTAATGGTCTTTTCCAGTAAACCATAAGTAAAGAAGCTTATAATGAAGGCATGAAAATTAAGATTATACAGTTACTCATGTTTTCATCTTCCTCCACTTATAATCAGCAACAAACAGAAAAGAAGCTAGAACTTGAATACATAGAGAAAATGAATAACGCTAGCAATAAAAATCACAGTAACAGTAGCAATAATAGAATTCAATTGACATCTGTATAAGACCCAGAAGGACAACTTAGGTGAGGCAGTTAAATGGGCATGTTTTGCTTTGTTGCCACGTCATTTTCAGCAGGTTTAAAAAAAAAATAAAGGGACTGCCATATTTTCTTGAGAAAAATTTAAGAGTTGTCAAGCTACTAAAATAAGAAGACTGTTCTGTACTTACTTCAATCCACTTTAGCCATTGGGCAGTTATTTTTGAGCGCATAGATACATGCTTCACATTCAAAAAATATTTATGGCAAAAAAGCCTATATGTTTGTGAGAACAGTATTAGAAATCTGTTTTTCCTCTGTAATCATTATTTCTTGATCATAAGAAGTGAATACACTACAGGTACTTGTGGAAATGTATTATAATCTACACTAAGACAAGATGTCTCTTGGTTCTTTTGTTACCTCAAGTCAAGGGCTGGACTCCAAATTATCTTATCTGCTCAACTTAGCTTCTGGACTCTGAGTTTTGAAGAGATATAGACCTTTCTCTATAGAATATAACAATTTTCCTTTTTTAATGTCAAATCCCTTGGGGCAAAGATACATGACCTGCAGTGAGAGAAAAAATTATTTAGACACAGGTTCCCTTAAGAAATAGTCTCAAAAGGCTCAGCCAAAGTTGCATTTGTTCTAATGTTTCCAACAAAGATTCCTACAGAAAGTCAGATAGCATCAGTAAAAACAATCCAGAGGTTAAAAAACATAGAAAAATAAATAGTGAAATATAGAGAACAGTCCCTTTTCCTGTCATTCTCTGAAAATGATATTGTATTGAATAATAGTGCTACTGCTGATCATAACCCATAACCTGTACAGGTTTTCACCGAGATTTGTACCAGTTTCAATTCTGTATGGTCCCTCTTCACCCCTAGAGGTGTTTCTCCAGTTCAGAATAACTCATCCTTTAGTTTTAGAAAGCATTTTCATCTTTCAATTGAATGCAAGTAGTTCCCGTTTATTAACTGTGGGATAATTGCTCAGAAAGAATCTGTTTGGAATGCACATATTAATGCCATTAATGCATCTTAATACCATTAATGCACTAATGGATTCTTGAGTATTTTTAAAAAAGCTTTTGACCAGTATAAATAAAAGTTAGAACAGCTTTTCCATCCTGTAGGTATGATACATTTTCTAGTGTGATTTTGTCTGATTTTTTTTTAATTTTATTTTACTTTCAAAGCCTTAGAAACCTGAAAATTTAATTTATACCACGGGAAAAAAATTACTGTTCTGTGTCTCCTCAGTGGTGAGAACAATTGAAGCAATAACACTAACATACATGAATTTCTTCCTACCAGCAATTTATAATCCAAGAAATTTACCTTGAGGCCATAGGCACAGAGTATCTGTGTCAGATCAGCACATGTGGAATACAGTCAACTGACAGCATCATCTTCTGCCAAATACTTTTATCCTGAAAACAAACCCAAAGGCCCCGGGTATGAGTGTTCTCACACATTCATATGAGATATTTCACATTTCTTTCTTTTTGTCCAGTTTGTCAAGAGATGGTTAAAAAACATGACTACACTTCCCAGCTGTAAAACTGGGGTGCCTGGCAACGGTTCTTTGCTTCCTCGTGAACAGACCCTAATAAAATAACCTAGGAGCCATCTGGCATCTGAATTAGTTTTGATGATCTATACCTTAAATTCTTGATGGTTAGACTTGCAATTGTAAGTGTGCAACCCACGGGGCAAGTGAATGCCAGACTATTGAACTGCAGATCACTGTTCTGTATATATATCACATTACTGTGTGCTGCTGCCATTTTTCCAGTGTAAATCAGGTCACCCTCTTTCTGCCTACCTGTCAGTGTCCTCAGTAAACTGAGGTTTCAGAACCCTACCTAGCCCAAGGCTGCTCTATTTTATCCTCTGCTAGCCCCAAAGTGTTAAACAGGAACCTGGCATGAAAATAGAGTTGAGAAAGATCAGTAGCCCTTTGCAGGACTGAGATAATTAAGCAGACTACTTGTTTTAGAGAGTTTCTGTCCTTGCCTTTGTTTCTAGTTATGAGGAGTGAGGTACTAAAGGTCCAGCATTCAGAGTCCTGGGAAAAAAAAAAACAAAAAAAAAAAACAAGAAAAGGAGTAAAAGAGAAAGATAAGCAAGGAACTTGTTTGACAGAAAAAGTGTTTACAGGAAGCTCTTTTGTGCAGTAAAAAATAGCTCCAGACAAAGAAGGTGGTTGATACTCAGAGTCATGTAGCAGGGACTGGGGTTGGGGAGGGTGGTGGTTAGACTTAACGCGTTTTCTTATACTCCTAAATCAGAGGTACAGTCAAAACTCTGTGTGAGCAATTAGCAGAGGGTAAGCTGTGCAGAAGAAGGATGCCTTGGGGGGGAATAGTCAAGTCAGAAGAAACAAAATAAGGGTGCAAACAAAAACGTTCCTTGCTCTGCTGGGATTAGTCAGGGTGGTATTGTTCTATGTGAGCAAATACTGTTAATGATAATGCCCAGATATTGTGCTATAGATTTTTCATTAAAAAAAAAGAAAATGTATTCCACATATCCCCAATTTTGATAGTTACGCAGCTAAAAGGAAACAACCACCTTTTCCAGTATGATGATCTGCTGTGTGCATGTCAATTTTGCTGGAAATAGGCTTGATTAATTATGAATGAACAGAGAGTTTATCTTGTCCAGGTTGAAAAAAACTGAAAGATATAGCCTTTCATATTCATAAACAACAAATCTATTATATGGGCCTGATAAGACTAAGGTTAATGCTGGAAACTCGGGGTAGCTTGCAAGGATTGCAAATGGCTCTAAGAATCTGGTGCAAGAAGATTTAGAAAGTAAAGACAGGTACTTCTAATACAAGTCTGATGAATTACAGGGGATCTAGGAAGAAGAAGAAAAAAAAAAGCAGAAGCAAACCCAAGTACATCTCTCCCTGAGTCTCAGTAGTCAATTGATTTTCCTGAGGGTATTAAGGGCCAAGTTTCATTAGGGAAAAAAGCAACAGTGACTAAAGAAAGGATATCCAAGCACCTAAAAATACTTAAAAATTAAATAAAATATTAACATCAGCAGTTAGACACAGTGATTAGGAAAAAAGGAAAGGGTGAATTGGAACCCTTAATGGGAAAATCTTATGGAATTTAAATTAAAAGTTTTGAAAATAACTGCAAAATGATTAAAAGAAGTGAGCAGATGATTTGATTTTGAAAACGATTTGAGAATTCCGAAAATCAATATAATTTCACAGCTATGAATTTTCTCTCAAAAAACAAAACAAAACAAAACAAAACAACAACCTTTTGGAAATGTTGAAATGTGACTTTTAAAAGGATTATAATTGAACTTGGTGGTGTGTGGGAAACCAGGTCTTTATTAACAACCAGAGTCTAGAAAGCCTAGAAGTGCTAATTCCCATGCTCTGAGCCTGGAAATTCTTATGACTGACAGATAGAGTTATAATTGAAACCTAAAAACTTAGAAAAACTACAGTTTCTACTTAGGTGCGCAACTGAAGGGTCTGGGAGATATTTAATCTCCTACAGGTAGACAGAATACAGAGATGTTAAAAAGAGTGGTTGGCACATTTTAAAATCCTGCTTGGCATGTCATATCCTTACAGAAATCAAAATGCCTCTGCAAATATTTCAAACTTGATGAAATTTTTTTTTCTGATGGAAAAATTGTTCTTTTTGAGAATTTCTTAAGTCTGTTTAACAGAGTTGAAACACATCATAGTCCAGAGGTGAGACCCAAGAAAGTAATAATAAAGGTTTTATGCAGTACTTTTAATGGTTTCTGAGCTAACTACTTGTAAGTCTGTTCTGTTCCTCTACCTCTACCTGAGATCTTAACAGCTTTATCACAACTGCCTAGCTTCATCAGTTTGATAATAGCCAAGAAATGTTTTGACCCTCAACACATTCCGTCAAAAGCAAAACTTGTAATTTGTTGCCACAGTGGTATGGCACCAAAAGAGAAACACCTGTTTCCACAATTAAATAAAACAGCTAAACAAACACATTCCATAAAGCTGAAAGACTGAATCCTTTGCTTTGGGATTACCGAAATACTATCTTTACCGTATAAAAATATCTCTAAGAGTTAAAGTGACAGCACTAACTCTACGTGCGAGTTATGGTTCAACAATTAGCTTTGCACATCTTATTGCATGACCAAGACAAAAAAATTTGCCCTTTAAAGGATACAATTTTGGGGGGATAGACATTTCCCATCCAGTTTTGCTCTTAAGGTCTTTTTAATTCTAAGTATGTAAAAAACTCCTATTAGAACTAATTAGATGTCCAAGCAGCTTCTTTCACAAAAATTTTCCTTGTCATAATATTGGTGCATTTCACAAAAAGAGCCAGCAAGTGTGTACTAGGAACTGTCAGAGCTCACTTTGGGTAGCTAGCCTTGGGGACACATGCTCTTGATAAGAAATACCAGCGTGGATCACCAGCTGGGTAAATCACAGTAATTTGTTTGATTTCAAGTTGCTCCTGTATTTGTTAGGGTTAAAATCAGAAAAGCAGTTAACAGTTCCAATTTAAAAAAGATTTTTTTTTTCTGCATTTATCAATGAAATAATAGACCCATGGTGCAGACCTTCTCAGTGTTTCTGTAAGGGAGAAAATAATTACTATAGAAATTTGAAAGATAGTGACATTAAGACATTTAGGGCATTATACTTACATTAAGTGGTACAATTTATAATAATTGCACAATTTTTAAAGTGGTACAATAAATGATCGAGGTCTGCTGCTATCCTCAGTAAACTTTTATTGCTATTTTAAATAGGGATTTGGTACCTAAACTCTTGATTTGTAGGTCCCAACTAAATTACTTCCTGGGTACCCTATGCAGAGTAGTGACCACATGGGTTGCCAAGGAAGGAGTGCTCTGACAGGGGCACTTAGGGATAGAGAAGAACAACAGTTTCCAGGTTGTTAGACATGGTTAGACATCACACCTGAGATATGTGAAACAGAACAATTATCTTCAGCTGTCTAAATTTAAATACCTTGATTGTGAGAAACAACAATATCAATTATCTTGTTTACAGTTTCATATTCAGTGTCTTGGCACCCACTGAATCTCGCTTTGGACTGCTTTTGTATATGAGGAATCTAACAAAATGTTAGCATGACCGTGTCCACTGTAAGTCTCATAGAGTACCAAGGCTCAAGGGGTTAGTATTTTAGTCTGAAGGAAGTGGCTGGACTGCCTGTGTTCAGAACTATGCCATAGAAATATCCATTCTGAAAAGGGGTGACCTGCTGAAGGTAAGGATGGGAAATGGTAGAATGAAACACATTGGTGTGTTGCTTAGAGGCTGCTGCTGTGGCCAGTTTGCCACTGCATTAGGCAAGCAGACAGCAGAATTTCAGGATTCAAGAGGATCACTCAAGAAGCAAATCCAGGGGTTTCCTTGTGGAAAGAAGATTTGGGATACCAGCTATGAAAGTAAGCAATGCAGCAGCTGGTAAGCCCATCAAAGAAACAGGGAACAACAGAGATCCTATAAGTTATCATGAAAATACTCAATGTGAATTTTCAGAGTGGGAGAAAGAGGTAAGACTAGACTGCAAAGCACAGCTGCAGTCATCAGTTTTGGCAGCAGACCAGCGAATTATAAAATGTTCTGTACCGACAGAAAAAAACCAAACCAGCTGCACCTCTTGGGTTTTGCTGTGGGACCAAAGGACTTCTGCCCTTTCTGTGATCTGTATAGGTAGTTGGTGCAAAGCTATATGGGCAGTATAACACCAAAAAATCCTTACTCTAAATGATACACTTGCAAATATCTGAGTGACATGAATTAGGTGGGGCATACATTCACCAACAAACAATTTGCTTCCAAAGTGATGGAGGCATTGCACAAAGTGAAAAAAAAAAAAATGTCCAAAGTAGTATTTACAGAAAACATTTGTGTAACAAGTAGAATGTCAATTGAAAGGGTCAGATTATCAGTTCAATATACATTCATAATATAATTCACAACTGATTTCATATAGTGTATCTCTCTTTTCTCCTTTGATGGTGTCCTGTAATTGCTGAAATTAATTAGGTCTATGTGCTGAGGGAATCCTTTGGAACTGAGCTTGTTACACTGAGTAAAACATCCCCTTTCTTTCTTCCTTAGATATCCTGTTGTTGCTTAAGGACCAAAACAAAACTTGAGAAGGAGTTGTAAGAGTATGTGGTGGTTTGGTCTAGGCCTTCCTTGGTGACCAGTTTGTAACTGAGGAAGGGTCCAGATCTACCCAGTATTCCCTATGATTTTTACATAAGCCAGACTATAAGAAGAAAGGAGGAGAGGCCTTCACCCTCTTTCCTTCCGGTGGCTTGGAGGTGCAGGTTCCCTGCTGTTGAGTCTGCCGTGTTGGGGAGCGAGGCCTGGTAAGGCCTTGTCGACCTTGGGAGGTGGAGGCGGCCGGCGATCGTTCCAGAGCGACTCTTGGTTGTCCCAAGGAGAGTGGTGGGATATGTCTTTGCTAACTCTTTAGTTACTAGATCTCGGGCTACTGATTGGGATATATATATATTTTATTTTGGTTTTATTCCCTTTCCCTTCCCCCTTCCCTTTTCCTTGTGAAATTGTATATATTTTAAATTGTGTATGTTTCAATTGCAACATAAGTGTAAATATATTTATATATATCACTTTAGCTGTCTCTCTCTCATTTCGGGTGTTCTTAGTTGGTTGTTTTTCTCCCTCTTCTCCCTGAGGTTTTGTGGGGGGGGAACTTCTGGTGGTAAGGTTTGGAGACTTGGCAGGGAGCCAGCTTCAAACCATATCAGAGTATGAAAGACTAAACATTTACTGAAGGCTCCAAAACTTTATCATAGAAGTAGAGGTTCATGTATTTTTGTTTACATTGGAGATGTCTGGTTACAAGATAACAGAAAAGTTAAAATAATATTTGAGAAAACTGAATCATTATTACACTTATAATAACAGGGGAAAAGGTTTCAGTGCATTAACCTGCTTTGGGGAAAAATATGCTTAGTTGTGAAAGAAGAGTTATAAATAGTATGTAACCATATGTTGGCCGCTTAAATTTACCTACAGTTTCTTTAGCTCTTAGTCTAGAAAAGGACTAAGGGCTTGACTGTAACCAATCCCATCTGCTATTCATCTGCATACATCAAAATCTTAGCATAGATTTATAAATTATAAGGGAAAGTGTCTCTCATGAGGAGAAAAAGTCAATTTTAGTAGGAACATTTGAGATGAGTATGCTCTTTTTGCACATGCAGAAAATGCTGCGGTTTGTCACCACATTTGTTGTGATGTCAATTGACACGAACCATGAACCATCAGAGCACTGGTGGTGGCACATCTGCATGGAGGTCCATCTACATGGAGGCACATCTGCATGGAGACTGTGTTTGGGGTGATACTGTATCCCAGACTAGCAATCTAGCAGGGCTCATCAACATGTGTGCTGAGTCATGTTGACCCAGTGATCCTCCAACCATTCTAGAGCTGGTGTGCGTGCAGCCAGAGAAGTCATATCTTTGCCAGTATTTTGCACTCCTGGCTCCAGTATCTGAAGCACAGATCTGACTGAAAACAGAAAGTCATTTTTACCTTTTGGAACAGCTTATTATCCCAGAGAGAGTGGCTACTACAGTCCCCTCTTTGATCTTATCTGGCTGGGCATCCACAAGCCAATCCATTTCCTGATTCTGCCTTGGTTTCTGTACATACAAAATGTGACAGCCATTCTGATTTTCAGCTATGACCTCTTTCATGCAAACAGTCTTTTCTTAACATAACCCCATGAACTAAAACTTGCTGATTTTTCTTTTCTTACCCTTGTCACAGGTAAAGAAGTGTATATCAGCTAAACAGCATGCACAAACTACTGCTACTTCCACAACATTGACCTCCATTCCTCAAATACTTAACTCTTCCATTTCTACAAATCAGCTCATTAAACAAGTCTTTATCACTGCATTTTCTTTCTGCATTCACCCCCTGAGTGATGGATGTTATTTTCATAGAGTAATTAAGACTTGCACTTTGTTCCTTCCAAAGATATGATTTTCAGCACAAATGGTAGTTTTGATGCCTTGCCTCATGCAGATTTAGTCTTCTTTTCAAGAGGCAAAATGCTTTTGAAGGTCTTTATTTATATACAACTAATTTTTCAGTTTCTAGGGAACAAAGTATAAAGAGTTTGTCTTTAATTTATTTCCTTGAGCTTTAGTCTGCTCTATGGCCAACACTCTTTGCTGGTTCAATACTTGGAATGTTCCTCAATATACTCCATAAGTGAATATCATACCGTTTGGTCATCAGTTGTTAAAACTTCAGCTACATTTGCAAAAGGATGAATTTGGATGAATCCTCTTCTCTGTTGCATGGGGACTCCATCTCTCTGCACCAGGGATTGTTTGTAAACAAGATGTTATGGAACCAGTGTTTGGTGAAGAATTCAGGGAGAGTCTGGTGGCACTATTTTTTGAGGGCCCCCTTCTGGACCCAAAGCAAATATTTTCCAGAATCAGGAGTCAAACTAGGACATTGCTTCCACCATAATGTGTGGTGCGTACTGAAGGTTAACTAGGTGCAAAGCTTTCCCCATACCCTCTCTTTTACACTGCCTCCCCCCACTATCAATACCATCCCCACCATGATTTCCCTCCACTCAGAAAAGGAGCAGAAAGAAAGTAAAACACACTAAAGAAGTTGTTAGATTCTGTGCCCTGTTAATTTGTCATTCACACAATAAAAAGCAATTAGGAACCTTAATTTAAAACAACTGACCCATCAAAATCCTGAGAGCATATTCTCAAGAATATTCCTTCTGAAGGGATGAGAAAATGTAATTACATGTTGCCAGACTCATTACTTTCAATGCTTCATTGTACCTGAGTGGACTGTGTGTACAGAACTGCTAAAAAATTCATCTTATGTACCAAAACAGACATGGATCTTTACTAGTAAGCAAAGCAACTGTAGCTTACAGGGGAAAAGAGGAAAAAAATATTTTTCTAAAGACAAATAACATGTCGCTTAAAATTTTTTTTGTCAGGTAGTTATAAATCTTTAAGTGAAGATTAAAATCTTGGGGAATATTAAAAGCAAGCAAGCAAACAAAGCAGTGGTAATAGAAAAGTTTAAATGCAAGTGCTCACTTTCCAATTGAAACGGTTTAATTTAAGATGACATTTAACAGTCCACTCCACCCACACTCTTGGAAACTGGAATCCAGACAGAACATCATTATGCTAATTTTGCAAGTGTAGTTTAACACTGATCAAGAAAATAAAGGTATGTTCTAATTTCAGGAAAAGATATGGAGCACCCAAAATATAAAGAACATAAAGTTACTTAAATGTATAAATTACTTACAATGATAACAACACTACAGACAAAACTCATGTAGAAAGGCTCATGTGTTCCTTCCTCATTTAAACAATGAGAAAAACAATTCAAATCATAAAAAACAGCAACACAAAATATTTTCCTACTCTGCATCATCCAGTTGTCAGTCTTCAGCTAGTAGACTCTGTACTGGTAGAAATAGTAACCCTGTGACAGATGACAGCAGATATCTGGGCTGTGCTGGTTTACTTCAGAAAGGTAGATAAATGAGTGGCACACAGTATAACAGGATTCATTTGCTCCGATATGCTACTTCTAAAACATTATAGTTAGAGGGACCCTGCATGGAAATTACTTCTGGGAACCTTAGGTGAGTATCAGTGACTTTTTCTGAGACAATATCTTAGCTTTCAGGGTTGTTTATAGTCAGACCCTTTTGCAGAGACAACATAGTTGTTTCGTACAAATCATTAAAAGCATGTGAATGTTCCCATGCAAAATTTTCATAAACAAAGAATAACATGGGATATTCTTCTCAGCTTTAAAATTTACTCACATTCCCACCTAAGCTTTAGCAGACAATTGCATTTTGTTGTCTGTAGAGAATAAAAAAACAGCAGCAGAGAGGAAATGGAACAGAGGCGCTTCCCTAATATGCTGTGCAAATCATACAATAAAACCCACAGAAAATTATTACTTCTCCCCTCTGGTATTGCTGTATTCCCAGCTACTGCTGCAGACTCTGCTCTGACATCACCAGAAGCGCAGCTCAGAAGAAAGTTATGCTGGTAATTCTCATACGTCTTCCCCTGAACTGCACTCATGCTTTGTGGAAACGACAGGGTGAAATGACTTCTTTGACCACCTAAACATAAGTCTCAACATCTGACAGATCTGACAGATCAGCCGGTGTCCTGTTTAACACTTACTTGACTTCTTATACATGAAACGTTCTTATCCATATTCTCAGACGGCTTGATTCTGCCCTTTTTTTGTTTGGTTGTTGCTGTGTTTTGGTGATAGAACTATCATCCTTTCAAAAACTGAAGCTATTTCCTGACCTCCTGGTTCTCTTTGATACCTGGTCAACCTCCACTGCTATGGGTTCTGAAGGATAACTCTCTTGACTGTATTTTCACCCCTGAGGTGAGGAAATGCAGCCGTCTGCATTTCACAGGTAGAGGGTCAATATCACACAGGAGCTGATAGAAGGGTTTCCTTTCTGAGACCAGATTCTGTACTTTGTCCTCTGTGTGATGAATACTGAGAGAAACTTGTATTTGCACTCATTGCCTCTATTTTAAAATGTAGTGCAATTCATGATTTATTTATACTTATTTTCTTTCCACTCTTGTTATTTGTTTGAAAAGATTCAGGTCAAGCATTGTGTAACTCATGGACCATAACTCAATTTCAAACAGCTTTCCACTGGAATGGGAGACACACTTACTAGATTTTGGTTTTTGCATGAGTAAGTTGGTACAGGCTTTGCTCTCCGACTAAAAAGACTTGATCTTTAGAATCAGTGTCATCCTGTGCGTATGAATCAACGGTTTTCTTCTATGAATGCTCTATAACATCTATGTTTTAATAAGACCCCTTGAAAAATATTTCATAAACTAGTATGAACGTACATGTGGCAGAAAAAGTAACAAGGTGACATGAAGAAAACTGTCCCACACTTGACCTTTTTTGACCTTTCAAAAATTTCCGGACATAAACACATGCTTGGGTGTAGTTTGCAAGACTAGGGCTTTAATGCTTTCCAAAACATAACGTTGATAAACATTTCTAAGTACCTTCCCAGCTTCTCTCAGCCCTTCCAGGCAATGAATGATATGCAGATGAATCATCACACTTTGGGTTTTGCATTAAAAAATTAGCTTTAATATGTTTTTACATAGCAACCACAGTCTACTGTAAGGGTAGGAAGCCTGTGTGAAGAGGAGTCTCAGAAAACCCACTCCAAAAGATGAATTTGACATCCATTCCACAATCTCCTTTCCTACTCATTCCCCTGGAAATCATGGGAATTGCTTCTTACCAGCTCCTGCTTATAAGCGCCCAGGTTAGTTTAGTTTTGTATTGAATAGGTTCCCGTAATTTTCTCATGCCATAGTTTCCTATGCCACATATGTTATGTACCTGAGCATTTGGGTCAGTGCTTATTGGCTGCTACAGAGTTCAGAGAGAAAAACTACATACCTTCAATAAGACTAGTAGCTGAGCTGATCAAAACCAGCATCTGAATCCTAAAGCTTGTTTAATTCTGCAACAAGACTGCAAGGTAATTAATGAACAATCTTCTTTTGGTAGCTCTGGAAACTGAGCACCTTTTTGACACTAAAGTCACAGCATTAGGGAAGTAACTCTTCTCAGATGAGATATAAATAAGCAGGGCCACCTAAGCAATTGAGACAATCTTGCTGAATGATTAAGAGTCCAACCTCAGTTTCAGCAAGAAGCCAAAGCATAAAATGTAGCGAAATACAAATTTCTTTTGTTTTCTTTGATCTTAGACTTCTGATACATACCTGATGCTATCTTCATATGCCATTGCAGTGGGTTTCTGTGACTGGATTTTGGTAATGGAGGGGGGGGGGCTACAGAGGTGGCTTCTGTTAGAAGCTTCCAGAAGCTTCCCCTGTCCCGTGGAGCCAATGTCAGCTGGCTCCAGGATGGACTTCCCGTCACTGGCCAAGGTCAAGCCAATCAGGAGGAATAGTAATGCCTCTGTGCTAACATATTTAAGAACAGAAGGTATTGCACAGAAAGAATTCCAGCCAGGGAAGAGCAGAGTAAGAATGGGGGAACGACAAGGTAGACACCAAGGTCAGTGCAGAAGAAGGGGCAGGAGATGCTCCAGGCACCAGGGCTGAGGCCCTGTAGCCCGTGGTGCAGACCATGGTGGAGCAGCTGTGCCCCTGCAGCCCATGGAGGAGCCCATGGTGGAGCAGGTGGATATCCCAAGGAGGCTGTGACCCCGAGGGAGGCCCAAGATGGAGCAGGGTCCTACCAGAGAGGAAGGTCCTGTAGCCTGTGGAGAGGGAAGCCCATGCTGGAGCAAGTTTCTCCTGGGTAGGACTTGTGGCCTCTGTGGGGGACCCACATCTGTATAGTTCATTCATGAAGGACTGCACCCCATGGAGGAGTCACCCATGGGACAGCAGTTTGGGAAGAGCTGCTGCCCAAGGGATGGACTCACCTTGGAGAGGTCTATCAAGGACTCTCTCCCATGAGAGCGCCCCAACAGGAGCAGGGGAAGGACTCCTCCACCTGAGCAGTGGTAGAAACAACAACTGACCATAACCCCCATTCCCATCCCCCTGCACCGCTGGGGGAAAACATAGAAGGCAGAAGGGGTGGGGGGAAGGTGTTTTTAAGATTGTTTTATTTCTCACTCTTTGGCTCTGATCCTATTAGTAATAAATTTAATATCCCCACTTTCAGTCTGCTTTGCCTGTGAAGGTAATCAGTAACTGATCTCTATCAGCTGTTATCTCAACTCATGAATCCTTAGCTGGTTTTTTTTTTCCTCTCTCTCCTCTGTCCAGTTGCAGAGTGAGAGAGTGGCTTTAGTGGGTACCTGGCATCTGGCCAGGGTCAGCCCACTACAGTCACTTACATTTGTTGTGAATGAGTGCTTTAGAATATTCTAAAGACTATTCTAAAGAATATTTAAACAATATTCTAAAGAATATTCTGAGACCATAGTGCCACTCGGGTGGGGGGGAAGTGGGGGAGGGATGCACCACCACAACATTGCCATAATAATATGTGCTAGTTTCCTTTAAGGTTCTCCAGAACCAAATTATTTTATGTGTGTATTTGTATAAGTATGCATTTATTCAGACAGTCTTTGAAAAGCTCTTTGTTTGGTAATACCCAGAAATTATCAGAAACATATTTGAACTTAAAAAAAAGAAAAGCCTGCATATGTGGTTCTCTCAGCATCTTGGCTAGTCTATGCCTTGCCTTTCAAACATCAACTTTAAAACAAAACAGAAGCAATGGTAGGCTTTGAAAGAAGAGTGGAAAAGATTTTGTCTTGTAGAGCATGAAGGGAAAAAGAGGTGTAGGTGAGGAGAAAAGACTGACGTATATAAAATTACTGTTAACAGAAATCTGTTAGGAAAGTGAGTTCCTACAAGGTTCATAGGGCTCAGAACAGTAGAAGGAAATTCAACGTTGCTATTGCACAGCAATGCCAGAACCAGTTTTGAGTGAACAGAAAGGGTAAATTAGCTGGTGAGAAGACCTAGAAAGGTGTTCTATCATGACTGAATATCTCCTTAATAAATAAATAATAATAGAAAATAGATGTACTATGAAAAATTATAATTTTATGTGACTTCTTTGTCATTTTCTGACTATGCCTTGGTGTTTTTTTTTTTTTTTCCTTTCTTTTTTAAAGAGTCAGCAATAAAGGATACAATCTGTTTGCTCATGGTTACACTTGCAAATGCACAAAAATGTTGTTTTGAGAAATGTCTCTTTTCTAAAAACACATAAAGGAAGAAAAACTCAGCATCTGCGGTATGCATACTGTGAATAAATGCATAAAAAAAGATGCAAATATGAATCTAACTAAATAGCTATAGAGATTTGAAGAAATATGGTCATTCATGCCTGAGTAATACACACTAGTTTTAGTCATTGTGTTTCCAAATAATCAAGTCATACTTGCGGCTGAATTTGCTTAGCCAGTCTCTGCATTGAGAGAAAAGAGATGCAATTAATTTAAAATTTCAGAAAGTGTTTGGTTTACACTTTCTGAAAGGGTCTGTGCTGAAATGAGTTCTTTGAGCAGTGTGCTATTGACTAGTTTCCATGGTCAGTCACTCACTAACATACCGAGCACATAGAGCTACAGGAGGGATCACGTTTTTCAAGTTGAGAATGTATTTGAATAATCACCTAAAGCTTCTGGTGGACTCCTCTCAAGGAGATGATGGACTCAGAAAATGAGGTGCTCCTTATCCCCACAGCTGTCTTTCCAGCTGATGATTCTCAGTCCAAATGGGGCGTGAAACAAAGCGAGTTTTAACACCAAGCTCTTTTCTGTCCAAGCAAACATCAGGTGGCAGGGATGGCACAGAATGTGGGGCTTGCCCTGCCACCACTGCCTCAGCTACTGCCATGGAGCTGGTCTTGGAAAGGCTCCCATACCAGTCAGACCTCCTCCAAAGTCAGCAATGTGGAGATATCCAGTGGCGCTGAGGTCTTGCATTGCCTCAGTCTGTTAAGGGTAAATTTCACACAGACTTTGCTATCAAATGGATTTCATTTCCACAGTCATGAATGCAGTACCTTCCACCAGCTTTGCAATCACTTTCAACTTAAATAAATTGAAGCAGACAGTGGGTCAGGGGAAATTAAACTAGCAAAGGAAAAAAAAATTACTTAAACAGACTGGAACAGTTATTGCTGCCTGCTAGAAAATGTTTTTCTAGTCTCTTATTACCACATACAATCCCTAGTCCCATGTGATTAGCAAATTCATCTTGAAACACTGGTGTTGTTTGATTGCAGTTGAAAAATTAAGTGATAGCTTTAATTCTTGCTCCTCTTCTCATTGAAAATGATGTTTTGCAGCACTTGGATTCTAGCATATATAATCAGGATGCACATTTCCTATTGCATTCAACACCTGGCAATCTCCTCTCTGCCAATTGTGCACAGTGCAATGATATGTCTAGGGGTAATTATTTCTATCACCTACATAAGGGCAAAAGATGAGAGAGTCATCTCATGCTTACCTTTTTGTTTAGTTTTAAATCCCTGGCTGGGTTTGTTTACACAGAAGCACATATTTTATTCTAGAAATTTGTTCCTGAAAATGATTGCTAAGGGAGACATATATGAAAGAAATAGGCCAAGTATGCTCTCTTTATTCAGAATTTTCTGAAAATTATTGAGATTGCTGCAATGGAGAGACAAAGAAAAGGTGAAGCAAACATATTTTTTTTCCATGACATAAGAGAGGAGCCCAGAAAAAGAGCCCTAGAAATACTGGTGAATAAAAATTCAAAGTCAAATCCTCAATCCCTTCTGAAGCTTTAAAGGGGAAAAAGCATCAGCTCTGATTGTGTAAGAATCTGATTGTGTAAGAATCATCAGCCAAGTCCTGCTAAGATGTAAATTACCCTGTCCCTGGGCAGGGCCAATCTACATAGTAATTCTTTTATTCCATGGAGGTGATGCAGGTTACCTGTGGATAATATAATGTCTTCTGAGAAGAGTGTGCTGTGAGACAGCCGCAGTCACTGTGAGCATGCAAGCAGGAGTGTCAAGGTGGAAAAAAATATCTCTGCTCACTAATGGCTAAGATTGCAGCAAGCAGGGTAGGCGTTTAATCTTAAGAGGAGCAGCATGCTGGTAGCTGAGTTAGCAAGTGACACTGCTGCTTCTCATCACTGGAGGGCTAGTAGAAGAATTTAATGAAAACTGTGACAAAAAGATCAAAACCCACACAATCTTACGTTAGCACATAAAGGAACCACCACTGGTGACACCTTGTAATCCTTTATTTTACCCTGTGGATTCTGCAAACTGGTTTCTTTGCTTTCTGATACTTCACATAGATATTAAATTTTGTCTTACAGCTGTGTGAAAACCAGAAATACCTTTTTTCCCACTTCAGACATGTAAGAAACTTTGTTATCACTAAGATCTCATCTCAGATCCTGTACCTGCCCACAGAGGTGAGCTTGGGAGCAATGGGCGGTGAGGGAGGACAGTAATATTGAGAACCTCACTGGTGTCCATTCCACAGATTGAAAACTAATGGGTAGGACTTCCCACTGTGTTTACTGGAAACAGCTAGCCTGAGGTGTCTGAAGTGTGCCCAGTGGAGGATGATGATCTATTTGTACCTCTGTTCTGTGTTCTCAAAAAAACTGGGGGCTCTCCTGCCCCAATGTTTCCAGCCCTGAAAACATTGCCAGCACTGGGTGTGATCAAAAGTTCTGCACAAATAGGGCAAGTATAATGGCTGATGAAGCTGTACTTCTGCCAAAATGGTCTGACAGATTCTAGGAGCAGAAAATAATGTCAAACATGCAATTTATTGCCATTTGCAAGTGAGCCAAAAGCTTTAATGTCACAGCCTGAGGTAAAATCATGCTCTACTCCTTGTCCAACCCTGGAAACAGAGAACATGGCAGAAGAGGTTCTTCAAGGTAGGATCTGTGATCATATCTTAGTCGCTAGCTTCCTCTTCTCAGTCCCTTTCAGATCTCTGTATTTCCTTCTGGTGTTACTTATGATCACTAGCAGCTCCACAGCTGAGACACAAATATAAAACTATGCGCAACCATGTATTTCAAAATCTGTTTCAGGCATGCGCCTGGATGGTCCTTTATACTAACTGCAAAATTCTGTAATGTAAACATTAGGTATTGTATTATTATTTCAGCCACAAGCCTACAAAAAAATAACCTCTGGAAAAAAAGAAAACAACACTTCAACTGCTTCCACTATTCAGTAGTTTCCCACAAAAGGGAATAAGGTGAGATCAGAAGTTTCACTTCACTAGAAATATCTCTCCAGCTATTAATTATCAATAGTAGTTAGTCAGCCTAGACTAGCCATCTAGATCATTACTAGAGACAAAGACACTAAAATATACACCGCAAACGATCCTCCATCAGCATAGTAATTAAGATTTTGTTAAAAGAAATAAGAAGGTAAATAGCGCTTGGATTCTACCTGTGTGAAAGACTAAAAATACCATCTGTAGAGATGAGTAGAGTGCTGCCAGCACAGGATGCTTCATATAAAAATAGGCCCAAATAGAGGATCAATAGGCTCTCTGTTGGCTTCAATGAAGTGAGTTGAGCTGTCTCAGCTGTGTTCAGTGGGCAGTTATCCACATTCAAAGATAAAAATAAAAATGCTACTTTTGTTTGATTTTAATAGGTGACAAGGAGTATTCCGAATTCATCAGGGACAGCAAGGACAGCTTGGGAAGTAATACTTAACACCATTTATAATGGTTCTTCCAGAGTACATCTGGGCTGCAGCAATGAGGTAAAGAAGTTTGTTCTGTTGTCTTTTTAGGCTGCTCTGCAGCAAGAGGATGCAGATGTTTGACTGGCACCTTTCCTTGGTCAGCATATTCAGCTAACTGTGAGGGATGAAAGGCAGCAGGACCACTTGGGTGGAACGTAAGCAGGGAAAAAAATGTAGTAGATCATTTTGTCTTTTGGGATATGAAGGATTTTGGCTACACGTAAGAAGACCTAGTCCCCACTCTGTACCTAATTTTATTTCCATTACAATATTTTATTTTAAAATACTGAACTTTTTTGCTGTGATTTTAAGAGTCTTTATTTACAATATTTATTTTGCAATATTTTGAACAGTTATTTCCCAAGATTTTTTATTCAGCAACAATGTTTTGCTCAACCTTAACAGCAATCCTATATATACTGCAGTCACAGGTTAACTGTATCACCTTGAGTTAGTTCTCTTTCTGCAGAGGAAAATAGCAAAAACATGCTACATGGAAATACGGGGCTGATTCACCATCAACTTTAATTATTACTAGTAAGAGTGGTACCTAGAGTAACTCTTATATTGAAACAAGGAAGAGAGGGAAGCTATCTAATCCTAACTGAGCACTGGGTCAGTGTGGAGCTAAATTAATGGAAAAATCTGTGCATTTCTAAATCACATCCAAAGATCTCAGTTTCCAACTGTAACGCTTTATTTGTCCTCCTAAAAACCATGTGGCATGCTGCTAAACTTCCAAAACCTTACTCAAAATGCTTGAAGGTCCTTTCCTAATTTCTATTACCATGTCTCTCATGAAGTTGCACAGTGATGCAGTCCCGTTTGCTGGTGAACAGCTGTATTATCTGCAGAGGTACTACACAGAAGAACCAGCCACTGATCACATTTAACACAGCTGGTGGTGCTGAAACAGTATGAATGGTTATGCTGTGAAAAACATTTGAGGCAGGGATAGGAATCTGCTCTTGCACTTCAGTAGTTGAAAAAAAATCTGCAAATTTGTCTTAGAAACACATAAAAGAACACTGAATTCTCTGTATATTTGTTTAGGAAAATATTTCTTCTGTTTTACAGAGAAAATATTTTAAAATTTTCTCCCTAGTGCTCTTCAGTCTCCATCTGTAAATTTGAAATTTTTTTAATCTGCTATTTTAGGGGTGACTGGTCATAATTTCATTAGAAATATAGGATTCATTAAGACAATTATTCTAGTGGTTTGAATTTTTTAGATTATAAAGTTCCAAAGCATTTTCCTAATCAAGTGGACCCATTTGTGAGACCTGGAAAGAGGAAGATATAATTAGTCTGTTTTAATGTACAGGAAATGTGACCTAAAAGGATCTGAGAGAACTGCTAGACTTCCTCTGTAAGAAAATCAAGTGCAAGTGTCAGAAATCTCTTGAACACTGATTCACACCTGGCGGATATTCAGTCCTGAAGGAAGGATTGTTCTCTCTCAGGCAAAATGCATCAAAAAGCAAGATGGTTGAATGACTGGGCTTACCCTAAGGAGGAAGGCAGGGCTATTGTTTAGCAGGAAGATGACCAGAGATTTTTTATTGCTACTAGCTTTGGCTTTTTTTGTGTTTTGATTGCTCATTTGGATGTTTTTAAAGTTACTTTGCAGGGTTTTTTTGGATGAACTTGCAGGTGCATTATGCAATTTTGAACCCAAATGATTGCGGCAATTACCACAGTTTTCATGAGGTACAACCGACCTTCTGTCCCATACCTCTACAGTTTCTGTGGAAGGACCTGCAATAGCTTCACAGCTACAGTGTTAGTGATTTATTTGTCAAAGGGACATGGAAGTGGTGGCAATGTATGACCTGTACCTGACTGAGTTTTTATCCTGAGCCCGATCCATACGTTGTGAGGTGAAGAGATGGATCCTTGCTTTCCTCTGCAGTCTAGTGTAATGGACTAAGGAGTTATTCCTCAAGTTCAGATACAGCTGGGTGTAAAAGGAGTTATGAGTGCAACCTGTGTACGCACTGGGTACTCAGGTATGGAGCTTCTTCTGTGGGAGCTCTGATGTTAACCAAAGGATCTTCGTTCTCCCAGAGGTGCTCAAAGCCAGAAGGAGCGCAGGATGAAGACTTTAGGGTTGTGGCATCATTCATGTCCCCTCAGGTAATTTGGAAGGATGGATTTCTTAGAAACTTTGGTAAGATTTCATTCAGAAACAGTCAAACCAAATAACTCAGATTTTTTACTTCTGATCCACCAGAATTATATCTCTGTACCAAAATCATTCACCTCTCTTCTCTGATACTGTTTTCTAGTCTCCCAGACCAGGGCTGGATTTGTTCATAAAGAAGGATTTTATGGAATCATGATAAAACACAACATTTTTCTGTGGTACATGGCATTTTAACCATCTGTATATCGTTGCCTGATATAGTTTTCTTTTCTACTGTTGTCAGAGGAAATAGACTTTAAAAAAAAATCCATGTGACTAATATCAGTGGACCTTTAGATAAAATCCCATAGGCTATTAATTTTATCTACAATGTGTATAATGTTTTATAATATAGAAGTAGACTGCAAAATGAAATTAATAGAGACATGAGACCATTACGTACTGCAGACTGTAATTTTTCATGTTAACACACTATTTTGCCAGTTGTGCAGAAGAAATGCTGATATATACAGAGAAAATACTAACTGAATAGTCATCCCCCTCCTCTTTTTTTTGTCTCTCTTTTTTTTTTTCTCTTTTTTGTTTTTCTGGCCCTGCATTTACATCCGGCTATGTAAAGCACCTGGTTCACTTTTAGCCCTCTAAAAGTCCCTGTACTGCTCTTTTCATCTGAAGTCTCTTTGCATACTATAGATCTGTCATCTTCCCTGATCCGTAAATTTCCAAGTAACCGTATAAGACTTGAGGAATGCTCTATGAAAGAAAAATTATGAGAACACAAGGATTACTTTGCTCTCAAGAGATACCACTGTAATAAAATCAATCATATGAATTAAAAGCTTTTGACAAATAATTCATACACACTAAATTAATTAACGCTTTTTCAAGACAGGCTCAGCACAGTTTCCTGCGTTAGCCAGCACCACATCAGCAGAGCAGTAACAGCTCTGCCATCTTTGCTCCCCGTAGTCATGATTCAGATTTGGAAAGAGGATACAATTTGCATAGAGCTTGTGTGTCAGTGAAAGGATTACCTTTTTATTTAGTAGCCAAAATAAAGCTGTATACATATTATTCTTTTTATCCCTCCTCTCCTCCCATTTCAAGAAACTAGGAGCAAAGTAACTGTTTCTTCATAAACACTCCAACTACTGTGTTGAATAGAGTTGACATTTACATAAATGGATTGCAGTGCAGTTGTTGAACATATACAGGGATGATTCTCTAATCCCATTTTAATTAGATGGATGTTGCAAGCATACAAAAATTACAAGCCTCACTCCCTGTGGTGATGCCATACTGGCAAGGAATCAATCATCGCGGCCTTGGTTGCCATGGAAACTGATAGCTCCTGTGCCGCCATCTAAGTGCTAAATGACTGGTGGTGTACTCCTAACGCAGGGAGAGCAATGAGTTTTTATATCCTGTCCAGCAGCTGTGCCAGAGAGTTAATTAAAAGCAGAGAAAATGAAATAAATCTAAATCTGTGAAGAAATGAAATGTACAGTACAAATTGAATTCCCATGTTGGACAGAAATTAATATGCAGCACAAACCACAGAGCTGCCTGAACAAGCAGCAGCTGTGAATCCTGGGAACTGGTACCTCCATGGAAGCTAAAACCTGAAAGTGGAGAGAGTACCTCCTTATCTCATTACCTAAACAAGCACTTCCCTCAGTGCTTGTGTGGACTGATGCATGCAAATCGCATCCTCAGATGTTAAAGGTGTGCAGAAACACAGGATAGACAAAGCTTAAGCAAGATTTAATTAACAAACTTAGCAGTTTATCAGTTGTGGACCTGATATAAGTAAATATTTGCACTGCTGTACCTGAATTCACCAGATAACCTCTATGAAAGTCAATGCGGTTTTATTGATAAGCCGTGAATTTTAAATTCATACTTCAAATATCACAAGTCTAGTAACCACCCCAGAAATGCTTTTGTCACAGCAAAATTAGCTCTGCATAAAACATTTTTTGGTAGCGTGGGTTGCAGCTGACCAGGCATGAAAACTAAGCACAGAAGCACAAGGCTCCCATAGCCCAGCCTTCTTCCCCCTCAGCACCACTCTTTAGGAGGCAGATTTTTGTGAATGGGACTGCTCATCTCTGTTCTGGAAAGAGGTTTAACTGGCACACACAACAAACATGGCAAGCAGGCAAACACACCACAGTTGAACTCATGCTGCTGTGCACAAGAGAAATTAAGTAGGGAAACGTTGATAATGAGAGAGTCTCATTCCAGCCCCAAATGCAAGTATGTTTTGGCCAGCCATCTTTGCAGTCAAGCAAAAAAAAAATTACTTTAGCATTCTCTACATCTGAGGCTTTTTAGGTTCTTTGCATCTTTTATCAAGCCTTTTATGTTCAGCCATTTCCCCTGATAGCCTACTGGGTCAGCCTGATTGGTTGAGAGGATGGGTCCTGGTCATTTTTTACCCTCGTTTCCACCGTTTGTCTTTACTGCTTGCCAGCTCTTCCAGCTGATGTCAGCTACACCAAAGTCCAAGGATTTTTCTCAGGCCTCTGAAACTGCATGAGAAAAAACAAAGCTGTTGAATCCATTCCTCGAGATGAAACTATGGCACCATAATACCATATTTTTCACGTTCATGATCGTTCTTCCAAAACAAGTAAAATACTGATGTACTCTAAAATCCCCTTCCTTTTGCCTGTAACTTATGAAGTGAAAATATTACTTCTTTCCAAACCCCTTTTAGTGGGTGTTTTACAGTTGTTCATGGAGAGGAGACATAAGTAACAAACCTACCTTGGCCATCAGCTATAGCAATTTACTAGCAACCTTTCATGTTGGAGATGGATGACACAGAAACTCTTGACTCTACCTTTTTTAGTGTGCCTCCTGCCACCTCTAATATCTTCTCCAGTAAAAGAAGAATAGATCTTCTGGAAGACCACAAGTGTAGTAAATTATGAAATATTATTTTGTGTGATTTAACTAACCTGTTTTGCAAATTATGTTATAAATAAATGTTGATAAAATCTACTCGTAATTCATCTTAAACTTTCTTACCACCGTGTGATCATAAGCCTTCAGAATAAATAGAAGTAATAGCCTTAACAATGTCACCCTAATTAGACATCCATCAAATCTCTCAAACATATTTTCAGTGATTTTTTTGTCACTCTGTGTAAGTTTCATAAGAATAAAAATCCCTGCTTTAAAAAAGACACTTTTCACTAAAGGGTTTGGTTTTTTTCTCAAAATAATAGCAAGTATACAAGAGAGCAAGTTGAAATCTAAGGGAATACCATCAACCCCTGGTATCAATACAGGCTGGGGGATGAACAGATCAAGATCAGCCCTGCCAAGAGGGATTTGGGGGTGCTGGTGGATGAGAGCCTGGACAAGACCCAACCATGTGCGCTCACAAACCAGAAAACCAGTTTTATCTTGGGCTGCATCAAAAGCAGCGTGGTCGGCAGGGAAGAGACCTGGGGGTCCTGGTTGATGGAAAGCTGAATATGAGTCAGCAGTGCTCTGGTAGCTAAGAGGGCCAACCATGTCCTGGGGGGCATCAGGCAAAGCATCACCAGCCGGTCAAGGGCATGTTCTGGGATTCTGTGATTAGCCGTGACAAAAATGATTGTATTCCAAGCAGCTATTAATCAAAAGAACCAAATACTGAAACCAGTCTACCTTCTATAAGTTAGTTGTCAGTTAAGTTGGAGCATCCAATTGTTCCAGGATCCTTAACAAAAATTTTGGACAGAGGACGTTATTATTGATCATTAGTATTGATTGGAATTACAATGTTTACACTGTTGCCTGAGTTCATGGGTTCCTGTGTCTCCAAGAGTGGTCAGAGTCCACTTGCTCACCACTACTTTTATTCCTGCTGAAGAACAGAGGCATTGCTGGACCTTTTCTTGGGGGGTAGTGTGTGTGTGGGTGGTGGTGTGGGTATGTGGTGTTTTTGCAGGTACCTCTCCCCTCCTCTGGAATGAGCTATTTCTGAAGAGGTAGTTTTCTTCCCCCACAAAAACTATCCCAACTTTCAAAAACTCCCCATCAGTTAACTGAAATAGCTGTCTATTGAAGAAATGTCACATAAGTTTCTTGTCTTTGTTTAATATCATACTACCTATATGTCACTACTTTGGATGTGTTCTATGCATTATAGTCTTGGACTAAACTCAAGGCCCAGTTCTAACTGGTTTGGGGAATTGTTTTATTCGTATCTTCTCAGAACTACTCTTCTGCTGAGAGCAAAATTTTCAAAAGACTTTGAAACCATGTATCTCCAAGCTCTCTGTCAGTGGGAAGTTGGCAAGCAATTAACTTAAATGTCTTTACTTTTTTCTCGAAAGTGCAATCAGTGGTAGTCGGAAGGAAAAACTGCATTTTTCCAACAATAATGGTGAAATTACCTATTCTTGTTCTTTTAGGTAGAATCACTAATTTGCCCTTTGCATTCCTTTAGGCAAGGAATCTGCCAGAAAAACAAAACAAAACAAAAACAAAACAAACACAACCAACCAACCAAAACGAGACCAAAACAAGGCAAAACACAGAGTTAAAGAAGAGTATATTTCTGGTTTTTGTCTCTTCCATCGCAATAAAAATTAAACAGTAGGAGTAGAGTTGGATTTGTTTTCCTTAATCTTGTTTTCTATCTCTTGAGAGTCTGGTAACATAGAGCTCCTCGTTTGGGGTTCCTGATCTGCATCAAAACAGCTGTAACTGAGTTCTTCATGCACTCTTCATTCGTTAACTTTTAAGTGGTTAACACTGTGGATTGGTTCATCATATGGGTGAAGAAGTTCACACCACTTATTTCCTTGCGTAGTACCATTTTACCAATGCTGACCTCTACAGTGAATAAAACATACATAACATTTCTTTTCTAGTCCTAAAATAATACACTTGAAAACAAATAAAAACTTACAAAATCAGATTACAGCTACCACAATATGGAATTCTGTATTATAAATGTAAAACTTTGAAGGCATAAATAAAATATCAGAGAAACTTTTTCACCTGTCAAATTATGGTATGTCACAACCACAACTGTTTCATTACCTGAGCTGTTCACAATTTATGTTGATAAAACATACAAATATAATGAGAAAGGTAGATAGCAGGTTCAAAATCATAGAATCATAAAACAGGTTGCATTGGAAGGGACCTTTAGAGTCATCTAGTCCAACAATCACTGCAGTAAACAAGGACATGTTCAACTCAATCAGATTGCTCTGTGCCCTGTCCAACCCGATATTACCAGGGATAGGATATCCACTACCCTCTGGGCAACCTGTCCCGGTGTGTCACCACCCTCACTGTAAAAAATTAATTCATTATATCTAGTTTAAATGTACCCTCTTTTAGCTTAAAAACATTTCCCTTTGTCCTATTACAACAGACCCTACAGTCCCCATCTTTCTGGTAAGCCTCCTTTAAGTTTTGAAAGGCCGTAATAAGGTCTTCCAAGAACTTTCTCTTCTCCAGACTGAACAATCCCAGTTCTGTCATAGGAGAAGAGTTCCACTTTCTGATTGTTTTTGTGGCCCTCTTCTGGACACATGTCTTTCTTGTGCAACAAAAGGAAATGTTTTCTGTAAGAATACACAACAAAGCTGTGAAACTGTTTGCCCTTACATGACGTAAATGCTGACAGTTTATTTGCATCTAAACCAGTTGTGCTAGTTTATGGGGGAAAATCTGGATGTGCAGATCTCAGCATCAACAAGTCCCTAAGATTCTTCTCAGTGGAATCAGGGGCTATGCAACAGGAGTTCATGCTGCTTACCCTCCTCTAAGACTCTTTACATTCTTGCCTAGGCATGCACCATCGACTCCTGCAATGGACAGGGTCCAGGCCTTGGCAGAGCATTGGTCTAACTCAAGAAGCTGTTCTTTTTTTATTCTTGTTTAAATGTAAGAAAGCTGATTGAGAGAGTTTTTTCCTGACTTTTCCTAGACCTCAGAGGAAAAAAAAAATGTTTTAAAAGTTTTGGGACCTTTTCTAAGAAAATTTATTAAGTATTGCAAAAGATTTTTTGTGACATAAAGATATTCCTACTGAAATTTCCGGTATCTCCTCCCTTCCTTCCAGCTCCAGTGCACAGCTGACATTGGTTGTAGCACTTCATTGGATATTTTCAGGTTCTTTCATGTTCTAGTTACTGCTAAAAGATTTAAAAAATAAACAACAACCAAAAAAACCCCAACAAACAACAACAACAAAAAACCTAAATCAGAAGCAGTTTGATATCCCCACTAGGAAAGGAAACCTGAAAAAAAAGCCTCAGCCACCTGTGAAATGCCTCTGAATGCAGCAGCTGTGCCCAGAGGACGAGACAGCATTCACACTGCCTTCCTCATGTCATAAGTACACATATGGATGGTGCATCACGTGGGTGTATAGATCATTTCTGTATTTCCTCTCTGTCTGAACAGTTCAGTCAGACACATGAAAAACCCTCCCATTTTCCCTTCCTGAGACGGCAATCACTGAAGTGGCTTTCACAGAACTCAATGAATTATCAATTGGAAAAGCAGGATCAGATGCTTCACTGGTAAAAGCAGTGAAGCTCTGCTGCTTTCAGCTGCTGAAGAGGAGTGGCAAGCATGCCTGTGGATACAACAGCACACTTGTGTAACAGGTAGATTGCAAAAAAAGGGAAAATAACAAGGATGCAGTAACAACATGAATGTGTAATAAAAAGGGATGAGAACATCAGCAACATAGACATGCAATGGAATCTCTTCTCATACCATTTTTACTTCTGTGTCAATAAGGTTTCTTGTATTGATAGTCATTGGGATTTGAATTAGCATAGCATGAGAGAAGCCTTCATCTTGAAACCATTCACAGTAAGGCAAAGCAAATAATTCACATTCAGTGACACAAAGTAAGGATGTCACATGGAACTGGTCGATGTGAGGATCCCTTCCAGAGTCCACATCCATAGTTCTGCAGAAACTCTAAACCAAGCTACGTATATCTATCATAACTTATTATGCAGAAATCTCAAAACAGCTGAAAATTCCCAGTGTCCCCATTATATTGATAGGTTATTCTCATTAACCCACCCCTATACACTCAGTCTTTTGAATGCCTAGTACAGCACCACATGGAGCTGTCCCACATGGACATTAGTCCTTACAAGGTCTACCAAGGGCTTTCCTCCAGGGTGCTTTGACAGGTCTGTCTGAAGAAGTACTTTGAACTATTCACAAAGATAATTAATCAAATAGGGAAAATAAATAGAGAGCATAACTAACAGAAATCAATTTCTAGGCTTTTGAATGAGCATGGTCTCTGTGCTTCTTAATATAAATCCTAAAAAAGTTAGCAATTAGACAATGTAATAGATCTTCTGTGTTTTTAGACAATCAGCATACCTGAAAAAGATTAAAATGTTGTGCTAACAACAGGAGGTGTTCAAATCGCATGTAGAACATTGTGCGGTCTTTTCAGTTTTACAAGTTCAAAAAATAATTTCTGAATAACTACTATGGTGCCATTCCCACTAAATTATGTAGAGCTTTCCATAAGTGCCTCTGAGAGTGTTTTAAGAGCACACCTTTCAAGCTATCCATTTTTCTTAATCGGTTTTCAGACAGCTGCAAGTTACTCTGATCTATGTAAAAAAAAAACCAAACTCTAGAAAGAGTGGAATTTTCTTTCACTCCTGTTCAAAATCAGTTTATTTCCAATGAGTTCAGATTTGTTCAGTTTAAAGGTAGTGATAATGAGATTATAAACAGAACCACTGTTTTTTGACTCATTTAACAATTTGAATTGAAGGAAAGATTCACCATTTACACATCAATATGGAGGACAAACCACGTAATGCCGAAGGAAGGGAGGTGCAAGAGACTGGTTTTGTCTTGAAAAATGGTTGATATGTCCAGATGTCAATTTGAATATGCAGTGAAAAAATTTCATGGCAAGGATTCAAAGAATGACTAGCAGAACAATCTCATGGCATATGTATAAACAACAAACAAACAAACAAAACCAAACTAAAAAAAAAAAAAAGACAGCTGGTCTTGAGTATGGACTGTAGTGCTGTTTTCAGGTGTTTGAAGTCCAACAGCATTTCTCAAGGGACAAGGAGGCACTATGGTTTTCAACATTTTTTAATACAGTTCCATTTCAGAGATAAGTCCAGAGCCCTTAAACTGACAGTTCAAGCTGCAAAGCAGCAGTGATTAAATTAATAAACTTGTTTTAAGAGTCCAAAGTTATGAGATCATGTCAAAGCCTGCTTCCAGTTACACTTGTGGGGCCACAAAAGAATTACAGAAAAATTGTAACTTGTATCAACTGCTGTTGATGTTAGTTCACAGTTGCAAGCTAATTGTTTATAGCTACTAAAAATCAAACACTGCTTGATTTTTGAAAATTAGGCAGTCTTTTGTAGACTTTCTGCTGCATGGTATGAGCTTCGGTCTGATTCATGATTGTTCAACTAATTAAATATGGATTTCACAGGTTTCTTACTTGGAGCAGTGAGAGTGTATCAATTTTGGCAAAGGATTCCATACCAATTCTGGCAAAGAATGTGGAGAAAGGAAAAGAAATGGTAGTGATTTTCCCTGGTGTACCAGGGGTGTCTTTCTCCTTACATGTAGTCTTTGCTAGCTATAACTTATGATACTTTTCTGTTCAAAATCACAAAAATTTGGGATATTTTAAGAGCAAATGGTAAAATTTCCTTGAAAACAAAAAACCTGGCCTCATACCACTAAACAAAAACCAAAAAACATAAACCATGAAATAACAAAAGTAAAAATCACAACTGTTTTGGACAAATTCCATCAAAATTTCAAATACTGAAAGTTCCACTCAGCATTTCCCTCTTTTATTAATTACTGACAAATTGTGGGATCCTCTGTGACCATAAGCAGGAAAGTGTATGATAAGAAATTTCTATTTTCTAACCTTTTATTAATTATTTTCTAATAATTTCCATTGCATTCTATTGTATTATTAATATTTATAGTGAGGGCAACATTAGGCAGTACAACAGATATAAAAATATCTTCATGTCCTTTATGTGATAGCTATCAAATAGAGCTGCATTGAACAAAGGTGAAATTTTGCTGCCTGATATGAAGTAACAATCTGTTGAATATATTCTGGGTGCCTGCCAGGAATGAACCCAACCTATTTGTTGTTGCTGTTGTTGCTGCTGGAACTGATGCCAGCTGGCAACACCCTCAGCTGTGAGGTGCTCTGCTATTAGCTTTTTAGAAGTGCCCACCATCCTCCAATAGCTAACAGAAAACTGAATGGCAGCACTGGAGACACACTGTCAGGGTATAATATTTTAACAAATATGCATCAGCCAGCATGCAGAAAATGACTGCCTATGCTTTCAGAGCCAGTGGCGAGTGTAAAGCACTTTAGCTTTAATTTCTTCTGCTGAAGTTTTACCTAACTCTTTCCCATATGGATAGGAACACATCTGCAATTCTAAATTTCCAGTTGCAAGAAATTTCCAGTTGCAAATTGCGTATTAGTTCCTTTGGGCCAAATTTTGGGGCAGTAGTTCAGGAGTATTTTGGAATCCTTAGCTCTCTCAACAGGAGGTGAGTTCAGAAAATTTGTACCCTACTTTAGTTATTATGCTGGGTATTTCAGATGGCCAAGGTCTTCCATATATCCAGTCCTTTATATTTTGCTTAAAGAAGATACAAACAGCTAGTGGGCTACTTCTGCTATCACAGCCTGAAGCTGTGATAGTCTAAAATAACCCTATGGAAGTCTGTGATACTGTCATAGAAAAATCTCCACCTTTTTCCTGCCGAATCAGGAATGGTTACTTCCTTTAACAGGTATTTCTTAAAACATTCATAGAACAAAAGTTTCAGAATATTGTAGCTGCACTGCTGGTATGAGGTGGTCATTCACTACCATGTAAGCTTTTCAAGGTCAAATAAAAGTTTAGCTAGAAATTTACATCAGATGGAATACTCGATTCTTAGTAGTAAGATCTTTTAAAGGCTTTTCTAACTTTTGGCAGTGACATACTGTATGCTGCAGGCTCACTATGGCTCCTCAGCTGGTCATAAATTTTCCTTTATGCTCAGCTGAGTGTAGCTAAGATCAATTTTTAAGTCACATTGCTATGTTATCCATCTTTACTGTTGCAGACAAGGTGGATAATTGTTTGCTATCTTAGAGGTCCTTGAGTTACAAAACTAAATTGTTTTCCCAAAATTCTATTGTAAGTCTCAAAGTGACCATTGTTTGCTACTTGCAGGGTATTTGTGTATATCATTTCCACAAAGAAAGACACATGCACAACCATCAAGATATACATACACATACTCAAACCCAAATAATAAATAATTTCTTTTTGCAAGTGCTGTTCTTCAAAAGTAAGGAAGAATTTGGTCATTCCTACAAACAGCTATGAAATGAAAATAACTATGAAAGAAAGATTTCTGTTTCCATTAACCAGACAAAATGTATGTTAGATATGATGAATCTTCTTTGCATGAATATAAAGCACATTAATAATTTAGCAAAATCAATGAATTTCCTCTGCTCCACTACACATAAAAGGTAAATTACAAAGCTGATCTAATTCTTAGGGGTACATTTTCTGTAGGACTACACTTTGTGTCTGCCAAAACAGATTTGTTCTTGTGTATTTTTTTCTATTAAATGACTCAGTTTTTTATCAAGTATTGTTGCCCAGCAAGATCACTGCTCTTTCTGTTTGTGAGTATGGGACAGAATGCACACTGTCACACATCAACCTTTCTGTAGTGAAATTTTTACTTTTTCTCTACAGACTGATATTGTCAACTTCTGGAAATCTTTCCACCTTGGAGATAACTCTCTGGCGCAGTGGCCCCCAGGAGGAACTATGGTCAATCACAGCTCACCAGCAGCAGGAAATATGACCTCTGGATGCCATCCAGATCTTCTGTCAAATAACTGTGGCAGACAGAAAAGGTCCTATCTGTTCTCTGCTGTTTTCATCAGTTTCCTTGTTGACTTGTGCTGGAAGCAATACACCAATATCAACTCCTTTTTATTCTCCAGCCTATCCACAGTTTGAAGAGCCACTTTAGTCCTTCAAATGGCTTGTAACGGCGTACCAAGGCATTCAGTACAAACTTTAAACCCGCTTCTCTGGGGGTGTTGATGTTTAATGTGATATGTCTCGGCTCCTCTAACCTGAAGATGGATTTCTTCCTGGCCTAAAAATCTGTTTTTATTTTTTTCCCTAAACATGAGTTTTTGAATAGACCAGATAAGTCTGAGATTTGTAACATCATTTAGCTAATTTAGCACTTGATATGACCTATTTCCAATCTTCAGAGGATGTGATAGGAAAAAGGAATAAAAGTGTTTGTATTTTCTTCCTATGAAGGAAAAAATATCTCCTGATATTAGAATGGTAAAATACCCTTGAAGACCTTTACAGGTGTAGTGGGTTGACCCTGGCTGGATACCAGGTACCCACTAAAGCCACTCTCTCTCTCCCCTTAGCAGCTGGACAGAGGAGAGAAAAAAAACAGCTAAGGATTCATGAGTTGAGATAAGAGCTGGGAGAGGTCACTTGCTGATCACCATTAAAGGCAAAACAGACTCAAAGTGGGGATATTAAATGAATTTACTACTAACAGGATCAGAGCAAAAGAGTGAGAAGTAAAATAATCGTAAAAACACCTCCCCCCCCCCTTCTTCCATATTTTCCCTCCCTCGTCTGCCCAGCAGTGCAGAGAGACAGGGAATGGGGGTTGCAATCGGTTGTTTCTGCTGCTGCTCAGGGAGAGGAGTCCTTCCCCTGCTCCTACGGGGTCCATCCCATGGGATAGAGTCCTTGATGGACCTCTCCAGTGTGAGTCCATCCCTCAGGCAGCAGTTCTTCCCAAACTGCTGTCCTGTGGGTCACTCCTCCATGGGGTGCAGTCCTTCAAGGATCAGCTGTATCAGCGTGGGTCCAGCACAGGGGCCAGAAACCCTACCCAGGAGAAACCCATTCCAACATGGGCTTCCCTCTCCACGGGCTGCAGGTCTCCAGCAGGACCCCGTTCCACCTTGGGGCTCCCACAGTGTCACAGCCTTCTTCATGCATCCACCTGCTCCAGCATGGGTTCCTCCATGGGCTGCACGGGGGTCTCTGCACCCTGATGCTCCTCCGTGGGCTGCAGGGGCACAGCTCCGGTGCCTGGAGCATCTCCTGTCCCTCCCTCTGCACTGACCTTGGTGTCTACCTTGTTGTTCCCATGTTCTCACTCTGCTCTTCCCTGGTTGGAATTCTTTCTGTGCAATACCTACTGTTCTTAAATATGTTATCACAGAGGCATTACTGTTACTCCTGATTGGCTTGGCCTTGGCCAGCAGCAGGAAGTCCATCCTGGAGCCAGCTGGCATTGGCTCCACAGGACAGGGGAAGCCTCTGGCAGCTTCTAACAGAAGCCACTCCTGTAGCTCCTCCCCCATTACCAACACCTAGCCACAGAAAGCTACTACAACAGGTGACCAAGAAAAGCCCTATATCAGTACCTCCATATGAAGTAAATATGCCACAAAAAGTAGCAATTTGGTGTCTCTTCTAACAATTCTGCAGGGATTGCCTCATTGCAAGGTTAAAGACAAATGCCACTAACATGATTGACCACTATGGGAATTTCCTTCTCAATGGAAAAAGATATCAATGATATATTTTGTATAAGGAGCAGAAAAATAATGCAATAGCAACAAAGCTTTTTGGAGTTTCTAGTGATTTCAGCGGAAAATAAAATATTTGTCACATTGCTACATGGACTAGTCAAGTCTGTAGTGAAGTGAAATTTCATGCAAGGCTCAAAACTGCTACCACTGTTGGCAACTTTTTTGACAGAAACTAACATTGTGCAACTCCTAACGTGTTGCAAAAAAAGCTCACATTATGCCCTGAATTTTGTTCTCAAGAGGCAATTCTCCTCATTTCCTTCAGTTATAACGGATGTTGTATACTTCAAGTCCTATCTTCCATTCAGGACTCTCAGTTTTAGTTGTGTGTGAAGGTGTAAGGCAGATCTCAGTAAGGAGCACCATGTATTAGGAAATAATTCAGACTGTGTCAAGTTTGTTTTAATCCCTCTCTAAAGATCCCAAATAAATCTGACCACTGCTCAAGTTTAAGTATCAAATAGAGTACCCAAGGATGACGAAAATAAAAAAGTCTAGAGCAGCTACAGTAGCTCATTGACATTATGCCAAGTATACTGAGCCAAATCAATTCCTCGTGTAAGTACTTTGACCACAGTGGAGTTACACTAGAGAAGAATTTATTCAGCATCCTCTGATTAGAGGGAAATTCAGTTCTAAAGCAGGGGATGAAATTCCTGACCCGAGTATAATAAAGAGACATGGAATGGAAGGGATCAAATAAACGAAGATAGAAAGTCGTCGACTTATACTATCCTGAAAGTCAATCTGACCTTGTAAAACTTTGTTCAGAGATTACAAGAGTTTAGCGTGGATATTTGGAGATCTCAAAAATCATCTGTACAAGACAAAGTGTATCTTCAGTGAGGGTGCAAACAATATTATTGAGATTAAATTGCAGCAAAGGAAGAAAATGTGTTTTTCAAGTACAGTGCTGTAGAATCTACAGAACAGCTATTACAGACTTCAAAGGAAGAACACAATACAATGGCACAAAGGAAAATCACTGGACCACCTTCCTCCATGGAGCAATAAAAGCAGTGATTTGTGCGGACACAGATAGAATGTCTCCCCAGAAACTATTGTATTTAGGGATGGCCTTACACAGAAAATTCTCTCCAGTTTGCTTCTTTCTTTCTTTCTTTTTCTTTTTCTTTTTCTTCCTTTCTTTCTTTCTTTCTTTTTCTTCCTTTCTATCTTTCTTTCTTTCTTTCTTTCCTTCTTTCTTCCTTTTTTTCTTCCTTCTTTCTTTCTTTCCTTCTTTCTTCCTTTTTTTCTTCCTTCTTTCTTTCTTTCTTCTTCCTTTACTTCCTTCTTTCTTCCTTTCTTTCTCTCTTCCCTTCTTTCTTCCTTTCTTTCTTTCTTCTTTTCTTTCTTTCTTCTTTTTTCTCTTTCTTTCTTCCTTTCTTTCTTCCTTTCTTTCTTTCTTCTTTTCTTTCTTTCTTTTTTTCTCTTTCTTTCTTTCTTTTTTCTTTCTTTCTTTCTTTCTTTCTTTCTTTCTTTCTTTCTTTCTTTCTTTCTTTCTTTCTTTCTTTCTTTCTTTCTTTCCTTCTTTCTTCCTTTTTTTCTTCCTTTCTTTCTTTCTTCCTTCCTTTGTTTCATTTTTCAGTATGTTGCAAAACCACAGAAAACAACCAGGTAGAAGTTTCAGTGTGGGTAAAGACGTCTTGCTGTGTAAAATACATCAAGAAGAAATAAAATTTGAAAAGAAGTATGAAGCTTGATATAAAAAAATGAAAGACAACTCTTCTTGAAGGGTTGTAGCAGGGAAAGTTCGGAAGAATGCTGAAACTGAAACCATACACCATTGAAAACTCAACAAAAACAATATTTATTACCAATAGGTGGTCAACAAAATGAAAATAAGCCCTCAGTACGACTTCCCCACTAACTCAGGCATTACTTATGAAGTTCTTACCAACCTCAGAATGCCTAGAATTACCCATAGCAGAAGCTGTATCCTCAGAGTGTCGGCAGGCTCACAAGGTGGCGGGCATCCCTGCAAAAGGCAATGTTGTCCTTTGAGGTGAAGATTGTGCCCCACCCCCCAGCATGAGCTATCTGCTTTTTATCCAATTTGCTGGTGACATTTAGGTGGGCAGGTGTGGCCATCACTGCACAGGTAGAGGCCTTCAGTCCCTCCCCCCATTATGCAAGCGGTATCTCTTCTGCGCAGGCGTGGGTACTCTGGAATTTTCCAGCGCATGCGTGTTGCACCTCAGGGTGTCTTTCCTAAAAGACTCTGGGGGCTTACTTCATCCTCCCTTCTTCTTCAAATGTCCCTGGATGGCCGCCAACCAATAGCGAGGTACCAATTAACTGTAGTTTATACAGGATGCTCCCTTCAAGGACAAAGTTCTAGTTTATCAGTGCTTGTTTTCTCATAACTTGGCAGGAAAAGACTAGATTCTCACACATGTCTGGGCCAACCACAGAGCAAAAAAACAGCAGCATCTAATTAAGCACAAATACAAGGGTACAGACTTTCTTCCCGTATCTGGACACATTACATTTCGGAATCTAAAACTACTTTTAGCTAGTCACATTTTAACAACCTTCTATCTCTATGATCACCAGCGTCCTCTTTCCTTTACTGTTCCATAGGTATACAACAAGCAAAAGCTAAATTGCTACATATGACACTGGCTGTGGCCCCATGTCCTAAGGGGAAAAACACCTCTTTTTCTTTGATGGACACCTTCCAATTGCATGACTTATTCTGCTTCCTCAGTGTAATCACAGAATATTTTTCCACTTTTACTATAAATATAACTATATTACCAGATTTGTGTCTTTTCTTCTCAAGGTTTATTTGAAAGAATACTCAGAGAGGTTACATGGTATACAAATTTTATTACTTTAACATGATGTGTATAACCACAGCAATGTCTGTCCTCAGTGGTGCACCAGCATGCCTTAGTGTTCAATAAATACTTTTATTAAAGCTTCTTCAGACTTAACATATAATAAAATTGCAATTTTAGGATGACAATATTACAGACAAAATGAAAACTTCTTCACAATCTGATGATTTTAAATCTAGTTTTATTCAACATTAGACCTTTTAAATGTGAGATCCAGCTGTAAGTACCAAGACAGTCTACGGATTTGGGGGCACAATTTGCATTAAAATAAACATAATTCTTCCAAACCTTAGTAGAATTTATTTTAGTTAAGTGGCTTTAATTTACTTTTAATATTACTTGTTCCACACTTTTAACTAAACAGATCAACTTGCTTACTTGAAAATAAAGCAAATATTTGCAGGAAAGAGGAAAAAGAGAGAAAGAGAAGGGCAGAAGGGGAAGAGAAAAAGGGGAAAAAAGGGGTAATTTTTTTTATATTTCCAAATGAAAATGTTCCAAGTCTTCATAAACAAACAAACAAGCAAATACAACACCAAAAAAACAACAAAACAAAACAGAAAAAACTTTGCTTTAGAATGTTCTGAAATACACTTTCTTTATTTTAGAAAGTAAATAATCTCCTAAATAAAAATATTTGACTTTGAGTCAAAACAATGTCTTGCTGGATCAGAAAATACATATTTTTATTTCATTTAACTAAGGAAAATTTAACTTGAGAAAGAATAAAAAGTAATTTTTCAGGCAGAGCAGAGAAGGGGAAACAGTTATTTTCACTTGTGTGGCTGCTAGCCATTTAGAAACACTCTCCTTCTGTATTCAATCTTATATATCTATGCCGTAGATAGCATATTTACAAAACAGTTTGAATTTTTTTCTTCCTTTCAATTAACCGCTGTGCCATAGAAGGTTCCAGTAATCTTTTTTCACATTCTCGTTTAATCTTCAACTCAATCCCCACTGATTTGATCTTTTCCCTTTGTCGCTTTTGCAGAACCGCCTTCCTCTTGGTAGGCATGAATTGCAAAAGCAATTTCTCCCACTTTTCTGATCAGTTTTTTGTAATAGCATCCCTGCTTTCCCTTTGGTCTTGATTTGGGATGAAAGGTCTCCTCCTTCCAAAGTCCTGGGAGCTGAGATGGCCAGAGAGCTTCTTTTCACCAGCAGCATGAATGACAACTCTCCAGAGATATCTGTTTATTTATGTCTGCCACTGAATCTGTGTTTTCCTCCAGCATCTGAGTGATTAGTGGGGTTCTGCTCTTGTCACAAGAAGAACCTTCAAGATGTAGGGGCAGCAACGTGATGGGAGGCTTCACAGGGAGCTTCCTATAGATGCAGGATTTTATTCATAAAGGTTTAGAGTAATATAGAGTCAGGAGTTACAGCAACCCATCTGAAAATACACAATATTGTGTGAAATATACACTATTGAGATTTATGCAATGATTTGCCACTCTTACTTTTTTCCAAGCACATCAGCATCAAGAGCTCAAGTCTCAAGTCTGATGGGTTACACCGTGTACTAAATCTTGGGCAAAATCAAAGAAGTTTAACTAACATAAAAATCCTTTGGTTATTAACAAGTCTCTGTACAGCACATGAGGAAAACATCACTAAGAAGGGATGATGCAATGAGGTCTGAGGTATCACAGTGGCAACTAGTGTTTTACTTGTGCAGCAGTGCCACACATGTCACATCTTTCTGGAGGAAGATACATTGGGGCAGTAACTATACAAACGTGAAGCAACACAGGATGGGCAAACATATTCCATTTAAAAGAGCAAATCAAAGACTGACCTTATAAAAAAAACCCATCATATTTTAAACAGAATTAATAACCTTGGAAAAATATTGAGGTAAAGCGCTGATATGGTTAAAAATGCCTACAGTTCCTACAGTGAACAACAGCATTGTCGATCTTAGTTACTGATTAAAAAAAATTCATAGAAAATATTTTTCTGATCAAAAGTCTGGCAAATTGCATCTGACAACACTGGCTTTTTGCCTTCTATTTTTATACCTAATCTCTCCTTGTTCTTTCAGTTATGCAAGGAGCAACATCGGAACTCTCTGCCCTGCAGAATGCCAGGCTTTTAAACGTGTGCTCCATGCACCATTTTAATTTCTGATACTGGATTTAGCATCAGAATTGTGCTTTACATGAGTGGGAAAAAAACCCAAGTTCAGTGGTGATGAAGAACCACATTACATAGTGAAAACTGCCAAATTTTTCCATTAACAACCCTATTTTTTGATTCCTATTTTTCTTCGAGAATGTGTAGTTGAATGGGGAACACTTCTATCTTACCAATTCCAGTATCTCATCTCACTGTGTACATTTAGATCACCAGTAAGATGAAAGCATGATGGATAAAAAAAGGAAGAGAGTGCAGGAGCTGGAAGTAGGAAAATCAAGGCTTAAATCCAGTTTGAGCTATTTGTGAATTATTTTCACAGACATTTCACCAGAAAACTCTCACTGACTTAAGGACAAGTATCAGCAGTTCTTCAGCTGGTGCAGTACTTTAATTTCATATCTCTTTGATTACCTCACAACACTATGATATGTAATAAAAGAAAAATCTTTAATATCCTTACCCACCTGCAAGGGCAATATAATTTCCTACCGCCTTCACACTGCTCAAAAATAAAACAGTACCTTTTTCATGCTCGTTAAAGCAGTGTTAATAAAGAATGGGCACTGTTTATCAATGTCTCCCGCTGGTTACTACGCACGAGTGATATTATTTCTCTTCAAGATGTCTGCCATGCTCACAGGATTGTTACTTATCTGTAAAATGGCTGACAAATGATGTGGCTTCAGAAGTGGCATTTGCTGCCTTGGAGCACATTTTGCAAAATATGCATGCTGAGAAATGCTTCCTACATTTCCAACTTCCATAATTCTGGGCTGAGCAGGAGATTTATCTCTCCTTAAAATCAGAAATGTGTCACTGACTGAGACATTTGCCTTTGTTCCTTTAAACATTGAATTAAGGTCATGATCTTAGAGAAGGTATTAATAAAGTAACTACATAATAGAGATGAGAGCTTAAATAATGCAGTGACTTTATAGCTGGAAATCAGTTTTGCACTCAGCACTAGCAGCCACAGATTCAATGGGGAAAAAAAAAGGGTATGAAATTTAAAAGAAATCTTCAGAGCATGTAACTTCAATTGTAATATTAAAGGGAAACAGAGCAAGCAACACAACAGAGTGAGAGCTTAGCTCTTCCTCCTTTGTCTCTATGCTCTGCTTGCTCCTGGTGTTAAATAATCCTCAGTATAGTGGATGCAATATACTGTAGTAAAAGAGGTCAGTTTAAACCCTACAACAGATATTACATGAAATTATCTGGTGGGAGTGTGCCACTGTGCACACAGATGTGAAAAGGGATTTGGACAACTATTTAGCTCATGGTAAAAAGTGTAGCCACTTACATAAGAAGCAACTCTTTAGAAACACTGACAAAAATCCTGAAGTAAGTGTTCTGCTGTTCAGACATGTGAGGAAATGGCATAAAATATGAAACATGAACAGCAATTAAAAAAAAATCATTAATTAATTCGGTAAGAGACATTTTCTAGTCTCAGACCATCAAACGGACTTCATTTTGTGCCTGTGCTTCAAATTACCTGAGAGACTTATCTCCTGAAGACAGACCTAATCGGAACAAATGGCAAAAGCTCTTGAGGTTTCAAAAGCTGATATGCAAAGATGACTGGTATTCAAATGTTAGCTGCTATGAAGTGTACTGCACAAGGCTTTCAAAATACAAATTAACCCATTTACTACATTTTAGATAATCAAAGTAGCATGTTTTGCGTTTTGTGAAATTTCCCGTAGTTACTTAGCCCTGCCCTAATATTTACTAATGGATCAAAAATTACTCTGGTTGTTACTAATGTTTCTGACAATTATTTTCCTCTTGACTTTTCTGTCTATTGCAATATGTAACTTAGTTACTTCCTTCTAAATATTTTCAAACTTGGGCAGAACTCAGAAATAATACAGAAGTCCCATAAATAGGATTAGATATGGAGTAGTATCTGCTCTGGGCAGATTTCTTAATGAATCAGGTCCAGTCTGCTGTGTGTCACCACCCCCATCTGAGGTTTCCTCTTACACTTTTCAAAAGAAGCAGACTCAAACTAAGTATAAGTGTAATTGTTTAGTAAAGAATAAAAAATAGGTGCTTGTAGTGAATTATTTAACACAGAAAATTTGTTTTCAATATACTACTTGGACTATAAAACTGAGGAGACACACTTAAATGTACTAAAAACTCATCACAAAACCCTATGAAAGCAAATAATCAAAAAAAACCAAGTCAGTGCTCAGCAGTTTAAAGCTATATACAGACCAGCTTTGGCCACTAGTCTGGACTTCTTAATGCCACAATTTTTCAAAACCTAAAGTTTTAAGCTAAAGTTCCAAGCTAAAGTTCCAGGGTCTGAACAATTGCTCCTGTCCAAACCAGGTTAAGTAACAGTGTGTCTTAACTTAATGAGAGAGCAGAGGAGATGCATGAAGCTCCACCCAAGGAAGCATCACAAGCCATCGAGATGTGATGGGTTGGGGTTAGACCGAAGATGCAACTTTGAAGTGGGACCACATTACTGCCACAGATGAGCTGATCAGGAAGAAATAGAAATGTCTTCCTCAAACAACCAGAAGAAGCCTCCTTTGGACAGATCTCTGTCTTCGTGAGTGACCTAACCACCCCAGCATCTGCAGGAATGGAAATAGAGCATGGAACAATCAATCCAGGAAGTGGTAGAATCCAAAGTCCTGAGAAGAAGAAAGAGGAGAAAAAGTTAGGGCTTATCCTCAACTGGAATTAAATTAGGTTAGGAAATATTTAAACAAACTTCAGAGATACAAATTCATTGGGTGTCACAGGATGCACCCACATGTGCATTTTGAGGCAACTCTTGATTATCTTTGAAAACTCACAGTGAACAGGGAGAAAGAAAATATTCTTCTCTCCAGAAAGGAAAACAGGAAGAGAAGAAGGAAACTGAATAGGTGGGCTCAGAGGGCTGTGACCAGGGGCACAAAATATCCAGCTGGAGGACCATCAGCGATGGTGTACCCCAATGGTCAATAAGACCACTAGGATCAATATTATTTTACCTCTTTCCTAGTGACAAGGATGTCAGGATGGGTAACACTCTTAACAAGTCTGCAGATGACACAAAATGGGGAGGAGTGGCTGATAGGCTGGATGCACGTGCTACCTTCCAGAGGGACCTGGATAGTTCGGAGAAATGGGCCAACAGGTACTTGTTAAAGTCCATATTCTTCAACTGGAAATGCCAAATTCTGCACCTGGGATTGAATGACCCTAGGTATCAGTACACACTGAGAACCAACTATCTGGGAAAGAGCATGACAGAAATGGACTCAGGGTTCTTTTTTTTTTCACGAGCCAGCAATGTGTTCTTGTATCAAAGAAGACCAATGGTCTTCTGGGCTGCATTAGGAGACCCACTGTAATTAGGTCAAAGGAGGTGATCCTTCCCCTCTGCTTAAGCTCTGGTGTGACAAATCTGGAGAGCCAAGTTCAGTTTGGATCTCCTCAGTACCAGGGAGACATGGACCTACAGAAGCAAGTCTAGCAAATAGGCACGAAGGAGATAGAGGACTGAAGCATGTCTTATACAAGCTGAAGATAGCTATCCAAGACTGTTCAGATTGGAGAAAAGAAGGGTGTTTTATGCATGTATGTAAATATCTGAGGGCAGGGCATGGTAGTCGGACTGGATGATCTCTGGAGGTGCCTGCCAACTTTAGCAAATTGATGATTGTGTGGCTCTGTGAATATGGACTGCCAATTGCTGAATTTATGTAGGATTTTAAAACAAAATTGCTCAGAACTTTTAAAAGTGTGTAAATAGTCCTTTTGTTCTGGTAGATATCATCTTTCTTGGTTGAAGAATGACTCCGAACTCATTTACTTCAAAAGGAGCATTTCTATTTATTTAAAAGAAACTGCAACAACTCCCTTCAAGGATTTATAATAAAAACTTCTAAAATTTATAAAGTTACTTTATTTGTTTTAAAGTTATTCAGATTACCAGTTTCTTATTACCTGCAGTAACTTCAAAAATTTAAAGTAGCTTGAAAACTTACTCTTTGCACATAATTATATGTTGATTCTCTTGTGATTTTTAAAGGCAGCTAATATTAATGGGCACAAGTAATCAGTGAAAAAACTATCAGAGGGCCTTGATCACAGAATCACAAAATCATTTATGTTGGAAAAGAATTCCAAGATCACCAAGCCCAACCTTCGACCAATCACTGTCTTCTCAACTGGACCATGGCACTAAGTGCCACGTCCAGTCCTTTCTTGAACACCCCCAGGGATGGTTACTCCACCATCTCCCTGGGCAGTCCATTCCTATGTTTAACAACCCTGTCCATGAAGAAATTCTTCCTGATGTCCAACCTGAACCTCCCTTGGTGCAGCTCAAGGCTACATCCTCTTGTTCTGGTGCCAGATGCCTGGGAGAGGAGCTGACCTCCACTTTGCTACAATCTACTTTCAGGTAGCTGTAGAGAGTCTCCTTTTCTCCAGGCTTAACAATGTCAACTGCCTCAGCTGCTCCTAATACAACTTTGTAGAACCTTCACCAGCTGCTTTACCCTTCTCTGGACATGCTCCAGCACCTAAATGTCCTTCTGGCAGTGAGGTGCCAAGAACTGGACACCGGACTTGAGGTGTGGCTTCACCACTGCAAGTACAGGGGGACAGTCTTGCTGGACTCACCATTGCTGATACAAACCAGGATGCCATTGGCCTTCTTGGCCAGCTGGGCACACTGCTGGCTCATGCTCAGCTACTGTCAACCAGCACCACCAGATCCTTCTCTGCCAGGCACCTTTCCAGGCACTCTTCCCCAAGCCTGTTTGTTGTGGCCAAAGGTTATGATCTGGCTCTCCATCTTTTTTGAAATTCATACCATTGATATAATCACACAAATCTCCTCCTAGGGCATCCTTCCCTACCTTATATTTAAAAAAACAAACAGCATGCTTCAGGATTCTTCTCAAAAGGAGGCAATGCAACAGTAGGTTCACATTGGACAAACTTTGTTACAGTGAATCTGTGAAAGGAAAAGCAGCACTGAAACATTTTAATGCTTGATTCGTATGATATAATCAATTACTTTGCACCTCAAGCCTGGCCTCTCTATTCCTTTGAGTTACTGACACTTTGTGTTGCAGGCTGTGATAGAATAACAAGCAAAATGTACAGTTTTATGACCAACTACACCACAATGTAGGATAATTAGTAAACTAGTACAGGATTGCTTTTACCTCTTTTGTTGGGGACTAGCAAGGATCAGCTATGGTTTCACTGCAACAACTGTGTGCCTACCCAGAAGAGCAAAAATACAAATCTGAATTTCCCGACAAGCCAAGGAGCTTCTCCAAGCTCCAGGCAAGCAGCCCTCACTTAGTGTTGCAGGACACACAAAGACATCAGCTTGTTTTTGCTTCTCAGCCACATACTGCTCAGAGTTGCACAGCGCTGCAGCCCCTAATGCAGCATTCAGAAACATGACATTCAAGTTTCTGTCTTCAATTTAAGCTGTGCAACCACCACTCTACAGCTTAGAGGTTGACAAGGAGACCCACAGACTACTGAGGCTTAAAGACACTGGCTTGATTGTTTTCATTTCTTTTCAGACCAGAATTGAAAGATACAAGCAGAAAAAATGGTCACTTTTGAATGCAGCAGCTGATGGGTGGTTACGAATGCTGAAACAAGAAAGAATTAAGCTGAAAGAATGAAGCTAAAAGATCATATGAGAAATATAGGGTGAGAATAGCTGATACATCAGCAGATCTCTGCAATTTGTTCTAGAAGCATCCAAAAGTAATCATAAAGCAGATTGTGTTCTTCAACTCACCAAAAATGCTAACGTATTATAATTTATTAATAAATTTTCAAGAATCTGGGCTATCAGGTTGAGGTACACCATATACTTGCCTATCACTCCTGTGTGATATTCACTTTGTTAATGACTTTCCAGTCAGTATTGTCATACCTTAGACTGATCTCTCTGGATGCACTTCTGCAGTATTCAAGGATCTGATGGATGCCCATCCCACAGGATCTGCTAGCCCTTATCTTAGGAGAAGAGCAACAGAGATAGTCACTGTTGAACCTGCTGGCAACTTCTCCCAAATTAAATGGTCCTCTTGTCTGGCCTTTTCGCTTCCATCTGAACCCCTTTCACATCCCCAGCTTCTTCCCCATTACCTTGGCTAGCCCCAAACAATGACATAGTGGTACTATCTGGAAAATATAAAAAGAAGGCTTGATCTCTGCCAGATTGTACATTGGGGCTGTGCCATAGAAGAGTGAATTCTCCTCCAGAGCAGCAAAGGAGGGATGGATTTTCTGGGTAACTCCTACCAGAGACTGCCACCTCACAATGGCTTTCAGATTGCTGCAGAGCCTCATGACACAGTGTCAGTTTTGAAAATTTTATGGAGGTTATTCGCAGGCTGAACAGGTATCTTAATGCATTTAAAAAAAAAATTCCACAATCTTTAAGACCAAGAAGTAATCACTATAGGAATATTACGGAGGGAATTATTAACTTTGAATTCACTGAAGGTTTCCAGTTGTATGCATTAAGTGAAGCCTGGGGCCTTTCCAGTGAGATAAAAGGGAATACTGAATGATTACCCTGCCCTGAGTGAGTCAGGCACCCTGTGGAACAGCTTGTGTGCTGTTATGTAAGAAAGTATTGCAAGGTAATGCATATGCATGTGCATAAGGAGGGTGAATGCAAATATCAGGGACAATCTTCATTGTGATAGTTCCTCATTTTGTGAACACTAGAGTTCACAATCTTAGTGGTCTTGCAGTTTGAGATAAATAAGCACATTTAAGGGTTTAAGACTGATGTTTGGAACTCTGAACATGGTAGTAAGTTAAAAAATACCAAGATTTTATTTTCTTTAATTAGAAAACTGATTTAGTAAACCATTGAGGAAGTAATGTCTCAGTGTAGTTTATTGATTCAGGTGGGTTTTGTTCTTGCTGACTTTGAGATGGGGAAACTAAAACTTGTGAGAGTTTCATATATCTATCTAATTCTGAAAGGACAAGTACAATTAGGAATAAATATATCTGTTTGAAATCCAGAGCACAGGGAACCATTCTTTCTGCAGGTGATGGCTGGATCCCTAGTTTTATTTTTGCTCTAAAGAATGGAATTTTCATTTGTTGGCAACTGTCCTTTTCCCAGCCAGATTGTATCTTTCCTCATAACACTGAATAATTTTTTTGAGAATATTGATTTAGATTAATTAATTTAACTTGAAATTAATTTTAAAATGCATCCATTTGCAAGTACTGATGATCTTATTACACTGTTTTGTTTCATATTTTTTCTAGGGCAACGTCTTTCAACCTGAGGTTGAAACTCAACTAGGGTCCTGTTTGCAGCACATACCTGTAGACCACAAATTTAAATTTAGATAAATAACTAATTATGGTATCTAATTATTTTTGCAGAATAGTGTACAGGATTAAGTTAATAGCTCTTGTCAATTTTAAATGAGGTTTGTACTGATACCATAATGTAACCAAATAAATAGAGCTGAAGCTAATATAGTTTTTATAGTCTCCAGAATAGGTACCTTGTTTAAAGAAATAATTCATTCTCTCACTTAATTTTCTTTTCAGATGTAGTAACAGAATATGCTAAAATTGAAATTTAAGATGACTAAATGTGCTTTTAACTTATATAGACTTAATTTTAACACAACCTTCAGTCTGCTTCCAGAGTATTTTAAAAATATATTTGCCCAAAGTTTACTGAAATATTGATGAGCTTGAGTGCTCACAAAAATGCTTCGCTAAAATGCAGCCCTGTGGGAGGTCTCACTGCTGAACACTGACTCATTCATGGACAACTCATATGAGTAAAAGTGAACAAATGTCATGAAGATAGTGCAAAAAATGGGCTAGGAATTCAACAGTAGCCTAGCGGCTGCACTGGGAGGATGCGTGGTGTACGACAGTATTTTCAGCTTGCAATGCTTTTCTTTGATTGTTATGTACAGATGCTATCAGAAAACATGCAAGGTTTCGTATTTTTGAATATGAGCCAGTAGTGTGGCCAGGTCGACAAGAAGGCTAATGGTACCCTGGCCTGGATCACAAAGAATGTTTCCAGCAGGCCCAGGGCAGTGACTGTCCTCACATACTTGGAGCTGATGAGGCCCCACCTGGAGTAAGGTGTCCAGTTTTGAGCCACTCACTCCAAGGAAGACATTGAGATGCTGGAGGTTGTCCACGAAAGGACAATGAAGCTGGTGAAGTGTCTGGAGCACAAGTCCTCTGAGGGGTAGCTGAGGGAGCTGGGATTGTTCAGCCTGTGGAAAAGGAGGTTTGGAGGGAAAATTACCACTCTTTAAAACTACGTCAAAGGAGGTTGTAGCCAGGTGGGGGTTGTCTCATCTCCCATCTAACAAGTGATAGCATGAGAGGAAGTTTAGATTGGATCTTAGGACAAAATTGTCACTGAAATTGTTGGCAAGCATTGGAACAGGCTGTCCAGGGAGGTGGTTGAGTTACCATCCATGGAGGTATTTAAAAGGCATGTGGGTGTGACACTTGGGGGTATGGTTTAGTGTTGGACTTGGCAGTGTTAACAGTTGGACTCAATGATCTTGGAGATCTTTTGCAACCTAAATGATCCTATGATTCTATCAGGCACACATTTTGGTGCATTGTCTTGTTTTCCAGGGCCATTCACAGATTAATACCTTGTCAGAATGGGTATGCAAGAAATGTCTCTTGTTGACAGTATATCTTGTTAAGTCTGTGCCACTGAGTTGATTTTCTTCAGAAGAAGGTATGAGATAATATGAGATGAGTTTTGGAGTCTTCTATCTGGAACACTGTCATTGCTGAGACAACACACTGGCAACAGCCAGCAATACCAGCTAGTGCAGCACATTGTAATTCCTTTTTAGGAATACTTACAACATATTTATGTATCAGTTTATTCTTTAAACTTCCTTATATTTCTTCTCAATGTCAATTGTATTCTAATGCAATTTTTTGCCCTATGACTTTTTCCCTGAAAGGAATTATTATGTGTTGGCATTTGTTTTTATGCTGCTTTAGTTTGAAAAGCTGAACTACTGAGTATAAAGACCACACTGCACAATGACTGAAGGAGGGAGCATAAAAAAGAATATGCACAATAATGGACGCAGGCTGATGGGAAACTGAGTTGCAATCTCACAAAGTGAAAAAGGAATAATATTTTGGTTCATACTGAGGCAGCATTTAATTTTTGTTTGCTTCTGGGGATTTCAGATGAGGTCTTCTCTTGCAGTAAACTTGTGAAAAAATCCAAGAGAGTGCCCTCTTTAATTTGTACCATGGCTTCAAGCCACAAGTCATTGTTTGCATATATAAAACTGAAAAGACATAAAGAGGATACTGGTGATGAAATATCTGCAATTATTTGGCACACAGCAATATGTTCTTGCACCTTTTCTCATTGGCAGGAATGAAAAATTCTTCATTCAAGGCTTGGGCATTCTTTCCCTCTGACTCTGTCTCTTTTTCTCTTCTCATTAAACTGCCTCTTCCTCTTCTTTCCTCCTTTTGCTTCTTCCCTGTAGCTGTCACTTGATACTTACTCTTCCTGTTTGGATTTATTACAGTGTCAATATCCAACCCTAAAGTAGAAATATGTAGAAAATAATTTGTCTTGGCCCTATCCGTGGCCTGTAGAGCTTTTATAATTTGCCTGATTTGTTATTATAGTTAATAGTATTACTAGTTAGACCTGCTAATACAGCACAAAAGCAAAAAGAATTGGTAGTAATGAGAAGCTTTTAGAGGCAATATTTAAGCAATAATGACCCCTGAGTCAAACATTTTCTGGCAGTTAATGACTGGCTGGAAGAGTAAAATGTCTAAGATAAACCCAGGGGCTCTCAACGCAACACACCATTAGCTACCAGGAAATGCCTGCCTTAGAGATCACTAATGCTATTATGCATCATAAAAACATGGAGAAAATCTAATTGCTTTCCTGCATGTTCAAAATCTAAAAGCTGAACATCAAGTTGCCATGAATTGTTCCCTGCACTTGTGTTTTCCTAGGTGTTAATCACCAATGTAGTTACCAAAATAGAAACTGAAAATAATTCATTTGGAGTTGGTAATATTTCGTGCTGATTGTTCACCATAAGGTGTTAGCCTGGATAAGTCTTTTTTGAAACACACTAAATCACTATATATATTTAAGTCATCCTAACCTTGAAGATTAACCATCAGTTCTGTGGGATCTCAAAAGACAGGTGTTACACCGAATGTAGACTACTTTTTATCTCTTTAGACATCTTTGTGCTGATACAGGAACAGCAAGCATTTGGAAAACAATAAAAGTAATCTTTTTAATGCCAGTCTCCAAACAACACAAGCTGGAAATAAGCATTTTCACATCTTCCATTGCTGAATAGATAGGAAAATAATCTGTGAGCCAGATCAGTTTCTATTCTAGAATAAAAATAAAATCTCTCACAATTTCATGACTCAGTGATTAATATGCTTTATTTGATGTAGGTTTGCATATTTCAGATGCCTCTGACTTCTCCCCTGTAATGTACCTCATTAGTTTTGTTACATTTTACATTAAGCTTTAGATATGGCTCTTCCTTTTCCCACTGCTCTTGCCTCACCCATTATTTCTTCTTGTTCTCCTTGTAAATAAATCTCACCTCTTTTGACAGGCATCTTGATACTCTCTTTGAGACAAAGTTTTGGTTTACTACTCATAAAGGGGACTTTTTGCAACAAATTATTTCCCAGAGCATGGTGTTTGGATGGGAACCACTGTTGGTCAAGCAGAGAGGTGGAACTATCACCTGCAAAATGGAAGGCAGGTGAACATTTGGAAAATGTTACTCTCTTCCCTGTTGAATGCCTGGGCATTGCAATATTTATGCTGTGTTTTGTCTAGAGTATAGGCTGCACAGTGCAGCTATTGCCATATTTTTGCAATTAAAACAATCACTTCCACCCACCCCAGATCAGCTTCACTGCGAAATTTCTTGTGTCCTCCTTTTCTGAATATTATCCAAAGGTTTTATTTTTGTACAAATATGTTTTTACGTGAGCTCAAAATTTGTTCTTGAGTAAATATTTTTTGTGATTTGTATATCCCCTGTTGATTTAAAGTCCTAGAAAAAATAGAAAGTCAATAAATCAGGCAAACCCAGAGAGAGTTATACAACTCAGATAGGACATGCTTAGGGAAATATGGCAAGACACGATGGAAATAAAGAAGTGACATTACCATGTACAGGTTCACAACTATAAAAGACAAAGAAACAAAAAAAAGTCTAATTATAGCTTTTTCCTACTTGGGTCCCTATCCTTACAACCATGATAAGTTTAGTGCTAGTATACAAATATATATATATATATATATATATATATATATTTGTGTATATATATATACATATATATATGTATATGTATATATATATATATACATATATATATATACACAAATATAACATTACAGAAATATCTATTGATTCATTAGCAATTTATGACAGTGCAGATGCTGCTACTCAGTGACTTTGTAGAACAGATATTTAACCTGTAATTTGCTTTTAGGATGTTCCAACCATCACAGAGGGTTACATGTGATACGTAGTTGTCAACACACTGTATTTGCTCTAAAATGCAGTCGGAATTTCTGTTTGTCAGCACCACAGGGTACTGGGTAGAAACTCTTCTATCGCCTCTTTAGCCCCCATATGAATTTACAAACGTATACTGAAAATGACCACTAACACAGAAAGCACAAATGACTTTAAGTGCATCTATCATGTGAGCCAAAAAAGTGACAGATCAAGCTGTTGCCAGTCACAGAAGTTCAACACCAAGGGCAAAATATGACCCAGAGTCCATAACCTCTCTTCGCCTGCTTCCCATTGCCACAATAATCTGCAAAATCTGATGCTCTAAGAGCACTATTAATAATTTCTCAACATGGTTCTTTCTTGAGCTGATAAAACCAGAAAGAAACAGTTGTCTAATGCTGGTTTTATTTTATATTCCAGTTTAATTTACTACCTATGCTGCTAACTCTTTTTAGATAAGTGAGAAAACCACTGAACTCAGATCAAAAAGAATATTTTTTCACACAGACTTAAAAGTCAAGTCTTATACAGAAACTATTTCTTTGAACATGATGTTCTTTACTTATTTTGGATTAGTATAAAGGCCTGGAATTGAGTCCTGCTGATTTGAGTTAGCTACTTTTGATCACTCTTGCTTAAATTGCAGTGACATTTTCTGCACTTCCAGCTCCAAGGACGCAAACCTGCTTCTTGCTTGGAATGAACAGATTCTGCATGAAAAACCAACAGCACAAGGTGTCAATGCAAAGTGTGCTTAGTGCAGTAGGTTAATAAACTAGCTTGTTGCCCTGGAGTACAATGATCACAAATAGAATAAGAGGCAGTTCTGAACTGGTCTTCTGTTTTCATGTGTGTAACATCCATACAGTATTTTAGTAGGGACAGTTTGAAATTATTATGATGATTTAGTTACTCTTCACCTAGTACCAGATTTCAGTCAGTACTTCAACAAGGCTGTGTGCTGTACAAAGTAGAGCTATAAAACAAAACCTGGCGTCCCAAAAGGGAGTGAGAGGCTCTTGCCCAGGACAGAATTGCTGCAGAAATTGGCCAGGACATTATCCAGCCTAGGAGCCTACTTTACAGAGGTCTTATCTGGTTTTCAGTCCTCTAATCTCATGAGCAGCCACTTAAACATGCACAATATGTAGCTTGTAGGTGAGATGTTGATGTCCAAGAGCAGCAGTGGGTCCACAACATCTCCCTTGTCGTCTTAGTGCATGAAGTCACGCACTACATCGGGATCTAAAATTGTCCTATTTGCACCTGCTGAAAAAACTTCATTGCTTAATTTCATACCTCACAAAGCTTACCTAAGATGAAATTGAGCCTGAAATACACCTTTCCTTTAAAAAAAAAAGCTATCTAAGCACTACATAACAATTAAAAGACACTAGGATGTTTGGAGACCCTGGAAATATAGATACCTCTCTGGCTGTACCAGCAATTATCTGAAACATAAGTGGTTTCTAACCAAGTGCCTGAGAAATACTTTCACAGATCATATCCCTACTTGGATAGCTGTTGTACAAGCACAAAACAAAGAGGATGTTAATCCGTGACTGACTCAATAACATTTGACCATATAAGAACAAAAGTACTGTCCTTGTGGGCAAGAGTACATGGCCCATAGTCTTGTCCCTGAGAGTAGCCAGAAGTGAGGCAAGTCTAAGAAATAGTGCGTGTACATAGAACGATCTTTGTCCTGAAAGACTTTTATGGATTATAAATAGGACAGGCAGAAACTGGGAGACAACAACGGACAATAAGACTGGCTGTGATGCCAGATATCAAGTGATTATTTGTCTGCTGTAAGCTTCAAAAGGAAAGACATTTTTAAGGAGGTTGAAAATGTAATTCTGGGGACCTGCCCCCTTATTCTAGGAGGGGAATGAGGCTAACTTTAAAGAACACAAAAGGCCCAGCAAATTAAAGCCTACACCCCCAGTAGGGCTGGTATAGGACATCTGCTCACAGAGATGCTGGGCATAAGCAGAATACACATGCCTCCAGTTCCTTTGCTTCCCCTGCTTTCACAGTCTACAGATCCTAGAGAACAAAAGACAGCTCATAATTATAATTTATTATATTGCAGAAGTCAAGCCACGCTCCTTGAACTTGCTGCAAAACATGATGAGATGTGCAGAGGTCCTTTGTGTCTGATCTAGTTCTGCAAGTACATATTAAACTTTTCTTTCTGGTAAGAATAAGAACACAGGTTGCGACTCAGAAGGCGCTGTTGCATATGAAGGATCAAAATGCTCAACAAAACTCTTTGCAAAAAAGTAGAGTCTGGAAGTTAAAAGCCAGGCAAAAAACACCATTAAGAGAACTGTAGCACCAAATTATCTTTCTATCCCTTAGGAGGCCTGCATAGATAACCAGTTTTCAGACTACAGTGGAAAAATTTTCTTGGTTTTGTTGAAAGAATAAAGATTTAGCTCAACAAGTTACTTCCATTTCATCTGTTTTCCAAAGTGAAAGGAAATATAATGTCTGGATTTTAGCATCAATCAATAAACACAACTACAGTTTAATACAAATATTGCTATTCATTACTTTATGCTATAATGACTTCATTTGATCTGAGCACTGAAAAAATCAAGAAAACTAGGCTCTTGTAAGGTACCAGACATTTAGCAGGAACCATCTTCAATCTCACTGCTGCAAAAACGCATGAAAAAGAAAGTTCCCATGTGTGGTGTGTTGTAAAGTAGGAGATAACTGAATGAATAAAATTATCCCATTATCATAGTATTGAAACTAACAATGGAATAAAACTACCTACAGTCTAATAAAGACCCTGGGCTGTCTGTTGCCTTAATATTTCTATTATTTAAAGGAATGGGTAATAGAAACCTTAGGCTTTTAATAATACTGAACACTATGTGAAAATTAATGCACACACTTGCAACTTCTAATTTAGCATCAAAAAATAAGACATTCCCATTTTTTCTATCTTTTTCCCCCATAATTGTTTTAAGCAGGATTTTCACTGCAAATGGAATTTCCCATTTGCAGTTACTATCCCCTCATTTAAATATGTATTTATATCAGTGACAAAAGCATGCTAATGCATATTTCCTCATCTCCTTTTAAGGAGAGAAACTGTGGGGAGGTTTTCTGCATGAAAGTTTATTCTCCATGTCTTATCATTTTCTAATCATGTTTACCTGCAAGCAAGTGCAAGACAAATTCAAAGTTCTGATTGATTTGGATTCTTCACCACTATCAGTAGAATAATTTCTTGGGACATGATTGAAGAACTGCTGCGGAACCGCTTCACCTACTGGAATTGCAGGTCTGAAACATTTCTGAAGGTAAAAGCTTTCAAAATTAAGGCAATTTTGTGTCTAATATGCTGATAGTATGCAGTTAATACTTTTAATGTCAGTGAAGGACGCTCTTCAGATTTTGCACAAATGTAGTAATGTTAGTTGCAACTGCTTTCTGTTTTTCCTCCCTTATCAGTGTAGCAGGACGGACTTGGATCCTGATGACTCTTAAAACTGCTTTTTCCTTCTTCTGGTCAAGAGCAATTTGCACTATGCAGTGTAAACTGGTTTAACCTCAACAGTGTTGGAGCTTTGCACCCAGCTAGCGCTCCTGGACAAGATCCAAGGCTGTCTCTCAGAGGTGTTTTGTGGGCACTGAAGTTTGAACTAGTTTTTGAAACAGATTTTGTCTTTTAGTTTGTCCTTTCAGAAATTATATGGCAACAATGAAACAAGAGTTACTCACTAGGGTGTTTTTGAAGATGTTACATACTGCAAATAATGCTGTATACTGGTGGCTTAAGCTGCAGGGTAGGTACAAGAAGAGGATTGCTGCTTTATTTTGATAGACTGCTCAGAGAATTCATTATATTTAACCATTATGTGAGGGTCAGAAACAGTTTTGCGCTTTATGTTGCTCACAAGTGCAGGAGGACATTTAATGTGATAAACTGACAGTAAGTAATGTGGAAATTGAGGCAAGGGACTAAATATGAACAGTAGGGCAGGCCAAGAGCAAATTTCAAAAAGTCCAAATGGCTACACTAAAAATTAACTTCAGAGCAGGGAGCCAGTTACTAATCCCCTTTTGAAATTTGTCAGTAAGCTAGCTAAGAAACTGGTTATGGTTATTTGCCACAGGATAACAAAACATATTCCTTAAGGGATAGTAAAATAACAGTGTAAAAATATTGCCTACTGTAAATTAAAATATAAGAAAAACATTAAAATTATTAACATTAGCAAACAGGAAAACGTTTCACCAAAAAATCAATTACACCATCTCCCTTGCTGCTTGATTACCCTGCAGGCAGTAACCAGCCACTCTGGGGAGTTTTCCAGTTGCTATCAATGAACTCCTCTGTAACTCTTTTGAGATACCTGCAAGGATCTGCAAAACATGAAGTCTCTAATGTTCCCCTGAAATCTGCTTCAAGTGTGTATCACAGACACTTGAAATCTTGCAGGAGTCAGAAGCTGATCTTCAGAGAAAACTGTCCATGCACGGGAGGGGGAGGTCTGGAGGAGGATGCCCCTCCATCTGCACCCAGAGACGTGGCAGCGCTGGCCACTCGGAGCCAGAGAGCAACCAGGAGTGGAACCCTGCAGAGTACATGTGTCCACTCTCCAGTAGAAGAGGGAAGGGCAGACAACAAGGACTATCCTGATTTGGGTGTAGCAAGCCCAGTGTGAAAGACTGTGGGAAATAGGGGCAATATATGATATACCATTTAAACATACTCATTTCCATGTGTATCTTGAGTACCAGTGAGATACTAAGCACCCCCAGTCAGTCATTTGGAGATAATTTCTTTAGGGTGCAGAAAAACCATTCCATATTTACTTAGAACACCAGGTGACTTGGGTCCACCACTTACCCAGGACATTTTGGTGGTAACCAGAATTACACCACAAGCTGAGTATTTCAGTATTCACTTCTCTGTATTCTAGATTATTTTACAGTGCAGGTGGAATTCACTAAACTCTAAATTAATATCATGAAGTCACCTGAAAACAAAGAGCTTCCCGTCCCTATCCACCCAATTATCTTGGGAGTGCCAGAACAACCTCTGCTAAATAGGATGGAGTATTTGAACATAAAACAAGAAACACAGTAAAACAAAACCAAAACCAAACAATTTATCAAACTGATACACTCAGGATTCAAGCCAGAAAACAAAGCCACTGATCCAAAACCACCAGTGCCACCTTCTGCAGATGAGAGTCATTCCAGAAGCCTCTCAACACTTCACGAAAACAGTCCTCCACTCACAAATCAATGGAATTTCAAAGACAGAAGAGAAAAAGTGATTTTTAAAGCAGTCAGTGGGAAACAGACTTTATTTCACCATAACAGCTCCAACAGGCATGTTGTGCAGAGATGCTGGCAGTCAGGAACAGAGAAATCCAGGTTCATTATTTAGAGTGGACTACTATATGGTACCAAATGTATTGCAAAGTAGGGAGTTGGTAGATCTTCTGTATAGAGGGCAATGACTGATGTACTGAAATGAAAATGTTGTTATAAACCAGATATATGGGTTATACTCCAAAGCATGGGAAATATTGGAAAATATTTCAAAAAATATTTCAGTTTTTCTTTCCGTTCTTCTGAGGATGCTGTGAAACATCTGTTACTGAAAGCATGCACTGAAGGAAATACAGCGTAATTTAGGGCTGTATGTTTCCACTCCAGTAAGATGAAATTAGATGCTTTAGGGGTTGTTTGTTTGCTTGCTTGTCTGTCAAATATTTTCTTTCCTAATGTTTTCCCTTCAGTTGTAAGATTTGTATGGAAATTGTGTGGACACTGTCAGTCACTGTCAATATACATATGAGCTCTAGTCTCCAGATATAATTTATATTATCAGGGCAAATCTGTACATATTGAATTGAAGTACTTCTGTTTAGATGCATATGTCATTACCAGCCCAAGGTTTGGTAGTTACCCGGGGGACAGTGTTTGGTCTTTTAGGTCTGGCTGCATCTATACTGCCAGTATGAAAACAATTGTGTGTCAAGGACCATTAGGCTAATGTAATTTCTGCAATCACACAGAGTCTCATATTGTGGTATATCTTGTACCTGGAGAAATCTTTCTTCCTGTAAAGTTTGGCCACTGCTGCGAAACGGCTCTGCTAATATTCGAGATTTTGTCCAGACATTTTTAAGCACTTTGGTAAGTGTGAATTTTCTTACCATACAGTTAGAGAAACTGAGGCACAAGTAAAATAATGTGTCCAGTGGTAAGACCACTGTAACAAAGGAGATGAGTCAAGGAAAAGAGTCTGCAATAAAAACATTCCTTATCGTATGACTTTCAGGTTCACATGTCAGTCAGACAGCTTGCTGAGGCACATATCTAACTCTTTTGTGACAGGTATCACATGGTATGTATGCTACAGGAGATTTAACACAGCTTCATAAAATTTCCCTGAAAATCTGTCACATAGTCTTTTTACTACTACATATGCTACAAAATCATGATTTGTGACATGACACTGACCGTTGCAATTAAAAGGCTTAAGCATCAAACTCTGTAATAGCTTATTTTTGGCTTTTGTCATGTAAACCAGTGAGATTCAAAGACTATGTAAAGAAGCTACCACGCTCTGCAGGAGCTGAGAAGGGCTGCAGGAAACTTAGTCTCATTTGCTTGAAAGAGGAGCAGTATTTCCATGTGATCTCTGGAACAGTGACTACCTCTGTTTTGCAAAAGGAAACCCAAGAGTAGGGATGTCAGTGACACAGAGCAGAGAAAAGTAGATGGTTGGATCCAGACCGGGGTTGGGTCTAGCTTTATTTGATACAGAACCTGGTGTCAGACAGTTGGGGGGTGACAGTAGTGTGAAATTACTAGCTATGTAAACATGCCTGACAGCAGAAAGTGCCCAAGGAAGGCAACTTCAAACAGAATCAAGTCCTAAACCTCTCCACCTCTTCACCTGTTCCTATGAAGAGATGGCTGTTTCTCTGTCTGCTCCATGTCAGTGTTTTAACATGTAACAAATATTGCCTAATGCTTGCAGAAAACTCAGAAGATGTTTTCTGAAAGCCTAGAGGAGACTGAGAGGATATCTCATTGCTGCCTTCAACGTCCTCACAAATGGAAGCAGAGGAGCAGGTACTGATCCCTTCGCTCTTGTGACCAGTGACAGGACTCATGAAGCTGAGTCAGGGGAGGTTTAGGTTGGATATCAGGAAAAAGTTTTTTATCGAAAGGGTCGTTGAGCCCTGGAACAGGCTTCCCAGAGAAATGGTCACAGCACCAATCCTGACAGAGTTCAAGAAGCATTTGAACAATGCGCTCAGGCACATGGTGTGACTCTTGGGGGGTCCTGTCCAGGGCCAAGAGTTGGACTCGATGATCTTGATGAGTCCCTTCCAACTCAGCATATTCTATGATTCTATGAAATGCTTAAGTGTCATAATTACTGAAGAAAGTCCTGAGTTGCTCTGTCAAGAAGGCAAAGGACAGTTGACAAAAAAAAGAAAAAACTGTATGAGGTTTTTTTGCATGAAGTGTACATTGAGAACACTGTGGTAAAATTCCTTGTTGAAAGTGAAAAGGAGCCCACCATACTGTACTGGTACCGTGATTAAAACCTGGGAGGATTTCATGGCCAGGTGCTCAATGCAAGATCTAAAGCTTTCAGCTAAAAGGTTTTATTCTGTAAAACTCTAAGGAGATAGAAAATAAATATCTAGAAAACTTGTTAGAACTAAACTTAAAAGAATCTTGGTAGAGAATACACAGGTGGGATTCTACTCGTCTTTTCTAAATTATTCCTTAGCGAGGTAGTTTCTGAAGAGTGGTACAGTAAAAAATTCGTAGTTTCTCATCATTTTGGTGTGAAGGGTAGCAAAACATGGTAGATATAAAAACATAGGTTTGTAGCATTCATATGCAAGTTGTTTGGTTTTTTTCTTGGCCTTTTCATAGTGGCCTAGTTTGATAGTAAAACTGCTTGATAAATGGAAATACTTCTTACAAAATAACCAAGGCAAAAGGTGATATTTTACCTGAATTTTAGCCATCTTTTTTAATTAAAAAAAATTAAAAATATATTCCTTGAAACATTTCTCAGAGAGGGAAATAATCTCTTTTGGAGGCAGCATTTTCTTTTTGCTCTGTCTTTCTACATACCCTCATGAAGTTTTTATATATTCTAGTAAAGTCTTCAACTTGTAGGCAATAATTAAAAATGTGGAGCCTCTCAATCAAAGCAAGGTAGAACTTGGAAAAAGCTCAGATCTGCTAAAGGCATGTTGAAATTCTGAGAGAACCTGAGAGAACATTTTTCTTCAGCTGTGAACTCACAGTCAAACAGAACTGTTGAATCCACTGTAATACTAATTCCAGTCTTTCCCCTCCTTCCTTAGCTTGCACTACTTATAAAACTTCTAATTTAGAAAGTGATGATGAATGTACTGATAGCTCTATTCCTTCTTTGTGTTCAGAGAGTTGCTGGTAGCATTATGTGAACAAAATACTTTTATTCTTTTCCCCTCATTATGTGAAGAGAGCTGGGAGAATTGATTGGATCTTATTCTGTCCTGTTATCAACAGAATAGTTTTAAAAGCAATGATCTCAGAATCCTTGTTTCTGGTGAAACGTAAAGGAGAAACTTCCAAGTTCCAAGGACTTTTTGGAGCCAGCTATCATGAAATATTTGAATGCTACTTGTTAATGGCCTGAACTAAGAGATGCTGAGATAAATAAAATGCCTATGAAACCACATATTCCATTTACTTTTAAAAATAGAAAGGTGCTTTAAATTAATTTGTTCAGTTTCTTTAAAATATAAGCTGGACTTACATCCTAGATTCAGCCTTTTCCTTTCCAAAACCAAGCAGTGTGCAAACATGAATTATTGTGACTTTTGCATATTGCTTTTTTGGGTGTTTGCAGAGTAATACACAATTATTATACTATAAAAATATTATTCTCCAATGTGAAAAGAATGCTGAAATCTAAGCAATATCTGTTCTTGTTTTTGCTTGTGCAAATATGAAATCTAAGGTAATTTCTTATGTCATCCATTTCATTACCATTCCCTTCAATTTGTAATCCAGGTTTCTCATCATGAATTTGAAAGAAGAATATGCCAATTCTGTTCTGTCTCTCTTAACTACAAGCCACCACACACTTATGATATAGTGCAAACAACCTGAAACTCCACATGTGAGATATACTTTGTTTTCACAATTAAAAGAATCAAAAGCACCATGTATTCCTACATCCTTTGACTGTACTTTGCAAGAGTGGCTGTGGTGCTAAGATTGTCAGGAATCCAGATTTTTTAAAAATTTATTTCCAAATGAAGCTTTATGATGACTTATTTAATGAGTATATTCTCCTTCTGTGACAATGCAGTCAAAGGAGATTAGGCAACTCACAAGGAGGTAAAACTTTCAAACTCTTCAGGACGTGGTAGCGTATACTTGGAAAAGGTAAGAAAATTGCTTATTTATAACTGAGCACTAGTGGTTTTCATTTGGAAGCCTGCATTTGGATGAGATAAATCCTATATTAAAAAGATGATACCACAGCTGAAGCAAAGTGAAAATGCATTTTAGGAAAATTCTTTGTAATTTCAGCATCTCTGCTTTTTGTCTTGCAGACACTTGATTTCAGGGGTCAAGTTGAATTTTATTTCTGAGAAACTTATCTGTACAAACTGTGGGCTGCTTGGTTTGCTTTTACTCCATCACACAAACAGGTTTGTTTGCTAAATTACTTTACAATTTCTTGCCTTGTCTGTCTTTACTAGCAGAAGGTCCAAAACCAGCCTAAAAGGGTCAGAAAGGGGGAGAATACATAGGCACACCCGTGATTCATGTTTATACACTTTAAAAAACCCAAACAACCTTAACAAAAAGAGATCAAACCAGTTTATTTTAATGCAGTAAAACAAGGTGTTGTGGAAATCAGGCTCTTCCTATTCTTCTTTGAGCCATCCAAACTCCAGTACCAACCCGACACTGTAATGAGTCAAAAAGCACATCTATAAAGTAAGCTTTCAGTTCAGCAAACAAAATCATCTTGTGCTCCTATGTGGTGACAAAATGTTTTTGAAAACATAAAAGTACCTGACAGTCACTTTTGTTCAGTAGGGGAAAACTAAAGGATACCAAGAAAATGCCAGGATACAACCTGTACCTTATTTGCATTTTCTAGTGTAATACCTAAATGATGCATCAATTAGCTTTTAGGCATTCATAACTTAGTTGAACTTTTATTGATGGGAATAGCACAACACTTGACGATTTCAGCAGAGATGGAATCTACCTCACAGTAAATAGAGATTAAAAAAACTGCAAAAAGAAGAAAAGCCACAAAATATCATGAAGAAAAAAGAAGCTATAGTGGTCAAGATAAAGAAACAGATCTACAGGAAATCAGTCTTCAAAGCCTTCAGTGGACGTAGCAACTACACAACAAGTGAGAATTTGGTCAGTAGCCAAGAGTGAAAAAAACCCAAACAAACCACAAAACAAATTTCAAATTATTATACATTCCATTGCTGCAAAAACAATGTTGGGAACCCCTCCTGCAGTGAAGCCAGAAGCAGTGCCTCCAGGAATACTACAGCTGGTTCAAGGCACCATATTAAAAAAAAAAAAAAAAATTAAAAATAAATTAAGGAAACATGTAGGATAGAAGAATAAGGCAGTTTTCCTCAAACAAGTGCATCTTTTTTATAAAGCAACTCATGACCATTTGTTTTTCCTGTACGTCATCAGCAGCACGATGAATTTTGAATGCAGATGATAGTTGTTAAAGAAAGCAAAGCTAAAGATTAACAAAAGCTTTCAAACTCAGAAGGCAGAAACATTTTGGGTGACTTGTGGAACCTTTCCCACTGGAATTTCTTTTCCAAGAGCTTGGGGAAGTGATTTAGGTAATTGTCTATATCCATATTTTTTCAACAATAGGGAGATGGCTTCCACAGTCTTTTGACCTCGAAATATGCATTTCTGTAAATCACAGATAGTGTAATAGTAACTGAGAGATGGTCAGGGCAACTTAAGTTTGTACAAAGGAGTGCAAGTTTTCCTGTCCCCTGCACTCTACCATACTTCTTGTTAACTCTACAGCTGAGACAATCAATCATTTCCTCCCAGGTTTGCTGCATTGCTGGCTTTGAACCTGTGTGAGAATTCCACTTGCTTCTGAAGGGCAAGGTGATATCGCCTTGTTGGAAGCCCATTTTAAAGCTGCAAACTAGAAACTTGACCTTGCAATGTCTGAAGACAGCATCGAGGCTGTTTCAGCTAAAATTCCTTGCTATGGTGTAAAGACGATGTCTTAGCCACTTCATGTGTGGAAAGACACAGGTGTCTGAATGTGACCCTTTATCAGAAAGAATATGTGCTGGTTGAGGCCAAGTCATGATTTCTGAACAGCCATTCTTAACTTTAGTTGTGATCCATTTGGATGAACCATTTCCTCATAAAAATCCCACAGAAAGGTCTTATATTACCTGGAGTAAATCTACCATCCTCCATAGAGAGCTGTAATTTAGGCAGGGGCCTAAATCATATAGACAGCTCCTGAGCCCCCAGGAGCTGGCATCGTTCCCTGTGTCTGCAAGAGTGATGCTTTTCACCGGATGGAGACTTATTCTGTGCTGACATCTTCAGAAAATGTTCGTTCTTTGCATTGTCAGGTTAAAGTAGTACTCGTAAGTGAGTATATAGGTGTACATTCTTCTGGGAAATAGGCCTGGAAAAACTGGAAATACACAGAGTGTGTGTGGGGGTGCACATGCATATACTGTGTAGAGAGAGAGACACACAGTCCAAGCTGCCCCGCTTCATTCAAAAAAGTCAAAAAAATACAGCTTGTACTTAAGGTTTGGGATTTGCTGTTTTGGCTTTCCTACTCCACTTGCTTTCTTGCCAAGGTCAAATTAGATCAGAATGAAAAGAATTGTAGGATTTTTATGAAAATAGTGGAAAAAATGTGTCTGCATTTCTCAGTTAAGAACAGGGAAGATCGTTTTGTTCATAGTGATGATGGTTCCCCTCATGATTGAACAGGCTCTTTATTGTATGTTTAGGGCAACTCTCTGCCATGCAGTATTTCATTACTCATGGGAGTTTCTAATGTTAATTTGAATGAGATTTAGAACAAGATTTGGCATAATAAAAAATTAATATTATTAATAAAATATCAATTTCCTGATATGTATTTATCACTACATTTGTAGTGGCAGTCCTTTATTATCCCCTGAAATAGCTTTCTTCTTGATTCTTTTTTTCAGACAAAATAATTTGTGTGTTGTAACCATTCAGTTAACAGCAGACTTAATAAATGAAGGTTTTTCAGCTATATGAATATAGAAATACGCATTTGAGAGAGTAATCTGTACCCACAAACACATACACTTCAGTTTAAAATAAACTTACATGTTTAAATTAGATTTTGTAGCTAATTTTGTCTTGCTAGCTAAAAGCACCATGGTATATGACCTTATTTACAATAAAATACGTCTTGCTTCATCTGGTCACAAAAAAAGCGAACTAAAGCTGGAGTTTTTCCTGTCATTCTGTACTATCTTCATTCTGGTTGTTTTATCAAGCTTGCATCTTCTATTTTCACAGTTTTTAACGCGTCTCCCTCCGTACCTGTTTTTGCCATAAATTTCACAACTCGCCACTGCCATCTTGTGGGAAAACTTTTGTTGTTACTTCACAGAAAGTATGGGAAGAAAATGACCAAAAATGGGAGAAAACTCATTAAATACAATTTGTATTCTGAAGATATTGGTAGCAGTCAGCTGAAAACTATTACTTCACATAGAAACCAAAAGTCATAAAAGTCGTATATTTACCATGAAACTTAAAAATGAAAATACAAATTTCACAATGGTCGAAGTATTTGCCAACAACATCAAAACATTTTTTTCTCAAAGAAAACCCTTTATTAAAAAACTTAAAAGGTGTTATATTAAGCATCTAGTAATATAATTTCTATACACATATAGCACATTAATGTACTCCATAAATCGAAGCAAAGCTATTTTGACTTTTATTAAATGCTTTGGTACAAAAACCCAAAAAATGTGTCAAAACCTTTTAATTTATTTTCTTTCCTTTTCTTTTTTTTCTTCTTCAAAATGGGGAAAAATTCTGTGAAAGTTTTCAATTTTTCATAAACTGCATTTTACCATGGATTTTTTTTTCCCAAAAAAGTTCTAGCATATGTTAAAACTTGAGAAACAAACTTTATCAGGTCATAATTGTAAAATGTAAAATGTTTTATATCAATGTATGACACCTTAAAAAGCGGTAGAGTTGCAAAAACACATAGTGATCAAACAAGGAGTGGATACTCCTTCCAAAATTTGCGTGATCACAAATATTTTCTAGGCCATGCAGACAGAGGAAAGAGAATATCTTTATGTTTTTTTCAAGGTCAATAGTTGCCATATGAATTTTTCCCCATTATAGGACCAGATTCAACAGTTTTCTCTATCTGGTTGACTCTCTGCAAATACTGTAAACCCAGGTGAGTCTGAAAGTCTCGGTTTGCAGTTGGCTGGCTTTGTCGAAATACCAGGACCTATTGCCTTAATCTTGGGGGCAGCAGATCCTCCAGTCATGCAATTTTGTCATCCCCAATGTCCAACATATACAGATGTGTTTATACTAGATGCACAAAGAGAGAAAAAGGAAAGTGGTATGTTATCTCATCCACTATCCCTCATGCATAAAAGTGAGTTTCAGTGTTCATGCAACTTTTTGCAAGCTTGTTAACTTTGCAGAGAGATGCTTCTTTACTCTCTGACTTGGAAGCATATTTAAGTCAAAAGAAGATACTCAAATTCTTAAGACTGTGGTGCACGGTGGCTCTTAGCTGTGAACTGCATGGAGAGAAACATCAAACAATGTAAGATTTTTGTATTTTCTGCCATGAAAACATGGGCAGAAACATCCAGACAACTGGTGGAAGGACTGTGATTCGAAGAAGGTCAAATATACAACAGTAAGTGGACTAAGCAACGGTAAATTTGGGATTCCTTGCATGCCTTTGAGTCTTGAATTACACCCTCTAGTTGAATGGAGGTGGACAGGAATTGGTAGTTCTTAATTGCACAAGGTATTTTTAATTATAAAACCCTCCCTTTCTTTTGCACCGAGATCAAGTTAAAACTTTTCTGTGTACAGTTAAAAGTAAGATGAGAAGAAGGATTAAACAGGCACTAATGTGCAATTCCCTCATTGCTCTTCTTGCACACACCCTTTATGGTCACTTATGGTCCTCTCTGGACCACTGAGTATGTATTTATACAGTGTGGAAAAACGTCAGGAATGTAGTTATATAGAACTTCCATTTTTGATAAACTGTCACTTCCTGGGGAAAGAAAAAAATAAATGAAAATAAATCATCACTTATTTGGAAAATTGCCTAACTCTTCTGACTATGTCAGAAATACAAACGATGAAAGAAATAATAATAACAGATAGTGTCTTTGCTTTGTTCCCTCCAAATTTCTCTCTGAATTTGAATGAAAATGTAATACTCACCATCATGAAAGAAGAGAGAACATTGCCTGCTACTTATCCAAGAGACAAATAGAGGAGTTTATTTCTGCAAGTTTCTGCTTACCAGCAACTGCCATTGTTATGGCGCACTACGTTGGAAAAGGCTGCCTAAAAGCCAAGTGAGTCAAATAATTAGCAAACAAGAGAGTCTGCTTACAAAGAGCTACCCAAGGCTAGAAAGAAACTCAGACAAATAATCTGTGCACAGATATGTATTAAAGCTGCTGACTGAGTGCTCACCAGCTGCTCACAGCTACTTGTTGGGTCAGCTGTATGGTTGCAGACACTTGGTTATTGCTCTACCAGTAAACCACAATCACCAGTGTAGCAACATGTGTGTGACTGTCTGGATGTACATGTTCTTGGATGTGTCCCACAGCTAAGTCTGCAAGTCAGGATTTAGACATTTGGAAAAAAGATGGAAGGAACAGTACTAAAGATTAGACTTTCAAATCTCATAGTACAGGGTGTCAGTCTAGTCATGTTAAAGCATCCACTTAGATCAACTCACAGAGTAACTGCAGTATATTATAGAGAGGAATCATGAATATGCAATCAGAACAAAACAGTTTCAGAGCTTGATCACCACCTTTGTCAATTACAACAGTCACTTTCTGTGATGTTGTCTTGTCATTTTGACAGTGATTATACTTTTGTGTGATGTATTGCAGATACTACACTTCAGCTGTTTACAAAGAAAACTGTATCTTACACTTTTACTGTAACAGTGGAACACTTTAAGTAAGGAAAATACTCCTCACCAGAATACTTCTCGAAACTCAGTCATGCATGACATGCACTTCAGAAAATCATCCTCTGTCACAACTGCACGACATGATCAAGCCTAACAAAATCAAGTCGTGCTGAAGTTTTGCAGACTGTGTCTAAAATCAGTGTGAAGGATTTTTCAACTGATAATGCTTGTAAGAGAACGTTTTTCTCCAAGTAAGCAAGCTGTATTTAACAAAATCATTAACATTAGAAGCTTGTAAAAGCAAAATTTTTAAATTACAATGAGTTACAAACATCTGTTTTCTGACTGAACATTTTATAGAGCTCCTGTTCACATTGTTCATATTTATAAACATCTATTCAGGATACTATACATTAACTGTTCAGTACTTCACAACTATCTAAAGCAAGGCAAGACTTCTTTGCAGAGCATTTAAGAAAATTGTAGAATCATCATAACAAATGAAGCATGTAGAAATCTTTTTTCAATAACTACTCACAGGACCGTTATATTTTTAAATAAAAAATATATCAGTATATCCTCACCATTCAGTCTCGTTTGGATGGACATTAGAGAATATGAGGGATATATATCTCAGTTGTCAATAATTATTACAGCATAAATATCCTGCCAGGTTCTAGTTATAAAGGACTTTCAAAGACTAGATTGTAGACCATACCAGTTAATGTCAAGTAAATATAATAAAAAATTAGAAACTCCTTTATTATTTTTTTTGCATTTGCTGTCCCTCTGATATCAAATCAGGAGTCTTACTGGCATAAGGAGTCTGACTTTAGACTGAATTCTATGTAGATATAGTATCAGATTTATTCCAGGTATTAAATTTTTAATCAGGGGCTTTAGACATTGTTCTAGTAATGATGTATTGGAGGTCGTATGAGTAACTATGTGATATATGTTGCCATGAGAAATGCACAAAACTATGGACCAGTTACATTCTCAGCAATAACTTTTAGTGCCCAAATTTAACATCAGAACTTCTCTGAGTTATTAGTGCTTTCATATAAAAATTTAGAATGAAAATATTTATTCTTTAGGTGGTAAAAAACTTTGCAGAGTATTTTACCTTAGAATTTTTGTACACTTTTCAGTGTCACCCATCAGCACAGATGAATTGCAACTGTGACTCTAGGCAGGGAGGAAAACAAACCCTGACTGAAATGCAAATTTATCAAACCTACTGAGAACCTACATGGCCAGTGAAAGAGATCTGTCCCAATAGACCCAACACTGAAACACTTCTATATTTGTTATCTCTACCAGTTTTTCTAATGTGGTGCTATTTGCATGATACTGTTTAACTATGGCAGTCTGAACAAAGCACAAAACAGTACTTATTTCTGGATTTCAGAACACTAATAGTTCACTCAACTCTTCTACACTCATTATGAGTAAAGTATTTGCAACCAAAGGAAGCTACCAGTTCAGCAGAAAGCTTAATGCTTATGGTCTTATTTGTTCTGGTATTTTTCTGCACATGGTAACAGCAATGACTTCAAAACCTGTTATCAACATTGTTACTATATTAGTGAAAGTACTCTGTAAGAGCTGTAACAAATAGAAAGGCCTTAATAAAGTGTTACCCCTCTCTTCTGAGTAAATTAATAATTCAGAGATGATTTGCAAGCAAAATATAGCCAACTTTAAAACAGTTACTCAGTAACTGTAATATACCAAAGGCACGTATCCTATTCTAGCTTCTCTAATTACAAAAAAAAAAAAGGAAAAAGAAAAAAAAAAAAAGAAAGTGTAGAATTACAGAATGACATTGAAGAGATCTGAAGTAAGTACAGTAACAAAAGTATGGTTGTCATAGATGGTACAGGTTTAATAGGAAATGTCAAGAGGAATTTGCTTACCAAGGCACTGCTCTAACCACTTGAATACTGTCTGCACAAGTATTGCATATCCTTTCAATGGAAAATGCTCCTTAAGATCACTTGAGATTTTTAAGTGTTTGTTTGCCAAATGTCATTTCAGGTATCTTTGCATTTTATTTCTACAGATATAGTAGCAACACATTATTTCACATAAGTATTTTCTTACAGTATTTTTTTCATTTCTTGAGTCAGTTTGTATAGCTGCTTTTGGCTCCGCACAGAGAGACTCTGCATGTAAGATACAAAGAACTTTATAAAGTAAATAAATTCTATAATGATTCAATGAACACAAAAGACAGCTAAGATTTAATGGGCTTATAGTGTCCATTTTTTCACCAGTCTCAGAAGACCCCTAAAGGCTCTTTGGTGGCTAGGCAGGCATCAGTCAGAGGAAAGAGGCTGAACCACTAACATCTCTGACAGCAGCATCAAAAAAAAAAAAGGAAGTGAAATAATCTATGCAACTATGCAACACATTTCAGACTAATGGAAAGATATGCATTTTGTTAGTGCACAATTAACTTGTGAACCTCATGGCCAAGAAACGTTAGAGAGGTCAGAAGCCCTGTAGCACTCAAAGGCATACACCTCTTAGAGATGTAAGCACACTCATGGTCATTCTGAACATGACAAAGGGAGCAAACTGTCATCCTTTTGCCCATAATCAAATCAGGTTTGATCAAAATGAACAATTTTTAAGGAGTCTCACATTTGTCCAGTGATGTGTGTTTTTACACTCTTCTGGTGTAGCTGATAGTGCCCAACGTTAAGGAAACTTCCCTGTCCAACCATCCAGGAGCCACTCAGGCAGTCACACTTGTACCACCTGAGCTGGGACTGAGGCCCCCACAAGTACACACCCCACAATCACAGAGTCAGACCAGGTTTTCCTTAACAGTTTGGCCCTGAATTTCCCATAGGAGAGTCTCAGACATCTGGATCCTTAAAATAATCTAACCTTGGTGCAGTAACTAAATAACACCTTGAACTGGAGCCTTTCAGGAGGGACCCCGAACAAAGGAAACTCTGGGCTTTCATACCTTCACAGTCGAAGGGTGGGGAAGTCCAGGCTTGTTGGTCCCTGCTGTGTCTCAGTGTCTGGTCCCCTGGCTGGGTCACAGGTCCCTGGGCCCTTTGTTGTGTAAAGGGTCAGCAGTTCACAGCCTGTCACCTGGGGCCACCACCCAGAGCTCAACCTGCAGCTCCACTGAAGCTGCTCACCGAGCCACCTGCACTGAAGGTATTCCTCAACACCAGGTATCAAAACCTGATACAGAGCTGAATGGATTGCCTCCATTACCTTCTGTGTTCTCAGGTTCTGCAGTAGATAAAATGTTTGGCTCAGAAAAACTTGATCTATTTCTTGACAACAGAGATGTAGCCTAGAGCAAATCTGAACTGATTCCTAAGACATATCCAAACACCTTCTGCAGTTCTAAATTTTTAATCTCAAAAAGGATTAGCCTATTAGGTATTACAAGCAGGCAAACTAGAAATTCTTGTTTGTTAAATGTTTTTCTACCGGAAAAAATGCATTAGGATTTTTCCAAAATAACTAAATGCAGTAATTAGAATATTAATAACTAAATAGTAACTGAAAATACAACACTAATTACAGCATGAAAAAGCAAGGTATTCTTATTAATGTCACTTTGAAAAATCAGTCCCACAGATCCACTTCTTTCCCACTGGATAATTTGATTCAGACTTGTCTCAGGGGTAATCATTCATTAAGAAGATGCTTTACTGTGTTGGCATAAAATACCTATTCAAATATGCACTTCACAAACTGAAAAATCATAATCAGCTTGGGTAGATTTTTTAGCTCTAGAACAGCTAGTGAAAACATGCCAGCTGATTTACACCATCGTGTTTCTGAATTCCTCCCCCATGTCGTGCTTTCTTGACAGGTATTCAGGCAAGGAGACACCATTTTTTCACCTAGTTTAAACTCCATTGTAATAGAAAGTTACAGCACACCTGCAGCACCTGCTCCAGATCCCACCTGTAATATCCTTTTATACATTCTACAATCTTACAGTCCAAAGTAGTTAAAAAATCCAACCGAACAAAGAAACAGGGAATGCTATAGATAGTGGGAGATGTTAATGTGCATTATCTGTAAGAAAAAGACAGTTGCTGGTAAAGAATATAAAGCAGAAGGTGGGAACTGGAGAAAGTGCAAAGCAAAATAAAGCAAAAGAAGCAGAAGACAGGAGAGATCTACTGGTAGCAGATAAGGGGGTTTACACTTACATAGCAGTATTAATAAATGGTGTTAAAGTGCCAGATGACTCATACCAAAACATTTGTCTGTTCAGTCAAAGCAAAATGGTTCAAGTTGATCCTCAACAAATATGAAGCATAAAGAAATACACCAAAGAAAATTTCAGTGGGCTGAAATAGATGATAGACCAACAGGTACTGCAGTCCTAAGCAGCCAAGTGAAGAGGGCAGCTTTAAGTGTTTCTCAAGACACCCTGAGAACTTGCTGTCGGTGGTGCTCAGTCGTTGTGTAAGGACTTGTAGGGAATCCTGTGGCCCTTATTCAGGCCACAGGCACTGCAGATAGATGAGGAAAATGGCACAACAGCAGTTCACCACCACTGAGTGCCAAAGTCACAGAAAATGCTTCCCAGTGGGGCTTGGTTTGAAAAAGACAAACTTGGTGGAAACAGAATTTTTCTCAAAATAAACTGCAGAGAAATTGCTGGAGTCAGTAGAGGGATTGACCTTGAGGTTTGAGAGAGGAGGAGGTAAGCTGGAAAGCATTAGTGGGGAGAATCTCCCATCTGAGCTCTACAGAGATAAGAGTAGCAACATTAGCTCTGGAAGCCAGAAGAGTCTCTTCTGCTTCAGCTTCAACTAGAACTGCTTTAAAAGCAAAAGGTATATGTATTTTAGGCCCTGCTGTACCTCTGCAGTGGTGAAACAAGAAACGATATCGCAGTTGTTTATTCACAGACTGTTTATCTTGTTTAGCCTCCAACAAAGTATTTGCTTCTTGCTTATAACTACAAAAAGGTTTTGCCATCCAGTCATAGAGCAGATATTATTTTCTCCCCAAGCAACTCTCACAGAACTGATGCCGAGCATTTCACAAGTCAAATCATAGTACAACAGGCTGAAGTTCACATCCATCTAATCACAAGCTTTTAACTGTTGCAAGCCCATAGACTTTTTGCTTTTGGGGACCACTTAGTTTCATTGTCACTTGTACAGAGCAGGCTGATACCAGGCGGATTTATCTGGAGATAACAAGCACACTTGGCCAGGTTCTCAGTTGACATCCATGGAGGTCTATGAATTTACTGTTTGTTGAAAAGCTATGTTTTTTCCAGTGACAACATACCTTCCTTTCTTCCACTGAAAGAGACATAACAAAGTCTTCCCCCACACCTGTCACACACACGGATGCACAAAGGCATGTGTATTCATGCATTAGAACAGCATTACATGCAGCTAAGATACCAAATAATACCCAAGGCTGACACCTGAGGACTATGATTTATTTTCCTTTGTAACGGTAATACATTTGGAAAATAAAAATACTACTTGTTCAGAAAAAAAAAAAAAAGAGATGTAAGGACCTTCCACTGAAATCTCTTATGAGGAATCATTAACAGTGAATGTTTCTGTTGAGGGCTTTTCTCTGTTATCAAAAACAATATTTGGTAGCTTTTACTGGGTCTCAGCTTTGCATAGCCCAGAAGTAACCAGTCTGATGCTAAGCTCATTAGTCTTTCCTCAGATGAACAGGCAATAACTGCTCTGTAATCCTATCCAGCTCCCCCAGCTAAGAGCCAAGAACAGGGCTGGTGGCTGTGTTTATCTTGGACCAGGTTTCAGTTTGTGAGGTTGCAAACATCTGACTTCAGGTAACCTCAAAACTTCAGGAAGCATCGTCAACACACCAGTTTTCCCATTTTGTATCAGGCTTAGGCACAAAATACGGAAAAAACTCATAGTGCACTGACAGCGTTTCTTGAGGTTTTGACATTTTTTGAAATCAGATATTTGCAATCTCACATATCTCATCAAACACAAATAGATTCTCTTTGAGAAAACAATGTTCCTCCTTACTGAGACGCAGGACTGCAGACTTTGTGGATTTAAGGAGCTTTTGCACTCAATTCTTAAAATATTTCATTGTACGGAAAAGCTAATGCCCAGTCTGCCCAGCCAAAAACAGTATGACACACTGGCCAGCTCAGGGAAGATTAAGGAATAGTTTTTCTTGAGATCAGCTCTCCCCTCTTCTTACAAACAGTATGGATAGCATTTAGGAGTATGAGGGTCTGCACTTTTAGATATTTACTTTGCATTTGCATAAGAATCATTAGAGATATAAACTCTAAGATACGGAGAGGCAATCTTAATCCAACATGGATTGCTTATATCCTCATGTTCAATAAAGTAAGCTTTGAAATAACCAGATTAAATAAAAAATTTGGATCAAATTTAGACAGCAGCTTCAGACTGGCATGTGTGCATGTCCCTCAGTTTGTTTTCATGACAATGCACAGAGAAAATGAGAAAAATGCTTAATTTTTATCTTATTAAAAGGTTTCCTGGTAATTTTCATCTTTGTAAAGTGAATCTTAATGATGGCATTTTCTTTTCAATTATAACAGCTATGCAAGCAGCATGTGAGAAACACAGACATGAAACCCACCATCTCTAGGTCTCTGACAGAGTCAAAATGAAGCCATAATTAAAGCATTAAAATCATACAAAAGTCAAACACTGGGCTGTAGTAGACAAAAGGTGATGAGAGGAAACTAAATACAGAAAACAATTTTCCAAGAAAACTGAGGCCAATTCAAATTTCAGAAATGGCAACAATTTTATTTAAACAGTGGGGTCTTTATCCAAAACAATCTGCACTGATATCCAGATAGGTTATCCCCTCATTCTTCAATGACCGACTTACTCTGGTGCCCCTTTGCACAACTGAAGTGATCAAGTCTAAAACCTCTGTTGACAGGAGGAAAAGTGCCATCAAAACATCAACTTTGGACAGAAGGAGAGCACATTCATTCAGGTTGCTCAGGAAATTATTAAGTAGGTTCCCCGGGAAAATGTTTTTGCAGGTGCTGGGGTCCATCAGTGCTTTTCGAATATCACCTCGTTTAGGCACAGAAGCAGCAATTCCCAAATGTGAGAAGTCAATCAGGTAAGGCAGAAGGCCAGCTTGGCTGAGCAGGGATCTTCTGTGCTTTGGGTTAATATAATTTCAGAATTCTATACATTCTTGTGCAATAACTTAGCTAATTTGTCTGTCAGGAGAGGCTCAGAGAGCTGCAATTATTCTGTCTGGAGAAGGCGAGGGGGGTGTGTATGAAGGGAGGATTATACATGTACACATGGGTATATAAACCACACAGGGGTAACGAAGACAGAGGAAGAAGGGTATCCAGTGAGCAGAGAAGAGGTAAAGAACACAAACTGAATCAAAATAAATACCACTTAAACATTTTAAAACCCCCCACTTTTGTGGTGAGGGTGGTAAAGCAGTTGAGCTCCGAGAGGTTCTGAAGACTTCATTCCTGGAGGTTTGAAAATCCTGACTGGTCATGGTCCTGGGCAACTTGCTCCAATAGACTGTGCTTTGATGGATCATTTAGATGATCTCAGAGGTGCCCACAAATCACAGCAATTCTGTAATTCTGTAAATGAACCACCTTAGTTAAAAATAACAGAGATTAGAAAAAAGAAACCCAAAAACACAGAAGGGAAATACATTCAAAGATTAAACTTAATTTAATGTAAAAAATTATAATCTAAACATTTCGATTGCTATTCTGCCTTGTCATGTCTATATATCTGGTGGTGCTGGTTGTAGGAAGAAAGTATGGAGTGGGGAAAAGACTAATAGAGAAAACTAATAGGGAAGAAGGAAACAGGAGATTTCATGGGAACTCTGAACACTGCTTGGACACAATGCACAGTCACAGAGCTCTGTGAATATCTGTGTCTTTGTATAAGGACGTCAAGACAGAGAAACCCAAGGACATGGATGGGAAGTCCTCTGCATATGGTAAAGGAAAGGATAGTCCCTCTGAAAGCATTTGTCTGGAACAAGAGGTAACTATGGTCCAAGATGAGGAGGGATCCAGGCTGACCAAGGTCATAGATCTGAATGACAAGTGGCCCATGCTGCTGATGGTGATGGTTTGGGAGATGAAGGTGGGTTTGAACAGTATGGCTTTAGAAGAGTTTGACCCTGACAGTGCTGAGTGATGTCAAAATGCACAAGGGATGGCAGTAGAGTTAGGTGACACAGAGGGTCAGATAAATGGTGACAGACCTTAAAAAGGGCCACAGACGCATCAGCATCTGTAAGAGTAGTGAGAACTCAAATCAAAATTACATCTCTGCTCCGAGACTACTCCAGGATATAAAAAAGAAGGGAAAGAAAAGTGACAGGTTTCTGTGGAAAATCAGACAGAAGAGGAAGACTTAATGAAAAATATACTAATTTTTAAAAATGGTTAGGCATTTTTATTTCTTGGAACAGACACCAGGTTTTCTTTCTCTAATGGGGTGAATATTTGGCAGGCTGCACTTGCTCTTAACTTGCATAAGAGCAGTAATTATCAACTTAGTAATTTAAGTAAGTAAGTGAAATCTTCACATTCGTAGTTTGCTGGCTTTCAAGCACTAAGTTTCTAATCAATATTTATTTCCTCAGTATTCCCAACTGGAATAATCTATGAAAATTTACAGTCCTTCCAAGTAACCAAAAACTAAAGAGAAAATACTATTGTAACAATTTTAAACTACCATGTAGCTTATTACCCTCTTTCAGAATTAATTTGCTATACTTTAATTATATTCCTCTACTACAATGTACTCAAAAGTATTTCATACAAAGGCTAAACAAAACAACATCCTAAACTTGTGCCATTTATTGTGACAGTCTGACAACTTGTTGTGACAGGCGTAACAGATAGGGCAGCAAAAAGCTGAGAAGCAAAGGCTGGCTGCCTGACTTTTGTTTCAGCAGATGACACTCTTGCTTGTTTACATTTTTAAGAGTGATCAGAACTAGAAAGACTATTTTCAAAGTAATTCAAGTTTCAGAAAAGCTGCGATGTAAACAGAGATGCAGTCTTGGGGGAGGAGGCAAAGCCATAGCTTTATAATCCCATGGAAAACCTTAGGGGAGACATGAACTTAATTGCTTGCATGCAAGAAATTTGGGATGAGAGTTTCTTCCCGACTCAGTCCAGGCTGACTGGCAGCTTGAGTCAGGGCTGGACTGGAGATGGTGCCACTGAGCCCCTGCTAAAAATCAGTCTCCCAGCCTCTCCTCCTGAACGCAGGCTGTCACGGCTTGGCTAAGAAATCAGATCACCTTTCTCCTTTCCTGGGCTGTGAGATGTAGATTTGGAAGTCATAGAATCATAGAATATCCTGAGTTGGAAGGGACCTACAAGTATCACTGAGTACAGCTCCTGGGCCTGCACAAGACAACCCCAAGAATCACAGCATGTGTTTGAGAGCATTGTCCAGACACTTCCCATAGAGACTTAGACAGACCAGGAAAAAAACAGTTTTAGTATTAGATACATACCCTTTTGGCAAAAGAAGAGGTACTTTCTGCATTGCTGCACAGCTGAAGAGTTCAGACAGATGAAGGCCTTGCAAAAAGGCACTATTTTGCTCAAATATGTGGAAAACCCAAACTTGGAAACTTCTTGCTGGTAAACAGAATTGCCAGCCTCTGGCTGGCTCTGTTCATGACTTCAGCACAATCAAAAGACAAATCATTCACCAGTCACTAGTTCATGACCATGAAGACCTGAGTAAAAAATCAAAATACTCCTAGAAAGGCTTGGAAATGTGTACACCAGTACACTCCAAGGCATACAAAGTGTATTTGAAAGCCATCTACAATATCCCAAACAACTAGTTCACCAGAATTCGCTAGTCACATACCCAGACTGCACAAATAATAACCACAGACTGGAAGCAAGAAGATCAAAACTGTACTGGAGATAAAATTCTCAGATCTGTTTCTTGCTTTCCTGAAAGAAAGCAGTCAAACAGATTAAAGATTAATACTACTGGTAATAAAAAGCAGCTATTATAAATCCAGAATGTGCAATTTGTAATACCTCTTAAAATGATATTGTCCAGTAAGCATGTATTTATACACTGTGACAATACTTTAATCAGATGGAAACCTGATGAAGATGGATCAGTTAATCATGCAGAGGCTGTACTGGAACCAAGAAACATGAGAAGGCTTAAGAGGAGGAGATGGATATAAAAACTACATATAAAGGTAATCAAGTCCCTATGTCTGTGTCCATCCAGCAGAAGGAGGTGTGAGGACAGAGGATACATTTTTATCTTGTGCTGTGCAAACATCACATAAGATACCAAAAGAGAAGAAAATTACTTACAAAAATGCTATGAAATTCCACACAATTCAAAGAAAAAGGCCTTTCGATTATCCACCATTGTGGAGACATTTTCTTCCCTGGCCATTTTAGTCAAGGGCTGCACAGAACAACAACCTGAAAGCACGGCAGGGCTGACACAAAACCTTCTCATGACAATATTCTAGCTTCTCCTGTTAGACCAATGTTTAGCAGCACTGACAATATAGTACTTCAGGAGCTGGAACTCGAGCAGGACACAGCCAGACTCAAGGCAGGTAGCACAAAGCTCAGGTAACTGGAAGCTCAGCCAGTTTGCATCTCCACGAAATACTGGCAATCGGCAAGAGCTGGCTGCTTGGCAGAGGAGCCTTGGGCATAAGGACAAACCAGAGGGGCTGAGCTGATGCACAGCTCCCAAGCGCTGGGGAGGCCCCCAGCACAGCCCCTGACACCTCTGCCAGCAGCAGCACAACCCCAGACTACAGGGCTGCAGTGTGTGAGGATAGAGGAGACACGGGGAGAGGCCTGGAATGCAATGCCCTCAGGGCTCTGACATTACCTTCACACAGTTCATGCTCTGTCCATGTTGCCCTATCTATCAAATATCAGAGAAGTTTAGGGTACATGCAGAAAAATAAACGGAAAGGTGCTAAACGGAGAAAAGGTTTAATAAATAGGAGAAGAGAGAGTAGAGGGAAAAGGTCAGCTCTGTAGTTCTTAAGCATTTGTAGAGATGCTGCTAATCATTGATAAAATTTATTATTTATGAGCTTCTTTATGATGTTTCAACAGGGAAGAAGATGCTCCATGCAAGACCTCCACTGTCCCTTCAGGAACACCTTGATTAAGTGTAAACAAATGCATCTACATAACTGCGTGTGGGTTTTAGCTGCAAAATACTACTAAAAACAAACAGCCCAGGCAGGGTGATGTATCTTACAACAGTTATTCACCTATTTTATTTCATAATGCTGGTTTGGGATGTTCTTGTGCCGCAGATGCCCAGGATACCATAAATTTTCCTCATTCTTGCATTACTCTCAGCTAACCAATTCTATTTTAGCATCTGTGGAGATTGGGTGACCACTTCTGGGAACCATCAGAGATTAGACTATGAACTGTTTTTTTATGTTTTTAAGATCACTACTTAAGTACTCTATGTACACAGAACATGCAGAAGCGCCTACAATCTCCTGGCAAGAAGCTGAGCTTTGCTGCTGGTCTCTATTCTTTATCTCAAACTCTGGGACGCCAAAAGATAGCTGTAACAACTCAATTCTTCTAATGAGGAAGCCCAGATCTTCCATGATATGTATATAACTTCCACTCAGCTAGAAGTCTAGACATCCATATCCACCTAGAATCACACTAAATAGCATAATATTCTAATGACAAACATTCAATAGGGGAAATAAGCCAAGGCCATTGGTCATCCTAAATCCACTTAAATTTATAAAACTTTTAGCTCCCTAGGACACCTTTTTTAGGAAGGAGAGGTATGTAAATTCATCTCATTGTCCCATGCTGTGCATAAGGAAAGAAATACTCCTTCCCACCATTAAGGAAACTTTTCTGTTCAATCATCCAGAAGCCACTCAGCCAGTCACTCTCACACCTTGAGCTGGGATCCAGGTCCCCCCCAGCTACACCCCCCATACTCACACAGCCAGACCAGCTTCCTTAACAGCTTGACCTCAGGTTTCCTATAGCAGAGTCACAGGCGACTAGATCCTTAAAATAATTTAATCATGGTACAATAACTAAGTAACAAAATAACACCTTGAACTGGTGCCTCTCAGAAGGGACTCTGAACAAAGGAAACCCTGGGCTTTTACACCCTCACAGTCTAACGATGGGAAAGTCTAGGGGTCCTTGGCTCCTGCTGTGTCTCTGAGTGTCTGGTCCCTTGGTCCCTGTGCCCTTTTTTAAGCAAAGGGTCAGCAGTTCACCACCTCTTCCTTGGAGCTTGAGCTGGGGCTCCTGCCCCCAAGAGCCCAACCTGCAGGTTGCACATCAAGCCACCTGCACCAAATGTATTCCTCAACACTACTTCTACACCCTCCTATATACTCACACCTCACCCATATTCCCCCCAGACAACATATATGTTCTTTGAATTTAGAAATCCAGCAGCCTGATGACATGGGGTGAGGAGAAAGCACGCCCAGAAAGTGTGCTAAAGATGTCAGGGCTCTAGCTCAGCATAATTAGTCAGAACAACTGATTTGCTATTACAGAATAGTTCTACATGGGCAAAGGCTAAATTTCATTTTTTCAGTTACATTATTATTGCTGGAGGAAATATATGTGGAAGTGGTACTGATAATGATAATCTAATTGGTGACAATGAGGTGTCTTTATAAGAAACCATCTCTCTGGTAGTGGTGGTTACAACACAGGTACTATGCTGCATACTACTTTCAACATGTCTGCTCAGTGCTGTGTAAGAGATGGCATCATTATTCACCTGTTGCACTATAGGACATGGTAAGGGTATTTTGTGACATCGATTTGTTCTTTGGTAATCTTTGTTGTGGTGCCGGCTGTTTTCCTTTGAATTGTACACCAGTATTGTTTTCCACCACTGCTCTGTAGCAATCAATAAGCCTGTGCAAAAAGAGAGCAATAATGCAATTAATTTCTGACTATAGCACACATTTTGGCATGTTAAATAAAGGATTATTCATATTCCCGGGATAATCACTCCAACCTAGTTTAGCCAACCAAAAGGTATCATAAAATACAGCCCTGCAAATCTGACAGTAAATACCAAAGCTCACATTATAACACTAGAAAATATGGAACGAAAATAAAAAAAAATGATGGTCTTTAATCATAATTCAGAGTGCTGGAATTGTTGCATTAGTTTTAAAGTGAGCAATGGCACCTAGTGTGTAACGATCACCCTGTAATAAATCTCTCACTCTGAAATTGAGATGCCTGCACAAAAGACTGTGATATTAAACAATATGAGGTTTTGCTTTGTTGCTGAACTCTTCATCTTCATAGCTTTATTTTCCCCTTTTTTTTGTTCTTAGCCTGGAAGGGACAATTTAATCTAATTGTTTTACTATGACCCACTTCATAGCAAAAGTCAAAGAGCCTTACTGAGTTATTTCTGCATCAACTTGCCACGAAAAATGAACCACAGAAATTTCCTTTGTTGTACTTGAAAAAAATAAACAATACAATGGGATTGATGAAATCTATTTTCACTCATTAATGCCTCAGCCTAAAATTACTGGTTTCTTCTGTATTGATCCTTACTGTGTGATCTGGAGAACAGCTGGTCCCCATGAAAAAACATCTACGATTATAGGTAAAGCAGTAGAGGTTGCCTGTAGAGTACCTGAAGACAGCTTGATCACGAGCTTGTGATGATCCACTGTATTTAATTATCTGTGTGATTCCTGCTGAGTTTTCACCTGTGACAATTGAAGCAGGAGTGCTGGAAATTACCCATCACAAAGAAACATCACCTGAGGAAAAGAAGGAGCAAAAAAAGATTAACACTTCAATACAAGCTTCATAATGACCACACATTTTGAGATCCAGCAGGCTGCTGCCTGGTCTGTGCAGGAAAATGACAAATGAATGCTGTTTAACATTCTGCTTGAACAGTTTTTCCATTCAGAAAACTATTTGCAATACAATAATGAGAAATGCAGAGCTGCGAAGCATTTTATAAGGCTGATTACCTTTCTAGGGCATATCATTTGATACATGCTTTGTTTATCCAGAGTAAATTCAGTGGTTGAAAAGATTAATGGAATATATTTTATGTTGCTTCTACATGCTTTCAGAGAGGAAGTGACTTGTTTTTTTTCTTATTGACTCATGCAGAAGAGCTTGCAATACACCAGCAACAGTAAAATGACTTTTCTAAATTTAGCAGTTCATAAATCTTGCATGGCACCAGTCCATTCAGTGATATGTTGTTTTGAGTTCTCTTCCTTTCTTTCATGTCTTTCTCATATATCCGAAAAAGAAACAGAAGTGCATGCAGGAGGTGCACAATATTTGCCTTTGCTTTTCTGCTCTCCTCTGGTACAACAGGCATCTGTCAGCTTACTCCTGCTCTCTCCCCTTCTCTCTCCCTCTCTCTCCAAAAACATATAATGCATGCGTGTACACATATACACACACACATACATTTATTTTTCCTCTTCAGCTAATGGAGAAGAAATTACTACAACTTCAAGGTACAAATCCCTGTGGTTTGAATGAGCCATGTGATCTGGTTCATGTAGGTGGCTGAGAATAAAACTGTTACCACCCCAGATATGCTTTACCAGGTGAATGATCTTAAAAAAAGTTATTTCATAGTTCTGCACCTCTTTGCCCCTATGCACTTCATTTCCATCTCAATGCCTTGACAGTAGCTTGTCACCTAGTTGTGGCTTGTTCTGTGCATAACACACTGGATGTTTAACTTCTAAGGGCTACAGGTCTTCCGAAGAAGAATGGCAATACTGCCACACACACTGGTTCACGTTATTCATCAGGACTGAAGAGTAACTTGGATGTGCACTGGGTCACTTCACATCTTGTGCAAAAAATTCTTTAGAACTAAGCATTCCAGAGCATCCCATAGAGGACATTTGTCCTCTACTTTCTAACAACCCTTGCTAATTCAGGTTTCCTTCAGTTAATTTAGTTGCCCTTTTGGAGACCACTGAAAATGTAGATGAGCAGGCTGCCTAGCTAAGCTTGGGTCATTTTCAGGTCTTCTGTCATGCCATAGTAAAGGCTGTGAAACCTACTGAATTGCAGTCTTAGCCTGCTGGGAAGTGACACTTCAAATGTCTAAAAACCGAGGCACCGACCATCTCTGTCTGACACTGCTGATGACTGATCTACCAACTAATGTTCAACAGATACGAACACCAGCAGAAGCAGCATTTTCTGCCGCCAGACTTTGGATTCCAGTCCAGTTTGGAGACAGGAATATACACTGCCTCATGCTTCTTCCTCATACTACAATGAGATGAACTTTAAGAACTCATTTGAAGCACAGCAAGCAGACGCTAAAGGGGGAGAGCCCTGTGCAGTGCACCCTGGGTTATTATCTATTCCTTATAGGATGAATCTCAAATAAGGTCCCATTTACACATGCTGTACATGCATGCAGAGCAGGAGAAAACCCTGGTGGGTTTACATGCTCTCATATCTCTCCTGAAATTTCATGATACCCTAGGGCTGGCAGATAAGATACCTTCTCAAAAGGCACCTGGAAACTAGGCAGAATATCCACAGAAAGTCAAACAGCCCCAGACAAGGTTATGTGGGTCATTAAATCCAGCACCATTGCTGACAGAAGTCTTCTGGTCTAAGACTACAAAATTATGCCAGGTGAACTCTGGAAGAGGTTTGATGCGTCTCATTCCTACCCAGAGCTGATCAATGCATCTCAGTCCTCATCCTGGTTTTGGCTAGGATAGAGGTAATTTTTTTCTTAGTAGCAGTACAGTGCTGTGGTTTTGATCCAGTAGGATAATAATGTTGATGACACACTTGTGCTTTGGCTGTTGCTAAGCAGTGGTTACCCTGAGTCAAGGACCGCTCAGTGTCTCACATTCTGCTAGTAAGTGCACAAAAAGATGGATGGGAGCATATCTGGGGCATTTGACCCAAATGGACCAAAGGGATATCCCACACAATAGAATGTTAAGCCTAGTATATAAACCGGGGGAGTTACCCAGGAGAGGGTCTTTCTGGGTATGGCATTGGCCAGAAGCTGGTGAGCAATTTTATTGTGCATCACTTGTTTCTCTTGGGTTCTCTCTCTCTCTCTCTCCTTTTTATTACTATTACATTTTACTTTGTTTCAATTATTAAACTGTTCTTAACTCAACCAAAAATATTCACTTTTTTTTTTAAACTGGATTCTCCTTCTCAATCCACCAGGGAAGGGGTAAGTGAGCGAGAAGCTGCCTGGTACTTAGCTGCCACAGCTGGGGTTAAACCAAAACAGTTCTCTTCAGCAGAAGTAAATTGCTTAATAGCAGCTGACACTGTCAGTCGACCTGCTTACTCCCACTTTGCAGGTAGGTGCAGCAGGAGTGACGAGCTGGTTTACATAAAGCAACACTGGAAAGCAATAGCTGCTTGTGGCAGACTCATTTTCCTCAATTGTGTTCACTGCCCTATACAAAGAAAATAACCCTTCACATTTTAATGACAATTTCCTAGTAATGCGTGTCATGAAAAACAAACAGATGAAGTTTCCCCACAGTGTAAATGTCTCCTTGAAGTATTGATAATGCTTTTGACAGCTTGTTCTTTTCCAGTGTTTGCAGGAGATCTCATGCAGCATGTAGCTCCTGAGCCCTCAAGGCCAGATTCCCAGGGGACTCCCAGGTGGCATAACATTTGCTCTCTCAAAACCCACTGTATCACTCTGCTCTTCTTTTTTCTCATTGCACTGACATTTTTAAGCAGAACCATTTCATAAGCACTGTGGCCATGACCATGCCATCTCCCACCAGGCCTCTTCCATTCCCAACCAGCATAACTAGGAAGGTATCTTTCCTAATTGTCTCCCAGAGCACTCATGACAAGAAGTTCCCTCCCACAAACTTCAGGAGTCTTTCAGATCAGCACAGCACAGAGGGCAGCATTTTCAGCTGGTCTCTAGGAAATTGAAATCTGCCATAAGGACAAGTTGGACTGCCAATCCAGAGACTTCCCCTAATTGCCTGTAAAGTCCTCAGCGCTGGCATACTGGCTGGGCAACTGGAAGAAGACACCCACTACAACATCTGCTTTGTTTTCCACCCCCTCATCCTCACCCATAGGCTCCCAACCACATCATCACCGACTGTGAGGGCTGTACATCTAACCCCTCCCTTGTACCTAATGTGACATCTTCACCTGCCTGCCTGCCCTGCCCACTCAACAGCCTCTATCCCAGCACTCCAAGGGACAAGTCCCACTATTGCCAAGGATACCTCAGCTCTGTGAATGGACCAAGGCTTCCAGTCAAAGACACATGCATCCACAATCACTGAGAGCCACCCATTGGGGCTGGGGACACCCCAGCCCCACCCCACCCCACCCCACCCCTTCCCTCCCCAGGAGAAGCTGGGGAGGCTGTTGGGACTGAGCAGAACAAAGGGAGCCTTCACATTCCCTCCAGACCAGATAACAGTGATGCCATCACTATGGTTCCCACCATGTGGCCCCAGGGCCTGCCAGTGACCCAGCTCCTTCATACATTTGTGCTCCCCAAAATCTTCTAATCCCAAGGCAGAGACCAGTCTGACTCCTGCAGCTCAGGGATGTTCTCAGGGGCAAGAGTGGAGGGGACTGACTGTCATCACTCCTGACTCTCTCTCAGGCTCGGCCAACCTCTGCTCACTGGTCAGGCAGCAGCAGCCCTTCACCACAGCCTGGGCACTCTGGGCCGGCGAAGACCACAGTGAGGGAGGCTGTCCCCTTCAGTCCATGCAGGATCACAGTGGAACAGAACTGCACCTGCTCCCTGTGGAGGAGCCCCACACTAGAGCAGGTGGACATGCCCTGAAGGAAGCTACAGCCCATGGAGATTGCACATAGGAGCAGCCGCCTGGCAGGAGCTGCAGCCTGTGCTTAGGAGCCCACATAGGAGCAGGTTTTCTGGCAGCTGCAGCAGTCTGTTCCTGAAGAACTACACTCCTGTAGAAAGGGTCCATGTTAGAGCAGAGGAACGGTGTAAAGAGTTATGAGGAGTAAGACAGTGTTATGGACTGACCACAACACCATAACCCATCCTTCTGCACAGATGGAGAGCAGGAGGTAGAAGAGCCTAGAATGAAAGAGTGAAGATGAGAAGAAGAGAGGGGGAATTGGTTTTAGTTTTCTCTTTGTTTCTTATCCACCTACTCAATTTTCCATTGGCAATAGAAGACACTAATTGCCCCCGAGGCTATCTGGCCAGTGAGAGTAATCTCCCTGTCCTTATCTCAAACCAGCCTCCTCATCTTATTTTGTCCCCAGTGTTATGGAGAAAGGAAAGCAATGGAGAAGCTTGGAGAGTATATGGCAGGCAACCAGCCAAGGTCAAAACCACCAAACTCATGAAGGCAGTAATACAGAGAGAGAGAAGGCATCTTTCTCATCCAGCCCTAAGAGCTATTGCTGTGCGCACAGATAAGGGACAAAGCTGGAGAAGAAGACTCTGCCTGGAGCCCTGTGCCTTGCACATAAACGCAGCAGGACATCTAGGGTGTGCTGAGGTGGGTGAGTATTGGCTATTGCAAGGAGGTTGAGAGCAGCTGCTCTCTTGCTAAAGCTACAGACAAGGTAGATGTCTTCAAGTACGCAGTGGTAGGGCACAGAGAAGAGAAATACAGACTCCTTGAGAGCAGCATAGCTGCAGGACACAAGGCTGCAACAAGAAGAATAAAAAAATAAATCTGAAAAAAAAAATATTTCCCAAGGGAACACTCAAATGTTAGAAGGGGTAGCACAGAGGGGCCATCCAGTTTTGGGAGAACTTAAAACTGAAAAAATCCCAAGCAATCTGATCAAAGTTCCTGCTTTCAGTGAAGGAAGGGACCAGAAAAATCTCTTAAGTCCCTTCCAACCTGGACTACTCCTGACTGCACAAACATCCAATGGTCTGCATAGGTAAGAAACCCAAAACCAAAAGAAAAATGCTCTGTTCGCAAAACACATAGTACATATTAAATGTTTTAAAAAAAAAAGAAAAGAAGTCTTATTGCTTTATTCAGATTTTGACATAGCTTACCTTGAAATTAATAGAAGTCCTCTGAGGATCTCTGTAGAAATCACTGACTACTTTTCAGCAGAGATCAGCTTAAACCAAAGAGATTGAAATGATGCTGGAATTCAGACTGGATAATTTCTTATGAACCAAACATTTTTTCCCTTGTCTAAGAAGGGCAATCCCCATAAAATTAATTTTCTGGCTTTTGGTTTGGGCTCCTTTTCTGTCATTTGGTTTAAGCAAAACTTTGAAATACTGTGGATGGCTTTATCAAATTACAATTTCCAAACAGTCTTCAAAAGAAAAACTTTTAAAGTTACATACTAGCAACACTCTATCTTCTTCGACTCAAAAGTGCATACACATTCAAAGGTTTTACACATTTCCCAGACATCTTTTAACAGAGAGAAATCCTACCAGATATTTTAGTTCTTAAGGGGAAAAAAAAAAAGTAGTTAAATTCACAATTTCAAGAAATGTTCCGTGGAAAGTGTGCTACATTTCTTCTTCTGGGAAACCAAACCAAGAGGATTTGTTGACAAGTCTCTTTGGCAGTCTTAGAATCAATGGTTGTCTCTCTGGATGCTCTGGGAAGGAAATCCTGGGGGAAGATAGTTGACTGGAAGGCGCTGCTGGTGCTTCCTGAACATAGCTGGTTACAGTTTCTGTGTGAGAGGTGTTACTGCTGGCATCTGCTGTGATAACACTCTGATCAGCTGCTGTTCCTTGAAGTTTGACATCAGCATTTCTAATGTCACCATCTAAGTCTTCCCTTGTGGTAGGGATACCGTACTTTTTGTCTGCTTCTCCAGTTTCCTCACATCCTGTCCTCAGAAAAGAAGATGGAGACTCATTTTCCCCCTCATTTTTCAGAGTTGTGCCTGTCCAAGTAATACTGCTGTCCCATTCAGTACTTTCTGGCTCCTTGCTACTGTCACTATCAATTGTAATCACCACTGGAGAAGAATGTGCTGAGTTACTGATGTGATGTTTCCTGTGTTTCTTCTTGTGCTTTTTCTTTTTTTTTTTAAGATGCCTCGTTGTGTCTGTTGCTTTTCCCTCGTAGACTATCTCCACACTTGGACTCCTCAACTTCTTCTTCCTTTTTTTACGCTTTGTCTCATTACTTGCTCGATTGTCTGATGGGCTATCTTCATTTTTGCAGCAGTCACTGAATTTTGAGGAAGTTTTCTTGGGGTCATTTTCTCTTTCTAGACTTATGCTCTCCATGAATGCATTCTCCAGGTGGCGAGTTTTGTACTTCCTTTTTCCACCAGGCTTTTCGCTTTTCATTCTGTCAGTTCCTCCAGAAGGAGTCCTTGACCTGTTGCTCGACCGACTCCTTGACCTGCATCTTTCATAACAGTAATAGTGTCTCTCATGGAGTCCCCTCTGGCTATGCAGGTCTGTCCTTTCAATAAATGACCGTATCCTGTATTCTGGACTAGCAGATTGCCTCGAATAAAGAGTATTAGATCGTGTCCTCCTCCTACTGGAGGATTCATAGCTATCCCCAAATACCTTTCTACTACAGAAAGCAGAACCCCACTGATGTCTACTTTGATAACTGTCTCTTACATAATACCGATCACTGTCTCTACTTCTTGATCTCCTTTTACTGTAGCCTTTGCTACATGATCGTGATCTGCTTAATTCTCTGGATGGAGTGCTCTCACCACTCAAAGAGCCTCTCTGGCTTTTCAGAGAGGCTCTGCTGTCACGAGCCCTCGACCTTCTACTGCTTCTTTTGCTCCTGTGTTTGCTGCTATCTCTGCTTCTTGATCGTCTCCTTTTAAGTTGGCTTTTGCTATGGTGCTCCCTCCTAGACCGATGGCCATGACTGCCTCGACTGCTCCGTGAACAGGATTGTGGGCTTCTAGACTTTCCCTTCCTGTGATTCCAAGGGGAACACACTGTGTCACTCCCTGGAGAGGGGCTCCAGCTCAAGTCCCGTGGAGGTAGATCTTTTCCCTTACATTTTTTCTTCTCATCTTCTTTTGACTCTGTCTTCTCAACTGTAGGAGATAAACAGCTTCTACAACTACCTGCATCTTCCTTATACGTTGGGGAACACGGTGAGAAGCTCCTGCTTCGTTCACTGTCACTCCAGCTGTGACACTGGACTGGCTGCTGTTTCTTGAAATCCTCCCTTTTCTCTTCCCTGATGGATTCCTCAGAGTCTGAGGACAGTTCAACCACTTCTGGTGTCCTCTCAGCTAATGGCTTTACATACCCAACAATGACACAATTGTCTGAGGAAGACCCACTGTCATTTGAGTCAACATTAGCCTGTAACTGAGTCTGCAGTTTGGTTCTTTGACTCCCTGTAGCAGAGTCCTCATCAGAACTTTCTGATGACTCCAGAGGAGAAGCTATGGTTGCACGAACCTCTTCTGAAACGGAATAGGAAGGCCCTGGAGTTTCATCATCCCAGGGGGCCTGACCAAGACCAGGCACAGATGAACTGTTATCTGGCCCTTGAGAATATGCCACATCTGGAGATATTGTAATAATTGATGAGTCTGAATGGCTTCCTTCCTCATATGATGGTGCAGGACAATCATAATTGGCATGTTGATCGTATGCTTCTAAGTTAAAAGGACAACGAGCAAAACTGATGAATTCATGCAGGAAGTGTTCTGTCCGATTCAGCAAAAATGGCTTTAAATCATCAGCAAAGGCCTGACTTTCAAGATCATACCTAGTCACGTTACTCATGATTATGTGCTGTACAATATTAACCAAAGATCCATGGGCACCAAACAGGACTGTAAGTTCTCGCTTCAACCAAGGAACCAACCGGTGGAGGCAGGCAGGGTTGCGGCGGAAAAACTCTGCAGAGATGTCTCGATAGCGGCCGCCATCCTGAATGCTGCGGATACGCACACCAGTACGGTAGAGGGCTCTGCGGAAGTTGATCATGTCCTCCTCCTGAATCTGCCGCAGAGATCTGCCCTCTGCGCTAGCCTGCCTCCTTGAGGCCAGCCTCCTCATCATCTGATGAATTTCTCGGTGTCTGTGATGCACTGGTTCGCTTGACAACCCTTCAAACAACATCCCATTATCTGGAGGGGACAGTATCCTTCGGGAAGGGGAACTGCGATTGCGGCGTTCCCTTGTTAAGGTAGTACGGTAACGAAACCTCCGGCCATCAGGGCTGGCAAAAGAGCTGTTTTCTAAAGGGCTGAGTACATACTCCTTAAAGTCATCTTCAGCACGAATTGTATGGAAAATGGAAAAAAATGGTTGCTTGCAGAGGGGGCATTCTGCTTTGTTTTTTGACCATTCCTGGACACAGCGGAAGCAGAACCTATGCAAGCAGCGATCTAGATATGCAACATTGTCAAATCTATCCAGGCAGATGGGGCATTTGGAGTCAGGAGATGCATCTGTTGGCAGCTTGCTGGTGCTGGCTTTTGGTGCAAAGTTGCTGTCTTCTGCAAACTCTTTATCTACTGAAGTCATGTTCTAGAAAAGACAGAGACAAAAGATGATTGATATGACACAGAAGCAAAAATCTTACCACCTAGATGTGGAAACCCATAATAATCACTTTTAAGGTTGCAAAATCCAGTAGTAGCTCTAAGGAAACGCTGAACAAAGAGGCAGCATGACCTAACTACTTTGTCAGGCTTCTCTTCACAGTGAGATCTAGCTCTTCAGTGCTGCAAGTTTTAAAGAGCACTTGAATCATGAAGTAACAGGCAGGACTGTCTTCTTCCCCATTCTTAAATAACTGCTTCAATGTGGTCAGTAAGTTTATGATTTACATGGTATCCTCCAAAACACAGCTCCAAAAGACTAGCATTTATGTATGACAAATATGAGAACAGTTAGTTCAGTACTTTAAGAGAAACCAGTCAAAACAAGTAATTGCACTCGAACTATATTATCACCCTGCAAGTTCTGCTGGACCTATCCTGTTTCTGAACGCCCTGTCCCTCTTTTGTTGGGCACTCATGCTGGACTACACACAGCTTGTTGGATTAGACAGCCTCCAGGGATGTGTTCCTGCCAAAATAAGTATTTGTCTTTAAGACTGAAGCAGAAACAACCAGGTGTCATTCTTACACCCATCCTCAGGTACACACTGCCTTTGTATCTAATCAGGTTGTCATGCTGGTTTTGGCTGGGGTAGTCAACTTCCTTCACAGTGACTAGTGCAGGACTGTGTTCTGAATTTGTGCTGAATATAGGGTTAATAATATCGAGATGTTTTATTACGGCTGAGCAGTGCTTATAGAGAGCCAAAGCTTTCTCTGCTTTTTGTACTACCACACTGGCTAGGAAGCTGGGGATGCACGGAACACTGGGAGGAAACACAGTCAGGACAGGTGACCCAAACTGATCAAAGGGATATTCCAGACCACATGACATCATGCTCAGTATGTAAAGTGGAGGGAAGAAAGAGGAAGGAGAGGGATATTCGGAGTGTTTGCCTTCCCAAGTCATTGTTATGCATGACGGGGCCCTGCTCTCCTGAAGGTGGCTGAACATCTGCCCACCCATGGGACGAAGTGAACAAAATCTCCTTGGTTTGTTTTGTTTGTGTGCACAGCTTTTGCTTTCCCTATTAAACTATCTTTACCCACGAGTCTTCTGGTTTTTTCCTCTCCAATTCTCTCCCCCATCCCACCGGCAGAGAAGTGAGTGAGTAGCTGCGCGGGGCTTGGCTGCTGGCTGAGGCTAAACCACTACAGATGTCAAACATGGGCAAAAAAAAAAAACTATCCACTCAAAAATTATTTTAGGCATTGGCGTTATTATAAGGCATTATAATTCAGCGGGAATAAGTCGCCACGCTACTTCCAAACTGATAAGCCCGCACTTAGCAGCAAGTCCGGAAGCAGGCGTTCCCCGCCGGCAGGACACCAGGCACCAAGTGCGCCGTGCAGGCCATAGGGACACACGCCCGGACACGCGGGGGTCGGGGGAGCACCAGCGCAGGGACACGGGCGCGGCCGCTAGCCCGGGAGCGCCCACGGGGCGTCACAAAGAGGCCCGTCCCGCGGGGTTTCACGGCCTGGCGGTACAGCCCGGGTCGCTGCGGGACCACTCCCCGCCCGCTCCCTCCCCTGAGGGAGCTACCGGAGGGCCCGGCGCCCCCGCCCGCCCCAGGCCCGCACTCACCGCCGCCGGTCCCTCGCTCCCTGCGCGGGCCAGTGCCGTGGCCGCCTTCAGCCTGTGGCGGGTCCGGCAGCGCCCGGCGCCAGGAGGCTCCCGCCGCTCCTCCCCCGGCGGGCGGCGGCGGCGGCGGGTGGCCTCCGCCAGGCGCCGGGACGGGTCTGCCATGGGCGGCGTTGCCACGGGAACTGATCCTCCCGAGCCGCGGAGCAGCGCCGAGCCCTGCCGGGACAGAGGCGCCGCCGGCGCTCCGTCATATCCGCGCCCGGCGATGACGTGTTCCGGGGCGGAGCCTCCGCTGAGCGCGGGCTGGGGCGGGGCTGCGATGGCGCTGCTGGGGCGGCGGGAACGAGCGCCCTGTGCCGCCTGGGGCGAGCTCGAGAGCGGGCGGGGGCAGATGCTCTGGTCTGTGTCCGGGGGAAGCAGGGCTGGGAGCACCTCTCGGTGGAGGCAGCGGACGCTGGTGGATAAAAGCGTGGGGGGACTCCCGGCAGTGTCGCCGCCAGCGCGTGATGCGCTTTGTGCCGCTGGCGCTGGCTGCCGTGGGGATGCTCTGCTCTCTTGGGGCTTCGTTCTCTACGGGCAGCGGGAGAGCGGCTTCCTGGCCCAGGGACTGCCCTGGGCACTGGCCACCGGAGCTTGGTGTTGTCTCCGACGGTGCAGAGTGAAGGCTGGAGGAGTCCTGTAGTCTGTCGGCCAAATAAAGTATGGATAGCACTTAGGAGAGAAGAGGTAAATAAAGCATAAACAATTCTTAGGAGAAGACCTCATCGTACTGATTTTTACCTGTGAGAGACACATATGCCAAAGCACAGACAAGGCCAGCTCTGCAGGCTACCTCCCAGATGAGGCACTGCCTCCCACAGCACATGCATGTGTTAGTACTAGGACTCGTGTAGAACGTGAGCGCAGCCAGCCACGTCCCTTTTCTGCAGCCAGTATGGTTTGACGTTCACAAAAGCACACGTAACTCACAGATCCCCAGAGTACCAGCACAGCCCTTCTGTTAGTGTGATAACCCTGCCCCATATCCTGAGCCATTTTACTCATTCCCACGCACCAACTGTCCAGCTTCCTGCTCAGGAGCAAACACACGCACTTCTCAACAGGTGCCCCACTCCCGCAGATATCCCCAGGTAACAGCACAGGCATGTACCTCACACTCTGCCTGGACTCAGAGCTTCCTACTAGCCGGGTAGCCCACCTCTGTTCAGGAGTGACATCCCCAGCCCCAATACTTTTCCCTGGTGCCTGGGGGAGATGCAACCACTCTTGTCTCCACAGCAGGCAGCAGCAGACTGAGTTTCTTTAGCATCTCCCATGTAAGCTGCATCACCCTGCAAATACATGAAAGTTGTCAGTGCCCCTCCAAAGGTTTCTACACTGACAGGCTCTCTGCCTCTCCACTGACTTTCTTGGAGCCAAAGCTGTCTGTCTGGATCACCCCTCACTGTCCATGCCGTAAGAGCTCAGCTTCAGTGCGCTCTTGTCCACGCTGTGGTGTTCAACCAGTCACCAGACTGTAGTTAGCCTCTCCTTTCCCTGGCTAGCTGGGCATCTCCAGCAGCACGACATCAAGAGCAGGAGATAGAAACAGCCTCTGACCCCCAGGCTGCGGCCTCTTTACTGTTGTCTTCTCAGCCTTCCTTTCAGATTCCACTGCTGGCAAGCACTTGGAGCTGCATGTGGGCATATCCGCCAAGGTATTGGTCATTGTAGGTTTACGGGTTGCTCTGCTCTGCTGCAAACTTTTCAAGTGTCATTTTGCAGCCACCGCTATGGAAATCAGACTTTCTGGCTTGTTCCTTCTGGGTAGAGAGTGTTCGTGATCACGCAGAGATGGTTTACCTGCGAGCTGCCACGAGATGGCAAAATACTCCCCAGCATCCCTCCCAAGCCGGCTTAGCAGCACCGCAGGCTGGTGCCATGCAAGACTTTGGGGACGCAGCAGCAGCAACAGCTGAATTTGCTGCTCCTCACCCCACCCCACCAGCAAGGAGGCTGAGGGTTCACAAGGAATTGGGAGGGGACACAGCTGGAACATCTGACCCCAAATGACCCAAGGGATATCCCATACTGTATTGGTGCTTGGCATATAGAGCTGGGGGAAGAAGAAGGAAGGGGAGGATGATATTTGAGTGATGATATTTGTCTTCCCAAGTCACTGTTACATGTGATGAGGCCCTGCTCTTCTGGAGATGGCTGCAGTGAACAAATTCCTCATTTTGCTTTGCTGGTGTGTGTGACTTTTGCTTTCCCTATTAAACTGTCTCTGTCTCAATCCACGAGTTTTTTCACTCTTACACTTTCAATTCTCTTCCCTATTTCACAGTGGGGGAGTGTGCAAACAGTTATGGAGTGTGTAGTTGTCAGCTGGGGTTAAAACACGACAGTCCTTTTTTGGGACACAGTGTGGGGCTCAGCAAGTTCCGATAATGACAGATTTTACTTGAATGTGCTAGGTGAAATGTTCAGCTCTTATTGCTGTTTAATTATTAACCAGCAGGCTCCTGTGCTTGCCATGGGGCTTGCTCACTTATGTATAGCAATCTAGTGCTTGTTAGTGGCTGGCCACTGCTGTGCTGTGCTGGTTATCACCTCAGCCTGCTGTGGCTGCGAACACTCTGATAACAGCCTGGCGATGCGCCTGGGCTGGCGGATGGCCAGAGCATTGCTGCTGTATCTGTGCTGCTGTATTGGACAGGCTGGAACACCAGTGAGTTTAGTCAAAGGGACTATGACCTGTGGATGAGTCCACAGTGCAGGGGGAAGAGTGTAAGGGGTCCTTCCCCTGAAGAAGAAGGAAGGGGAGGAGGTGCTTGATGTGCTGGAGAAGATTCCTCTGCAGCCCATGGTGAAGGCCATGGTCAGGCAGGCTATCCCTCTGCATCCCATGGAAGTCCATGGTGGAGACTAATTGCTATAGCTGGAACCCCTTGTTGCACCCAGACTAGAAGGGGAGGACTTCATTACAATACTAAACCCTATAACCTGGTATGAAAGGACCAGGGGTGGCCATTGTAATAGGTGTGTCTTTAAATTGTTGTAAGCCATATTTTGAGTTACTATAACAAGAACCACACAAACCAGTGGAGGAGAGAAGCCTTAGAAGAAGCAGTTGCAGCACAGCGGTGACCTGACCTGAACTGGCTTTGGTGCTCAGTAACTCCACTCAGCACACCACCTCTCCTGTCCTGAGTGACCACTAGAACAGATGGAGTCCAAAGTCATGGAGTAAATGAATTCAACAGACATTTTGTGGAGATCTGTGGGCATTTGATGGACATTTGCAGAGGTGGTCCATAGAATAATGGAACGATGTCTGTGTATTATATCAAAGGCTGGAAAGAGGATGGGAGGTGTTAATGAGGTTGTATTGAATAATGTAGGAATAGAGCATGACATAAATTATATGAAAGAAGGGGTAGAGAATGTACTGATCATGGCTGGGGTGGAGTTAATTCTCTTCATAGTGGCTTTGTTTAGGATTTTTGCTGAAAACAGTGATGATAATATAAAGTAGTTTTTGTTACTGCCGAGCAGTGTTTACACAGAGCCTTTTCTGCTCCTCAGCCACCACACCCACAAGGAGTCTGGTGGTGCACAAGTTGGGAGAAGCTGAGACGCTACGAGGACAGGTGATCCCAACCGATCCAGGGGATCTCCCACATTGTATGGAATCATATTCAGCATATAAATCTGAAGGAAGAAGAAGGAAGGGAGGGACATTTGGAGGGATGGCATTTGTCTTCCCAACTCACTGTTAAGCATGAGTTAAGCACTGTTAGGCATCTCTGCCTGCCTATGGGAAATGGTGAAGAAATTCTTTGTTTTACTTTCCTTGCTTGCATGGCTTTTGCTTTACCTATTAAGCTGTTTTTATCTCAACCTGTAAGGTTTTTCATTTCTATGCTTCTGATTGTTTCCCTGATCCTGCTGGATGGGGGAGCGAGCAAGCAGCTGCATGGTACTTAGTTGCCCACTGGGCTTAAACCATACCTATGAAGTTTTGATACCAGTTGTTTCATTTCTTAATAAACTGATCTACCTCTCTCCGAAGAATCTGTCTGTGAAGCTGCTCACAGTGTTATCATCTAGCTTATATATTCCACCTTTCCTTCCCTTTCAAACTCTCTGTTCGTGCTCATGTGCTGACTCACAGAAGTCAAGAAGCACATAGAAACCCCCTCAACTTGCTTCTGGAATGTCATGAGAAGGGCTTTGACCCAGTGTTCAGCATCCATCATCCTCTCCTCACCCATGAAGATGTAATTCAGAACAAAAAGTGTGTGTTTCTTGTCACACTGAAAATGGTACAGCAAATAACTACATTTAGGCAGCTTTAACCCTTCAGATAAGATCACCAGAGATGGCTAAAGGAATATGTGCATAATGTTGATGAAATACCCCTCAGATCTTTTTTTTCTTTTTAATCCTTTTTAAGAAAGCATAGCTTATATATCAGAGCAAGACTGGTTTATTAGTCTTGAAGTGGTTTGTTTGTTTGTTTAGGTTTCAGGAGGTTGTTTGGAAAAATTGTGAACAGCATGTTTTTGATTAACATAGCTAAGAGGACTTCTATTTAATGAAATGATTAATTGATTCAGCCAGATATTCAGCAATACTAACATCTGCTTCAACAGAGACAAAAGATTCTCTTTGAAATACAACCTTACTTTATTAACATGAAGCAGTACCCATGGATACATGATAATTATAAGGTTGATAAGAATATGTAAGGATAGCTAACCTTGGTTCCAGTGAAGGCTGTGGAACAGATTATCTTGGGTATGATCCCATGGCATGTACAGGACAAACAGAGTATCGGGCCCAGCCAACATGGGTTAAGGAAAGACAGGTCTTGCTTGATCAACCTATCTCCTTCTATGACAATGTGATTCGCCTAGCGGATGAGGGAAAGTCTGTGGGTGTTATCTACCTGGACTTCAATAAAGCTTTTGATACTGTCTCCCACGGCATTCTCCCAGGAAAGCTGGTAGTCTGTGGCTTGGACAGATGCACTCTTTGCTGGGTAAAGAACTGTCTGGATGGCCGGGCCCAAAGAGTGGTGGTGAATGGTGCTGCATTCAGCTGGCAACTGGTCACTGGTGGGGTTCCCCAAGGCTCAATATTGCAGCCAGTCCTGTTTAATATCTTCATCAATGATCTAGACAAGGGAATCTAGTGTACCTGCAGTCAGTTTGCAGATGCTGGATGGGAGTCTTGATCTGCTGGAGAGCAGGAAGGCTCTGCAGAGGGATCTGGACTGGCTGGATCAATAGGCCAAGGCCAACAATATGAGGTTCAATAAGGTAAAGTGCCAGGTCCGACCTTGGACCTCAACAACCCTGGGCAGTGCTGCAGGCTGGGCAAAGAGTGGCTGGAAAGCTGCTCAGCAGAAAAGGACCTGGGGTTGCTGATTGATAGCCAGTTGAACACAAGACAACAGTGTGCCCAGATAGCCAGGAAGGCCAGTGGCATCCTGGCTTGGATCAGAAATCGTGTGTCCAGCAGGACCAGGGCAGTAACAGTCCATCTATACTTGGAGAGGCCACACCTTAAGTCCTGTGTCCAGTTCTGGGCCCCTCAAGAAAGACACTGAGGTGCTGGAGCAAGTCCAGAGAAGGACAATGAAGCTGGTGAAGGTGCTAGAGAGTAAGTCATATGAGGAGTGGCTGAAGGAGCTGGTTTTCTTTAGCTTGGAGAAAAGGAGGCTCATGTGAGACCTTATCCCGCTCTACAACTACCTAGAAAGGAGATTGTAGCCAGGTAAGGATCAGCCTCTTTTCCCTGGTAACTAGTGAAAGGAGGAGAGAGCATAGCCTCAAGTTGTGCCGAGGAGGTTCAGGTTGGACATCAGGAAGAATTTCTTCACTGAAAGGGTGGCCAGGCATTGGAGCAGGCTGCCCACAGAATTGGTGGAGTTACCATTCCTGGAAGTATCAAGAAATGACTGGACATGGCACTTGGTGCTATGGTCTAATTGACGGGGTGGCAATTGGTCAAAGTTTGGACTTGATGATCTTGAAGGTCTTTTCCAGCCTTTATGATCCTATGATTCTAATGTTGTAGCTGAGTTATTTAGGGAAGGCTACTGAAAACAGTCAGAAACAAAATCGTTAGTTAGACCACTCTGGGCTAAATTCAGCTTTAAATCAGTTTAACATACGATGATAATCAACTTCTTACACCCTACCACCACCAAGGAAGCTGGAACATAATTACAACCCTGCACTGGATGCTGTTTGAAAATGCAGGATTTGTGCAGTTTCAAACTAGTGTTTAATAGAGCTCTCTGCCTGCAATAAAAATTATATGCTTTCGTTAGCCTCTCTATTATATATGCAATACTACCTATAGCCTAAAGGCTATATAAATACAAATTTTGGTAAAAACACACAAGTTCATGGTAAATGGAAACCAAACAGTCTTTTAAAATCCCAAGATGACCAGATGTAAAATGCATTTGAACCTAAAGACAGTACTTCAGACTGCAAGTAGTTCCCAAGTCACCAGAGACCAAGAAGCAAAAGGTACAGATTCCATGGTGAAAGAGTCAAAAAGATGTATGCATGGTATGAGACAGAGAAGGATAAGGGTGAGAGAGACACACAGGAATGCAGAAGTCAACACTGAGCCCAAAGGACACGTTGGAGGGTGACATGTCAGAAGGCCCTGTTCAAGGTCTTTACAAGTGCTTTGTGATTAGAAACACTGAACAGGCCTAGAACTGGTTTGTCTGAGTTGTGGTGCTGGCAAATACCTTGTAAGAGTTTGGACAGATGGGTTTCATTTCCTAATCTCCAAATACAGACTCGCAGGTTTTTTTATGCATTGCCACTTCTTCAGATCAACTCTACTGTGTGTTGCTGTCATCTTCAATCCCTCCTCTCGTGCTGTGACCACTTAAAATGATTCTGTGTGTCCCAGCAGAAGTCAATACTACAGGACCTTGTCTCACCAGCAGCAGCTCAACACAGCTGGGTTAACACACGAACACAAGCAACCAAGAAGCAAAAGTGCACAAAACCCTTGCAGAAGCTAGACGGCAGTGTTGGCACATGCTCTAAGGCACAGGCAAGCTGCTGCTCAGATTTTGAACACTAGGCTCTAATTGTGGGAACTCCATTTACAGGAACGGTGTTTCGACCTCCTTTTTTTTTTGGTTTTGCACCTCTGAAACCTCAGCCTCAAAAACAACAGCCACAAGAGAGGTGCTCAGATTACATAGGGGAAAGCAACAGCCAAAATGATTCAAGAAAAGGTCTCAAAGCAGAAAAGAACTTACCGTTTTCCTTAGTAGTAAAAGGTGTTTTCTCCCTTTAATTCAAATTTCTACATGTCAGTACATGGTCCAAATGAACAGTGACACTAAATGAGCTTGTCACTAAAAGGAAGTTGCAGTTTTTGAAATGGCTAATCACATTCAAATGAGATAGAAAGAGAAGTGGAGGGCTCTGCCACAGATACAAATGGTTAAAATGGTTAAAAAGATAAAGACCTTCCAAGACCATATGTTGCCCCAAGCAGCCGTTAATGAATTTTACTCTGGTTCAGTGACTCTGGCTAGCTTTTAATGGTTCATTTGGCAAGTTGTCCCTGCAGTGATTTCTAATAATAATAATGTCACAATAATCTTTGAACTGCAGACAGCTTTGTGACTAAACAGGATTGCTCTGAAAGTGATTTCTGAACTTGGTAAAATGGAAAAACAGAGGCAGTAAGTTCCTTTAGTTCCCTCATCCATGGTACACATCACACTTAGGAACAGAACGACAACAGTCACTCTGAGGAAAAGGAGAAGGAATTTTCTTCCACTCAGATAAGGATTATTTTGAAATGATAGCAGCAGCTAAGAGCACAACATTGCCAGCAGATAGGGACAGCATTTACTTCCTTCACACTTCTAGTGTTACTGATTACAGGCAATAAGACCACACATTTTTACTCAACAAACTCTTTTTTGGTGGAGTTATTTTCCTAGTCCTCCATTCCAAATGATACTTTGATTCTATTCTTGTGCTGAATCAAGTACCAAAATAATCAAAATTACTAAAAGAGCGAAGTGATGAACTGTAATTAAGACTAAATATATATTGGTTTTTTATCATGAACCAAGAGCTCAGTGCCAGTGTTAGAACCCAAACAGAAAAAAAGATTAAATATGAACTATTGAGATAATTTACTTGCGGCTTAATAACCATACCTTTTCCTTTTACATCAGCTGCAGCCATCCTGCTGCCACTCCAAATTACTAAAAAGGCTCTCAAACACAGGAAAACGCATTTTGTGTTCTCTGTTGACATTTTTCAGATGTAACTATGGGTGCTCAATATATTTTGCAGCATGTAGAAGTACCTAATTGAAGAAGGAGAAATTTGGAGCACAGGATAAAGGATAAGAATTAAAAAGGAGACTTTCCTTAGGAGATTAAATCTTAGATCCACACAAATTACTCACTTGACTTGGGGCAAATAATTCTATCAGAGTAAATAAATGCATGCAATTTTAAAAATCATACTCTGTGTAAACATCTGCAGCAGGCTTCACATTGGTGGCAGACAAGAAGCTTGCTATGACCTTGATAGTTGTTTCCCTTGATTTCAGGGGGACTATTCACATACAAAAGTGTGTGCTGAACTTCCATATTCAGGATGTAAAGCCAACTAATTAAATCTTAGCTACAAACATGCTCCAGACTAAAATCCTTGCAGGGCTGCGATTTATTAATCAGTATTTATGTATCACTGTGTGATGCATACTAAATCTTAAATTCACATATCATACCCTGTTTGCAGAATGAGACTTGTCAGCACAAGGGATGAGATTTACTCAACTACTGTATCTCTCCAAGAAGGGCTCATACTCTAAGGTACAATACAGCACACAAAATTGGGCGCTGTTCTTCTTGGACCTAGCCTGCTTCCAACTGGATTTTTACACTATTTGTATTCCAAAGGTTTGTGGACTACATTTTGTGTGAAATTTGCAGCTGATTATATTTGTTCTTTTTAGCATCTCATCACTGATTAAAAGAAGAAAGTCCATTACCTCAAATCAACAACCCTTGCCTTGGTAATGCTGAGCTCCCTTCTCCACAGAGGGAAGTTGTTTGGGTATTTCACCTCAACAGAACTAAACTAGGCAATGTTAACATTTCAGTCCTTATTTCCATTTCTGTGCTGATAGATTATTAGGATTAACCTATTCAAAATATACCAATTCAGAAGGTAGTCAATTAAACTATTATACCTGACTTCAGGCAGTGCATCATCCAGCCACTGCCCACAGATCTTATTTACTGCATCCAGGAGGGTTGTTGTAAAGAACCAAGGGATTTGGTCTGGTGACAAAGGTGTCAACAATAAGCTCCCCCTCAGATAACTGCAGTTCATTAGGCTTGATCCAAAGCACATCACAGGTAACGGCTTCAGGGATTCTGTCAGAACTATTGTTAGAGGAAATAACAGAGTATATTTACACTGCTTTTAGTGTAAATATAGCACATAACCAAATTTTTGAGAGAGTGTAAAAGACAGCACACATCCCTTAGAATTTACAGTCTTATGTAGAACTGCTGCAAAATGAACAAACGAAGGGAAATACATTCATGCCTGTTTACCTGAGCAGGAGCTGAAGAGATGAGCTGGTAAGAAAGTTTTCTGTGCTCACAAGCGTTCTGAGAGCTAGCAACCAACCACAGTCCTCCTATGATAACAGAGCATCTTCCAAGCCAGATAGGGTTTTAAAGAGACTTAAAAAAAAGCTAACATATAATTTTTATTAAAGCCTTCTGAAACTGTACTGAGACAGCCACAACTGTGATGGGAACAGTAGGCTGTAAATGGGTGACAGTGGAGGAATGCAGAAATTAACAGAAGATAGAACCTATGGTGTCACAGTGCACACTGCCCCACACGGAAAGACAATGAGTCTGATATTTAAAAATCTGAGTAAGATGGACAGCGGACAATCCTGGTTTGAGAGTAGGATAAGAAGGAAGGCAGCTCCACCAGACAGGCATTAACAAGCTGTCCTCCTCAAGAATAAGCAGGTCAGCAAATAGGGGTATATTTCCATGCCCTGTATTCTACTGAGAACAAGTGATCATGCGGGGACATCAGCTACATGCAGATGATTGATTTGCATCTTTCCTTACAGAGATTGTTTCTTTCTGAATGGTCCATTAATTTTGACTTCCAGCAGGAAAAAAAACCAAAACACAACACAAAACCAAACAACAACAACATTAACAAAAAACAACTGCACAAGGAATTTTGGCTTTGGATAAAAAGAAAGGTTTTACAACAGAATGAAGCCCAGACTTGAGAATTCAGAAACAACTATTTCATTCTCTTCCAGACATAAGGTAGTATATTGATATGTATTAGGTAAAGTCTATGTAAAAATACATCATTTAATATGCTTTATAAAGTAGTTGTATCTCAGATCAATTATTTTACATTTGAATTAATAATAAAGGTATTTTTCCAATTTTTTTGAAATAGTAAAAGCTCAGAAAATCATATTTTTTTAAGACAAATCTCAGTAGACTGGTATAAACTCCTGGTTTCTGTGCAAGATTCACCCACAGTTAGTCTGTGAATCAGTACATTTATTGCACTGCCAATTTTAATTTGGACAAATTCAGATTAGGAAGCCTTTACCCAGGAGGAGGAAAGAAACATAACTTCATCTCAAAACATTACTCATACTGCAATCCACTGTTGACCAATTTGTTTTTCTCAGCCACAATACTAAATGGCTTTTGGGAAAAGAGTACCCAGTGCTCATTTGAAGAATGCATGCTTCTAGTTTGAGAAGCAGTTATAGAAATAGCTTATTAAGATTCCTATATTATTGCTTAATAAGCATATGCTCTTTTATTACTTCTTTTGAGTTAAGCATAGGTCACCTATGTTTTTTTTTGCTATTGAAGTCAGATAACAAAACTGTAAGTGATGCTTTAGAAACCTGTATAAAGTCAGTGCTGAATTAAATGGACAATGTCAGTTGCTACACAGAAGTGAGCTCTAGAAGACTGCAAGTTGTGCTTGCAGGCTGCTGCTAATTCATGTGTTCACAATCACATTTTTCACTAAAAGAAATGCTTCTTTTCCCACTATGTTGTGTGAAAGGACCAAATGAAAAATAGAGTAAGACTGCTGGTATGCATGTGAATGTAGAGAACTGCCAAAATTAAATCAGGCGTGGCTCCCCACTCCTACCAGGGAACAAAGTGCGCCAATAGAGACTTTTGAAACCACTTACCCCTGAGAAAACAAGTCCGTCTTCACCAGCTAAGGTTTGACTCGCTTTCCTGACACCATTAGCTCAGCAGACACAAAGCCAAGATCTTGGAAAAAAAAAAAAAGAAAAAAACCTGCTTCTTACTTTGCTGCATTTATAATAAGTTTAAGTACATTTTATGACAAATTTAAATTTAAAAACTCAAACCGAAGTCAGGTTTTCGCTAAAAATCATCCTTTGAAAATAGTAAAACAAAAGTTTTGAAGCACATGTAAGGCAGACAGAGGCAACAAACTCTTACTCTATAGTGTAGAAGTTGTATTTTAATACTACTAAAAGCCTTGAATGAGGCATTCAGGTAGCAGAAAGAACTAACAACTGAAAACCAGGAGATAACACCTATTTTATACTCGATGTTTACAAATCTTTAACTATTTAAAGACCTCATTCTCCTCTCATGCCTGCGTGAATAAGTTGAATTACTTTGGTATGGAACTGATTAGGTCAACATGTGAGAACCAAGACAGACATCACGTCTTATAAGCCATCCAAGAGTTAGATATCTGTCTTAAACTGGCGAACTAGGTTTCCCACCACATCCCAGGCCAACTAATTTTTACTGAATATTCTGGTGTCTTGATTTTCATCCATGGGCACAATGAATTACTGCTCAATGCTTTCTTCTCAAATTTCTTTTGAGTGCTTTAAAAATGTGAATCAAGCGTAAATCATCACTGCATTTATGCCAGCATGAGAGTGCAGACATTCGAGGTTAAGACCTGTAAGGGTTTTTTTGCTACACCAGACCAACACTAACTCTAAAATCTGTCAGTGATTTCAGTTTCAGCACTGGTGGGAAAATATGTGTATCCTCTGCCTGAGTTTGGACATCATCTGTACTTTTTCTCCGTGAAATTGCCCAGCCTTGAATGTATAAAAGCTGTTTGTAGCAGGCAAGGATCATGGACTTCTTGCACAGGTTCAGTGAGAGGTTTTGTCTTCTGAAACAAAAGCTTTTCTCAAAAAAGCAATCTGAACTAATGGATTTTTCATAAGGAACGTGTGGCAGAGAGGTGGAAAGGGATGATGCAACCTCAAAGCCAGAAATAGAAAGTGAGGTTCTCCTGAGCATCTTATCTGTTTGCTGCTCTTCATCTTTCCATGGCTTTCAAAATACATGAAACTAATCTAATTAACTTTAAACCATGGCTGTTGTTAAACTGAATGTGTGAAGAGGAAGAGAACAATGGAATTTAACCTGTGCAGTGTGAGAATACAGACAATTCTTATTGTTCATGTCTAATGCCTTCCGGCTTTGAGAAGAACATTTGGCATATGAAGTATAACCAGTAAGTTAGCTCTCCATTTTGTTGGCATATGAAGTATAACCAGTAAGTTAGCTCTCCATTTTGCCTTCTTGACTTGTTTCTGGTGCCTCACGCTAAGAGTTATGTATCAGTCATGTATTTTATATCCTCCTACTGAGCTTGAAAATAGCAACTTGCAACAAAACTGTCCAAATGCTTCAAAATTATCAGGTGAGCTCCACTGTTCGAAGAAAAACTCCCATTTACTCTATAATGAGAACAAGGGTAACAAAGAATCAAGAAGGTATTTTTTACCAGTAACAAAGCCCAATATTTTCCAGCACCTACAAAGGCATATTTTATAAAATACTTTCTATTTCCTGAACAGAGTCTCAACTGACACTGGAAAAATCAACACCCTAGCTTTTTTCACCCTTTCATCAGGGTCTGCTGATGCTACAGTAGAACAGTTGAAAATTGAACAAAAAAAGACATGTTGTTAGCTTTTTAGTTTCATCTCACACCCCTCTTTTCCAACACTGACTCTGGATCCCTCCACTCTCAAATCCTCCAGAAGTGCCATGTTTGGCTTTTCCTGTGTCAGGATAGAGCTAGCAAAAGAAGGAGTGTCTATCTGGAGGTGAACTGCATTTGCCACTAACCATTCATAAGGGACAGCTGGCATGTGAATCGTGTATCTCTAAATAAAATGTGGGAGGACACAAGAGTGAGGAGATGGGCAAGCTTCAAGTGAGGTAGGGTTTTCTGCTCTGTTTTTTCACTCAGAGAAGATCAATACTGTAACAAACTTTGATTTTGTTTGTCCTGAACACTGGACAGCATCCCCTAACATCCTTGTGAATTAGAGAATTAATAGCGTAGTATTTAAGCAGCAGGTAGAACTACATCTCTGCTTAAGAAAAGATGCTTTCCCATGGCTTAGCCTTGTGTGTTGAGCTGATCTTCCAGGCTGCACTGTCTGCCAGACCAGGGAACATGACTTCTAACAAGGAGATCTGGTCACACAGTGAAGAAATTAATTCACATCAATTATAATACCTATTGAAGTAACTCATTAAATCAACCAACTTGTAAAATCCAGCACACCTGATGGCCTTAGTCTAATGTCTCATCCTGGCCCTGAGGTTATCAGTGGACAGCCGTAATTACAACTGATTGAAAAGATATTTTTGCAGATAAGTCTCTGTTTTATGAAAGTCAGGGATTGCTGAATATTTTCCTTGTGTTGCCCATTCCATTCATTCCAATATTTTAATCTCCTAGCAGACCTATGCAGCTTATAAGTAACTTGAAATCAAGATATGAAATCAGCAATATTCTCATTACAGGCAAGCTCTGGAGGTAACACATACAGTCTTTTAATGGCACTGTATCCCCAGTCTTGTAGTGCCACTGCAAACACGGAAGCTGATTCATCTAAGAGGTCAAATTTTGTTTCCTCATTCCTGAAAAGTCTTGAAGTGTGTTACACTTGGAAGACGTAGAGATTTTCAGGAATACCAAAGTATTTACATGGGTTTTTGCAGAAATTACAGACTTCTTTAAACATGAGGTTTTTTCTAAAAGAAAATTGACCCATTACACACTCTCGTGTAATTGAAAGCACCCAGCAACCACCACATTTTAAGATTACCATTTGGCTAGTCGGGCCATTGCTGCTGCAAAGCATCTTGAAGCCTGAGTCACACCGTGACCTGTGAAGGATGGGCTGAGTTTACTCACTGAGATAAGGAATTTTTCCAAGCAGAATGCCATGTGTGCATCTCTCATCTCAGTTCTTGGTACTTAGCCAAGGGTGCTCACAGGGTCCCAACTTGCAGTAGAGATTAGAGGGTCTTTCTGGGTTTTTTTTCTTTCCTTCAGTTTCCCTTCAGCCCCAAAGACTGGCCTTAAATCACCATCTCATTTTGATGTGAGCTGCAGGCAGTTGTCAGATGGCAACATTGCTCACTACTGTGTGAATGGGAATTGAGTCAGCAACTTGGAAAGTAAAGTATTAGCTTCCATAACTGCCCCTTTAAGCCACCCAGTTCTTAGAATCCAGTGAGCTATTCTACTTTCAAAAATAATCATGTTCTAAGGGTAAAAGAATAAAATTAGATTTGTTTTAAAATAAAATTAATTATTATTCTCTAAGCAAAATCACACAGGGTCAGTCTCCAGGACATGAAAGAACATATACAGTCTAAACCAGCATCATAATTGAAAAGACAAGATAGGTACAGTATGCAGTCATTTACAGAAGGGACTGAATCTTTCCAAAATTACACGCTGGCCTCGAGGAGTTCTTTGGGAAAAACTGGAAAGAAAGATACAGAGAAATACCATTCAGTATCATCTGCAGAGTTTTATTTCTGAACATGAAATAATATTTAATATTCCTTGGCACAGGCTCTAATATGCAAAGCCTTTAAGCTCTGAAATCAGCTGCCTTCTACCAGCAAGCTGTACATCCTTCTGTCATTCCTCACACTGCTGCAGGGATGCACATCCACTGGCCAAACAGTGCCCACATTAGCAACCTGCTGCCTTAAACATATTCAGTGCCTGCCCTTTGGTTGGCTGGTGACAAAGAAGCAAGATAAACTGGAAAGGTCAATTGAAAATCACTAAACAGAGTGAACTGTATAGCAGACACCAAGTAAAGTGGGCGATGAGTTCTCAAGCTCTGTGAAAACTGGGTCAAATGGGTCTGAAACAGAAGCTGTTAAGCAAAGTGAGAAACCAAGGTTGTTACTTCAAAGATGCTCCATGAGCCAATATTGGTCTGTGGCCATGATGTGCTTTGCTTTTTGTTGTACTCTTATCAAGACTGAAGGCAGTTTTGAACAGTAAGACAGCAAGGGTTGTATAAAGCAGATACAAGCTGCATCAGAAGCAGCAGCCATGTGCAAAAGGAGAAAGGTAAGGAGGAAAAAGCAAGAGCAACAATCTCGATAACAGGAAGAAATTAAATCACATGCTTTCAAAGACAGGCAAGGACAGCAGTGAAAACCCTCCACACTCACTAATAGGTAAAATCACGCATACAGAACTTTTCACCTTTCAAGAATTTCATGCAGATTGTCCTTTTAGATCATAAGATCCCAGCTTCCAGTCTTTCCACACAATGACTGTACCTATTTCCTCAAAAGGAGAGTAATAAAACCAGAGATGACTCCATCCTGCTCAAAGAGGGACAGTAGTAGGACAGTACTTACAAGGATCCTTGTAGTACCCTTTGGGAGGCATTTCAAAGCTTGCAAGGCATGACTTTGTGATCCTAGGCAGCTTCAGGTCCTTCATTGCAATATATTCAGAGCTCACAGCCCTAAGTGTAGAAACATGGGACCTTGGAATAAGAGATTCATGGCAGGCATGAACACTACTGAGACAACTCATGCTTTCCTTGGTGGGATGAAGTCAGAAAAAGCACTCTGACCCAGAGACTGCAGGAACTGGAGTATGACCCCTGGGCAAGAACAGATTTCTGCACTGAAAAATTTACCTGGAAATTTGTACAGAAGTACAAAGAGCTCAAAGGCTTTACTTAACCATCCCAAAATTATCTGTTCTTATGTTTTAATTATCTCATGGTGAAAAAAAACAACCAAAAACTGTGAAGTAACACCTGTGAACAGGGATTGAAGTGACACCCTACTGTAATAGCAGTTTCTTATAAAGAGAATGCACCAGATCTGGCAGAGACTGAGGGAGAGAATAAAAAAATGGTGTGTGGTCACTTCAATCCTGTCTTTCTTCCATGACAGCTGAACCCTGTGTACAGCAAAGCTTGCTCCTTGTATGCAGTGGAAATGCAGATTTTGATGTGTGCCACTTCATTATATTGCAGCTGGAAAAAGAAGAAGAAGCCTTTTTTGTACCTACCAGCTCATGAAAGAAATAAATTGTAGTAAATTATAAGGTCCCTCAAACCTGTAAATAATAACTCTGTAAACACAGAGTTATTTCCAGGTAAGCAACCACCTGCCCATGTAGTTTGTTTGTTTGGGTTTTTTTAATAAATATACTTTAGACATTTAAACAGCCAATATGGAACAGCCTGGTTTTGGGAGCCAGCAGCCATGGTGAATCCTCAGAGTCAGGATGATACTGCAAGGCATGAACTGCGTGTTCAAGTTATATAAGCAATTTTCACTAGAGGATATATAAAATGCCCAAATCTGGTACTATGCCTTATGTTCCTCTGCTCCAGAGTTTGAACATTGAAGCAAAAATCTGCTGCTGCAAAAAAAAAGTTTTTCAGTCACACCAGTACAATCTACAAGTTTTGAACTTTAGACATTTGAGATAGCTTTCAAGATGAAACTTGATGATTTCATAAGGTTTAAAGATTTGGTTTTCATTTAATTTCAAATTTTAATATTAGCATTCCTGGAGTTTGGAAAGTTGGGTGTCCAGCTCGATCTCATAGGGTTAAGACTTTTTTTTTTAATTCTGAGGCAAAATAACTTGACATTCACAAAAAGGCAATTTGTAAGTATCTTTGAAGCCCAATATGCTTTCCCTTACCATGAATATGCGATTAAACTGGCTGCCAGTACAATGACTGGTAAATATTGAGAAGGTTTGCAATCAGCCTGCAAGAGAAAACAATCTACACTCCCTTCATCCCAACTTATACACCATAGTACTACATGAAAATATATCATTATCATTGAATAGAAAGCAGTGAATATTTGCTTATCCAGCCATTAAATGAGGAAAATATAACTTAGATTGAGGGAAACAAAAAAAGGAGAGTCTTTTTCTTTTTTTTAAATGATACAAACTATTATCAGACACTTGCTTAAAAAGCCATGTGAGCAACACGAACTTACAGTGAGCTGGGGGGGGGTGTACAAGTACACCTGCGTTGTACCACGTTGCATCGTAAAGGCAAATTAGCTCATTTCTCACAACATTTGTGAAACCAGGAGAAAAAATAAATGAGGATGGGGCAAGAAGGGAATTTGAAATATAGAAACAGAGCAAAACCACATACTCTTATTCAAATTTCACAGCATCCTCATTTGCATATGCATATCTGAAAAGGCAAGTTTCCTCCTACCCATTTTAGGCAGGGTGTTGTACAAATTTCTTAAGGGGCCACAGTTTGAAAAGATACAACCTGGAACCCAAGGCATCTCTGAAGCACCAGCAGGATAAGACTTGTGCAGGGATAGAGCAGTCAAGATCAGTTCACAGCAGCAGGTCAACCCCCTCAGCTTGGTCTGAGGTGCCTGTGCTTCAGAGAGGGTAAAAATAGAAAGTGGCAGGTTTTTAAGAAAGCACCAGCCTTCTGTAGTGCTGCAGGTTAATGATATTCTGTTAAAGCCATATGGATCTGTGCAGACTAAGGAGAAAAGAGAAGAGGAGAGGGTGATGAAGAAACTGAGACAACAGAGTAGGAAAGCTGAGGAAGAGGAGGAGGGGAGCCGCATCTCCACTGGTCTCTGTGACTATTACACAGAGGCACAAGGTCGTCCTGAAACTGGCGATTTAATGTCCCCACATCCTCAGCCCAGGGGCAAACATTAGTTTGAGTGTCTACTTCCCACAGGGATTCCCTATTTGGCATAAGGTAAAGAGCAAATAAAGCTCTGTCTGAGCAGCCCGTAATGCAAAACCAAGCCTTCAGCTGTTTGTCTGGGCACCAGCTACCTTTTGTCTGGCCAGCCCCTGGCATCAACCCCAAGCACTGGGGTAGTGCAGCATCAGCTCCTTACTCCCCTTCTCCTTGGCAGAGAAAGACCCCGACTACTACCCCTGCTGGGATGGGTGCTGGTAGGGGAAGGAGGCCAGCAGGTATAACCGTGAAGCCTGTCTTGAATGAGATTGACACTGTATGGAGGCACCAGAGATGGACAGCACTCCAGATCACATGAGGCACCTCCTCTAAAAATGCTTCAGGTTATGTGCAAAACTTTGTCAATATTTATGCAGGCATCTAAAGCTGAGGAGAAGAGTGTGGCCTCTGTGCTGGATTTGGCTGGGATAGTGTTCATTTTCTCCATAGTAGCTAGTATGGGGCTATGTTTTGGATTTGTGCTGAACACAGGGTTGATAACACAGGGAATGTTTCTGTTACTGCTGAGCAGCGCTTACACAGAGCCAATGCCTTTGCTGCTCCTCACTCACCCCACCAGCAAGGAGGCTGGGGGTGCACAAGGAATTGGGAGGGGACACAGCTGGAACATCTGACCCCAAATGACTCAAGGGATATCCCATACTGTATTGCTGGTGTGCTCAGCATATAGAACTGGAGGAAGAAGAGGGAAGGGGAGAAAGTTTGGTGTGATGATATTTGTCTTCCCAAGTCACATGTGATGAGGCTCTGCTCTTCTGGAGATGGTTGAACGCCTGCCTGCCCATGGGAAGCAGTGAACAAATTCCTCCTTTTTGCTTTGCGTGTGACTTTTGCTTTCCCTATTGAACTGTCTTTATCTCAACCCATGAGTTTTTTCCATTTTTTTACCATTCCAATTCTCATCTACATTCTCCTCTGGAGAATGTCAATTTGCCCAGTAACACATGTGAAATCAAACCGTTTTTTCTAATGTTTTAACTTACTCTCTACACACCATGCCAAGTCTTGGAAGTCAATGGGCTTGGAGGAAGCAGTGTCTCAGGGATGACAGCCTTTCCCCAGGAAGGATGTGTGCTGAATATGTCCACCTCCAGACCGAGTTCAGTTGAAATGTGAGCTGGCTGACTCTGGAAGCACGTGCAGGAAAGGCAGGCTCTCCGGTGGCCACGCACATGCCACCTCCCTGCTGCAGCCTTTTCCCGGTTCTTCATGTCATGGACTGATGATGTCAGTGTCACAGTCAAAAGAGGGGTCTGGTAGGATGGCAGCTGCCATCCATGCAGGAAGGAAGCTGTAAATTAACACTCAGTGAAACCCTAATGGACATCAGAGACAGACTGACACAGAACACTCAGAGCTAAACCATCTCCTTCCCAGAGCTACTCCACATGCCAAAGCTAGCCTGACCCAGAAGCTGCCAACTGAAATCCTATCCCTCAAGCAACGCAAGAAGATCAACTGAGCCCCTTGTGGGCTGAAAGATAAATGCATCCACAGGTGCAGAAGATACAGAAGTGTGGGTAATCCCATCCCCCACAGGTGCAGAAGATACAGAAGTGTGGGTAATCCCATCCCACAGCAGCTCCACAAAAAAATTGTGCCCACTGTATCTGGCAGACCTGGGTGCAGATGCTGGGAGTTAACGCATATGACTGGAAATCCTACAGCATGTCCAAAGGGATCCTTGAAGGTCAAACAGCAAAGCACATGGTAGAGAACCTTCCCTTCTGATCCTTGTCATGTTCATCTTTATTTTCTTGAGACTCACTCTCTCTGTAGCTCTCCTGCTGTCAGCTGCTGCCTCAGCAGTGCACAGGTCCCCCCACGTAGATGGTGTAGCCTGGCATCACATTTGGGCATCAGATTGCTTTTCAGCTGCTTGAACTACAGAAGAAAGAGGCTGTTGCTTTCAACCCTGACATTGAAACATCCTCACTATCCCCGTGGTTAAGAAAAGGGCAAGATTTCTGAAGCTGAACAAGGCCTGGAAAGTCCTCTATTCTGTGAGACTCTAATGGGACATCTGGCTCCAGTCTGACAACAGGGGTCAGGCATAAGCGCTGCAGCTGATTTTGCAAACCTCAGGAGTCACACTAGATTATTAGAACTGGGAACTGGTGGCATCGAAGCAGCATGTTCCTGCTGCAATGATTGGGCTGACACCTAGTCAAAAAACCAGAGGCTAAAATGCTTTCAAAAGGAAAAGCAGAATAGGCAGTACTGTAGCTATGGGCTTCCCATCTCCAGTAGCTATAGATTTTTAAACTTTTCTTTCACTATAGATGGACAGCAGCCAACATAGGTGTCACAGGTCTGTCAAGCAACACAGATGTAACTAATTACCTCAGTGGGGATTGCCCTTTCAGGTATTCAGAACATGTGCCATGTGAGTAAAGCCTGCCAGTGCACCTGGCACCTCCAGCAACATGCTGTCCTTTGCTCTGAGACTTTCCCACCTATGGCAGTTCAAGATCAAGAAGTGAATTTAGCCCGTAACACAAAGAATGATGAGCAAGACTAGCAAGACCATGATAAAAGTACGTGTAACCAGTGTGCTTTTTTTTGGAGGACTGTGAGCATTGGAATCATTCTGGCACACCCCAGCAGAGAGATGTAAGGGAATCAGCTCACGCACCACTGAAATGTATTTGTCACTGGGGGGAAGTACAACAGCTGTTTAGCCATGTACAGTAGCAGTATGTAATAATGTTATGCTAAGAGTGCCTGAATTCATTAGACCTTTGGAGGAATTGAGGAAGGCAAAGTGTAATTACTTGAGCTGGAATTTATCCAGCCTGAAAAAAGCCCAAGTTATTCCTGGAAAAAAATTATTATGTGGATTTCCAGAATGAAATCCACTTTTTAAAAGGACCCAGAATTCTGGGTTCACATTCCTATTAAAAGCTATTCCGTGCTGCAAAGAAATAGGCCAAGCTCACTTTTCAAATAAAAGATAATTTCAAGGGGTTAATCTCATGCAGTCAGGTCTGATCAATGAAAAATGCAAATCAGTATATAACAATTGATTTTACCAGAGCAACAGAGCTGCTTACACTGATTTATAAATGCTGCATGCCTGGCTAAGGTATGTTTACTAGTTTGTTTACAATATGAGATGGTTATTTAAAATAAAAGAAATAAGCATTAATTTTTTCCTTCTTCTGGCTATCCTGAAGGCAGCTGTCATGTTACAGATACTCAGAAGCCTATTGAGAAGTGATCTAGTGTTAATGTCAGACTGAGAGGTACTGAGCAGCACCACATCTCAATCATTCAGCAAATTTTGCACCAGATGTGGTTTATTTCTTACTTAAATTGAGTCAATTAAAGAAATATTAAGGTAATGGATGAAGATAAGACACTATTAGGCTAGTGGCTAAGTTAATTAGTACAAACCAGGTAAGTGAAGTGAGTTGAACTGGCCATACTCTTGTGTTTAGACAAAGAGAAATATGCCCAAACTCAGTTCTGAGACTTTCAGCAGCAGGGTCTCTGCAGTCAACTCACCTGTAGCACGTGGTGTTTCAGTTGTCTACCTATGCAAACCCGCATAAATCCCGAGCTGTCTGAGCTCCATGCATTGTTCTCCAGTCCATCAGCTGCCTGGCATGTGCCGACAAGGCAGGCTGATGCTGAACGTCCCAGCAGAAGCCACCTGGGATCTGATGCAGTTTGTGTGGTGCTGACCCACCGACCCTGGGATCTTGTTACCTTGTTCAGAAATTAATGCAATTGCAAGGAGCAATTTAGGTCATGCCCTCACTGGAGGAGGCTCAGCTGCTAAGGTAACAAGAAGCCATCTTCCAGGACACAGTGTCCCACATCTAAGGCGAGTGGGACATTTTTATTATTAGAAAGCTAGGATATATATTTACCAGATTCCACTAGGTCTTTTTACACTTGCTTTGTCAAACTGAAACTCTGATAGTATTCATACTGATTTTTTTGTCACACGCTTTTGATAAACACAGACCTGACAATTACAAGCTTTATTAAAAAAAAATAATTTAAATATTAAAATTTGCAAAGAGAATACTAAAATTTTTCTTGCTCATTCACACATATTCATATACTGACTAAAGTGAACACAGGACGATCTTTTAGAGATCATGTGCCTATGGATAGCTGGAATTCATTAAACCTTTGGCTTATATTAATGAATTACACTAATGAATTTTGTTTGGTTGATGGAAGTTGGGTGTTCCATTTGACTCTTCATATCTCAGATGTACATTTAAGAATTTGATCCAGTTAATGTGCACTTAAGCTTTTATCCAGCAAAAATGTCCCTGGCACATATGGATTGACAAAGCTGATGACACTGTCCCAAAATTGTCTCTGTAGTGACAGTGGGCAGCTGTTACACAACTCAGTGCCGAAGACTGATCTGGTTTCATCTGCAGGCAGCCACGGAATTGTCTGCCCTCCAAACATTTCAGCAGAAAGAAAGAGGGATCCTAGCCAAAGGAAATGAGAAAGTGATAGGCATAAAAAGAAAAATCAGCTCAAATGCCGCAGAGGGTGATGGAATGAGTCTAAACACAGGCACAGCTTTGCTCTCGTAAGAGGCTTAGCGCTGTCTTCCCAAAGCTAACTTTCACACAAGGGACCATTTCAGCTCACTCTAAAGAAGAAATGAAGAGTTTAAAGGCATTTCAAGAATACCAAAACAAATTCAGTGCTAACATGAAAGGGAAAATAGCTACCATCAGCAAAACATTTGCTCTGCTAGCACAGTCATACTGCTGAATTCATTCCTTTTCCCTAAGTACATTTGAGACACACTCCAGAAATATAAATTTTGGGGGAAGACAGAGAAATCATTTCAACACCCCTCCCTGTATCAAATCTCCCAGGAAAGAATAAAAAGTAGTGGAAGTTCAAAGCCAGGCTCTGCAGCACCAGTGGTTGCAGGGACTAAAAATGCACAGCTGCAATCATGGAGGTAAACTTAGCTCTACCTAGTAGAAGCCATCTCCCAAACTCAGGACTAATTATATGATGCTGAGAGAAATTGCTACAGCACACTCCTCTGACACAGGCTACACCAGCTCCTGTCTCAGGTGATTACCAGTTCTGAGAACAGGCATTATCCAAGGAAGAAGCGTAATAAATGCCTTTTCCTCCCACCCAAAGAGTAGGGGAAGGGATTTAATTTCTTCCAAAGCTATAATGATATAATGGTCTTGTTCCTAGTCTTTTGAGGTTTTTAGTAAAATGTCCATTAAATTTAACAGGATCAAGACGGGGTCTTTGATCACAGAGGATGAATCTGTCAAATAAATGTTGCTGAGAAATTTTTTATCCAGTCTTTGTCCCTCTGCCTGATTACATGCTGTGCATCTAGCACCTAAGTAGGAACTATGGAAAAGATCCTGACAGGGACACAGGGTCTGAATGAATGCTAAAATATCACTAGAAACTTGCTTTGCTGAAGTCAGGGATCCTGCAACAAACCATGGGATAACACAGCTACTGGTGGCTCCCCTTGGGTAAAATAGGGTGGTATTTAGGGCAGGAATTCACAATAGGAACCAATAACCTTACTAGAAATATAGGATAATGCTCTACAGTTTAAGCTCAAGGACTACCTGCTTCCTGGCTGTTTTCAGTGTATTTAGCAGCAGACCACATCATCCGTGAGACAGCTTTGCCCTGAAGAGGGGTAAGAGTATAGAAGAAACCGAATGCATGATCTGAGACCCAGAGGCAAGGTAGTACTTAGCAATCACACCTGCATATTTAGTGAGGTCTGAAAATCAAAAAGCAGCATAATCAGGTAAAATGCACTGTTCAATGTTACTACTGGGGCTGAGCATGCCTCTGCAAAGAAATATGTACCATATGTAGTCACTTGATGTTAACACATCCACAAGACCTTGCCCCTAGCCTCATGGTCCCATGAAGATTTTCTTCTCTGCAAAATCAGCAGCAGACATCAAGTCAGCTTTAGAGGCCAGACAGACTCTCAGGCACTGCAACACAGCCACCTACCCCATCTATTAACGCACCAAAGCACAAAGGACACACAAGTTTACAGTCTGGGGGCTCTTATGCATACAGCATCCTTAGAAACCACACAATGTTCTTGAGAGCAGATATTTAAAGGTAATTAAAAAAGAACAAAAAACAACCAGCAGATGGTTTCAAAAGGACTGACAACTGCAGCTCACCTAGCTGCACCCAGCAGTTGACATGAGTGTTCCTGGTAGACAAAGTTATTGTTCTGGCAGGCTGAGCTCTGGCGAGGGAGTAGCGCACCAGGTAGGAGTCAGCACAGCAGTGCCAGTGACCTCAGGAAGCCACCATGAAATGCCCAGAGGACTGGTCAGAAAAGGATAGGAGTAAAAACTACATCAATGTGGCACAGGCTGCTTATATAAAGCTACTCCTCCTGAAAAAAAGCCAAGCCCCCTTCTTAATAGGGTCCTTGGAGGCTTTTGGCAGAAAGAAATCGAAGCTGATAGCACTAAGCCAGTATTCACCTGTGAGGAGTCTGGCCTTGTGAGTCAACAGCACATTCTGTCACACAGATAAGGCAGAAGCATCTGCTATGGGAAGCACACAGTGTGCATTTTAGAAACAATTGTGTTCCATCCTTGCTACCTCCTGGCTGTCAGCACTCAGCTTCAACAGAGTGGCTGGGCACTGCAGCTCCCCTATGCTCTGTGGTCCCTTCAGACTTCGGAAGTGGGTCACCAACATCCCATCATCCAACCATGGGGGAAATCGTCAACAGCCTTAAGGATTAGGAGGTGGAAAGCAGATAGCTATAGCAAATGAAGTTGCACTTCATGTTCACTGTAGCTGCTTGCCTCAAAAATGGTCAGACAGGACTGGGAAGGAAGAGTTTATGCATCACCAGCCTGCAACAAGGGATAAAAATCATAATGTGTGTGGTTTTGTGGAGCCTCTACGGCATAACTCTGTTGCCATGACACAGGGGAAATGTTCCAAATTCTGCCCATGTAGAATTTCTGGGAGTGGGAGAGAGTGAGGCAAAAATTACACATAATTAGGTGCTAAGAAATGCAAGCTCATAATCCCACTTAAACTTTTAGTTTTCACTTCCTTAAACAAGCTTAAACAAGAATCTAGGGGTTCTAGTTTGGGTCAGCATTTTAGAAAGAAAAGCATGGAAGCTTTTCTTGATCTGCGTGTCTCTGAGCAGGCGACTTGTAGGGAGTCACCCCCAGCTTAAGCAATTTCTCCAACAGAGTGGTTATGTATACATATCCACAATCCAATTTCAACCAAATGTGAAAGAAAAATTTATCTCTGTGGCTTTCACCTAAGTTTCTGCTGGTGTCTGAAAATGGGGAACTGGGTATTATCCTCCCAAAAGAAAAAGAAAATATATTAGATATTCAAATATTCATTTCAAAGAGACTTTCCCAATTAATTCTAGTGATGATGGAAATACCTGATCTCAGTCATGTGGAGAACTGTACCCTGCTGAAAAAGATGAAGAGTTTTTAGTTCCTGCTGTGGTGCCACCTTATTCCCCAGGTGAGACCTTCCAGCTCAGGTTCTTCACTCTTTTTCTCTGTCCAGAGCCACACTTCTCTTCCCAAGCTATGCAATCACATGCTACATAAGGTTCAGCCTGCCATCTTTGCTGTCATCCACTCACCCTTGATATGGAGTCAAATACTTCACCGTCACTGCTATACTTTGTAAACGTGTAGCAGTGCAGACAGTAAGGGAAGGTAAAATTCTCCTACATGTTTTCCCATTTGGACAGATCCTCAAGTGGAGATAACCAGTTTGCTTGTAGGTTCACTATCAACCCACATCCCTACTCTGTTCTGGATTATGTCTGAGAGTCCTTCAGGATCCTAAAGACAAACTGTGCAGTTGTTAGGTAGGGTCAAGCTTTTGAAAGCTAATGTTGGAAGGGAGGACACTTTTTCCTGCCATCTGGGAGATGTAGGGCCCTTTTCTGGTTCTCTTAGGCTTTGCAGGAGATCCTGTGAAACACTTGAGGTTGCACATGAAGTCGCATTTCATACACTGATACATGAGTATCAGTGTTTGCCACAGTCACAGATGCAGGGATCATTGTGGTGGCAGGAAGTTTGGTTCCTCAGTCTTCACCAAGATGCTGAAAGAGATGATACTCATAATAGGGTGCACTTAGCACTCATGGTGCTCAGTCAAATGACTCCGATGGGCAAATCACATATGAGGAACGTTATTCGGTTCTTAAGAACCAGCACTTACTTCAGTTTTCAAAGCCTTTGGACTTGGGTTAAGGTAACATCTGAGAACAAACAACATGACACAAAAAATCAGAAGGAAGCAAGTGTTTTGCCTTGATAAGATTAGCACACTCTTCAGCAAAAGTGTCTATTCAAGTTCTGGCTGTTTATCCCATAAATTAATCTAATGAGTCGCCTGTGAAATAAACCGTTAGAAAAGCCCTTGTTAATTTGTATCAAAGTAAATGGTTATCTAAAATAGACTCCACAGGGATGTTCTTAATTCGTCTGTTGTCAGCTGGGACTGGAAACACTTGTGGCAGCACGAGGCTAATTAATTACTCATTCTGCCACATTGCAGCTTCCTGTCAAAGCACAGGGTACTTGTCAAAATACCCCAATGGCTGGTTGCTCCTTTTCAGAGACCATGACAGCAGTAGATGAGGGTCCCAAACTGGTCTGTGCTCACTCTCCATAGGTGGGTGGGTTGAAGAGGTGTTCAAGCCAAGTGGCTGCACTTCAGATAATCTGTCTGTCTAGACAAGGAGTCTTTGATGCCCATATTCCATGGCTTCAGCTGAATGTGGCTTCCTGAACAGAAAATGAAAACAAGGCTTGGGAAGTGGGTGTTTGGGGTCTACTGAAAGCCGCAAGGACGTGCTTACCCAAGGGTCTTTATCCTGTGTCAGGATGGCACTGCACAAGCTGTACCTGTCTGCTTGGCAGTCAGGAAAGCGGGAAGCACACTGTCTCCTCCTTTAGGAGTGTCGTCCCCTGCAGGTCTTGGGACCAGGCCTCCGATAGCTGTTGTGCTGTTCCAGGGCTTTTGGGAGCAGGCCAGTGAAAGAGGCAGTGCCCACACTTGTGGTACACTGACGACCCCAAATGCCATCAGAGTCTAAGGAACCACCTGCACTTTGCAGGAAGGAGAAAAAAGCCTATTATAAAATTTCTGTTACCATGTCTTCCCTACCACCATGCAGTGAAAGATATGTTCTTTGGTGGAAGTGAATTAAACAATTTTGCACATATGCACTGGACAGTATTTCACAGCAACCTGCAGAGCAAGAAAGGAATTTGCCACATTGCCTTATTTGTTGGCTGGAAATCCCTTGACAGAGGACATAGGGTACCTGATGCCTGATACTGAATGTAGAGATGGAGCCTCACCAGAGAATGGGTTGTGATGGCCTAGGAAGGGCCAGCACTGGGTAAGTGTTCACTGGGGCCTCTAAACCCAGCAGCAAGGTTAAAGCCCATCTGTGGGGGATGGTAAGACACATCAGTGTTCAAATGGAGCTGCCCTGAGTGACCTAGGATGCCTCTGCTCCATACAGAGTGCAGGATAGATGAGGGTGGGCAGAGGAACAGGTTTGGCCATTCTGAACCTGTCCTCAAAGTTTGGTTTGCACCACCCCTTACTCCTGTAGGATGGCTGGAGACCTTCATGTGCTCTGCTCCTCCTCTGCAACATATGTAGCTGTTTTTTACGGCATTCTTCCCTGCGTCTTCAGAGATACAGGTCTGTTCTACAGAAAGGGAGCGAATTAGCTGTGTATTTACACCCACGCTCGCAATCAAAAGGCTTTTGATATGCCCTGATATCAGCATGCCAGGTTTTTACCAGCTCTAAGTATTGCAAGCACTCCAAGTGTACAGCTATAAAAACTTTAATACCCTCCCTGCCTCAAATGCCTTTGAAACACAAGAACACCCTATTACGTTGGAAGGCGTGTAACACTGGCAGAGTCCTCCCCCGTCACTGTCCTTCAACCTTTGTGGTTACACACCTCCTCATGTAGTAAACACCAGAATCTGGTTTATACATTCACAGTGCTGTGCCCTCAGCACAATGAACATATAACCCTACTTTTAAATCCTGCTCCCTGACACAGTGCAGAACCATGACTGACTCATGGTTGTCATCATCTCACCATCTGCAACAGCTTAGTTGGATAACGGATACTACGGGTGCAGCTTCAGGAAAAGCGGTTGAATCCATAGAAAGGGAATATTACCATCTGTGAAACTGCCCTATAACTACCCATTTAGTCCAGTAGGGCACTAAGGTCAATAAAGTACACATTCAGCCACTCTTATAAGTGGTGTCTGTAGAAGTCAGCTCTTGATTTTTAGACAACCAGTGGCATTCAAGGGCCATTCAAGGGCACACGCATTTTCCTTTGGGCAACGGAACATCCGATTTTTTCACACTCCATCATAGAGATCTTATGTCTACTACCCCTTCTCACCTACTCATGCACTATGCATGGAGGAAAACAACACTGTCTTCCTAACAACTATTTCTTCACATCCTTCCTCCCAAAATCCTCAGTGTTGGTACCTGTGGCTAAAATTCAAACTGTGTTTCCTCTGAAGTCAATCTCCAGCAGCTCACACTTGTTGGAAGAAAACCTGGACAGACTTCTTGCACTCCCTGACTTTGGTCTGATGGACCCGATGGCCAAATACAAAAAGGAGAATTGCGCAGCATGTACGTGCTTATGGTTTGATCCCCAGCTGCTCTGATTGCTGGCTTTGGGCATCAATCACCGGGACAGCAGAGCTGACAGATACCTATCTCATTGCTAAGCACCCACCCCTGGGACTTCAGAGAGGGCCTGAAAGATTTTCACCACCAGCAACTAGCTGGGCTGAGGTGAGATGTGTCTGCTGAGAAGCCTCTGTGGCCCTGCAGCTGCTGGAGGGCATTGGTTGAGGAAGCTGCTCTGAGATACACGGCTTGTGGGGTGGTGGCAGGTAAAGCAACAGGTATTTCCCAAAGGCAGTAAGAAGGGGGGCTGCTAGGGAAGTGCCTGAGAGCTGAGGAGCTACCATGGGACTGCAGCAAGCTGCTCTGGTGCCTTCAGCAAGGTGATGACTGATGGTCTGGTGGACCAGATGGTGGAGGGAAGCCATCACCATTTGACAGGGATCAGACGGACTGCCCCTGAAAAAAAGCAGATTTCATGGTATTCAAGAACACAGCTGCTCCATGCCTTATGTCACATTGCATTCTTTCCCCCAGAGAACACCTGGTGCACCGTGCAGATTTCACCTCCTTCCAAGGGAGCTACTTGCATCCCCTTCTCCAGTAAAAAATGCCTTTTGCCCTTCTTCTGCCTCCAGTGCCCCGGCACACAGCGATGAGAGACTGCTCAGGCTGTGCCCACCCACATGCACACACTCATCCATCAATTTCTCTACCACTGAAGAATCACAGAGTGGTGCACATTGGAAGAAATTCCTGAGATTCACCTGATCCAACACCTCTGATCAAGCAGGGTCGTCCACAGCAGTTTGCTAGGACCATGTCCAGATGACTTTTGAGTAATTCCAAGGATGGAAACTCCACCACCTCTTTGGGCAATCTGTGCTAGTGCTTGGTCATCCTCACAATGAAAAAGTGTATCCTGAGGTTCAAAGGGAATCTTCTGTGGTTTAATTTGTTCCTACCACCTCCAGTCTTGTCCCTGGGCACCACTTGGAGCCTTGCTCCATCCTCTTTGCAACCTCCTTGCAGGTGTTTATATACATTGATAAGATCCCTCTGAGCCTTCTCTTCTTCAGGCTGAAGAGTCCCAGCTCCCTCACTCTTTCCTCATAGCAGAGGTGCTCCAGTCCCTGAGTCATCTTAATGACCTTTCCATTGAAAAGTCCATTGAGGAAATTATTCTCCCCAGTATGTTCATGGCTCTATTGTACTGAGGAGCCCAGAACTGGACAAAGTACTCTAGGTGTAACCTTACCAGTGTGGAGGGGCAGGATCACCTGCCAGCTGGCAGGCAATACTCCTCCTACTACAATGCAGCCCAGACCACAATTCGCCTTCTTCGCCACAAAGGCACACTGCTGGTTCAACTTAGTATCCACCAGGACTCCCACATCATATTCTGCCAAAATACTTTCCAGCTGGGCAGCACATAGCATGCATATATCTATATATCTATGTAGATATATATATGTGTGTATATATATACATGCACACACACACACACACACACACACACACACATATGTGTGTGTATAGATATATGCATGTGTATATATATACGTATGCATATATGTATGTAAAAGTTTGAAATGTCCAGAGCAGAATGTGGGGGTTTATGACATTGAGATGAACAATTACATCTCGCCATTCTCAGGGTCAGAGTTCAAGTCATTGATGGAGTTTAGGGATGGAGGGATCATAAGAGAGGTCAAGGAACAACTGAAGATTTTTCATCTTCTACAACCAGCCTGACAATTCTCAGCCTTTTGGATAAAGAAGGCTAAAAAGGTTTATTTGTTAAAGAAATAAATGTGTGCTGCTTATATACAAGTATTATAGATAAGTAATATTTAAGTTTTAGCCTTAACCTATGCCTCAAGTGTTATGCTTTCTGCGTATTATAAACTGGCTTTAATGACTGATCTTAGTGATATGCATCATCTTACTATTTTGAGGATTTTGACATCCATAAAGGGTGAGGCTCTCAGAAGCTCTTAGGTTTTTCTTATTCCACCTCTAGTGAAACCTTTGGAAACCCTTTAATGCTATTTGACCATTTTTCTGCTTATTTTCTTCTGGTTTTGTTTTTGGTTTTGTTTTTTTTTTTAATTTCTCAAGTGATTGTTTCAATGGCGACAGCGCGACCCAACCCTGGGCGCTGGGGCCCGGCCCAGCCCTGGGTGCTGGGGCCCGGCCCCAGGCGGCCCCGGGCATGGAAAGGAGCAAGAAAATGGGAGCTTCACCTGTGCGGACAGTGCCATTGTGGGAGATGAGAGGGGAACCCCGGAACACACAGAAGAGAAGGACAACTCTAAATCCGGGCAGATGGAGCTCGTTAGCCCTGTAAGGCCATCCATCTAAGAGAAGGTCACTCTAAACAAACCTACGTCCTGAGGACCTCACTGCCACCGTCCAAGCTCGCTCGGCCCCGGCAGATGAACCTTAGGATTAAAGGGTGGGCTCAGCTCAGCACACACTGTGTCTCACCTAAAAAATCCATTAAACAGGCTCGAAGGCCTTACCCGCATTTGCAAAGCCCTGTATCACCAGCGTGCTTGTGACAAATGTGGGTGGAGACCTTTCCCAGATATTCGTTCACGAAGACTGGCCATGATGATGATGATATGTATGTATATATGTGGGGGGGGGTTAATTTTTTTTTTTTCTCTTCATGTGCAGGACTTGGAATTTCCCCTTGCTGAATTTCATCAGGTTTTTGCCAGTCTGTTTCTTGAGCCTGTTGATGTCCCTCTGAATGGCTCCATGACCCTTCGATACCAGCTGCTCCTCCTAGTTTTATGTTATCTGAAAAGTTTCTGATAGTGCGCTCTGCCTCATCATCCAGCTCATTAATGAAGATTGTTGAAGCAACCAGTATTGAGTCCTTGGGTACACTGCTTGTCACTGGCATCCAGTAGATGTTGTACCACTAAACACCAACATTTGGTCTGCTCATTCAACCGGTTTTCTGTCCAACTCACTGCTCACCCAAGCCATGTATTAACTGCTCGTCTATGACGATCTTACAGGAGACAATGTCAAAGGCCTTACTGAAGTCCAAGTAGACAATATCCACTCATCTACCAGGCCAGTCATTTCACTGCAGGTTATTAGATGGATCAAGTATGACTTCGCCTTTGTGAATCCATGCTGACTAATCCTGACTGTTTTCTTGTCATTCATATGCCTGGAAATGTTTTCATGTTATCTTAGCAAGGTGGAGATCTGGCACTAAATGATCAGAGGTCAGGCAATCAGGAGCGTTATGACAGTGATTTCACTGCTTGTTTCATATCCACAGCATAGAATATTTTTAAAGAGATATTTGCATAGTTTGAGCTATATACTTCAATGAAGTCCATCCCCATTAAAATTTGATTCAAGTTTGCTTGTCTTGGGAAGTACCACTCTTCCAGAGCCTACAAGGAACACAGAAATAGTCTTTTGATGAGTTCCCTTATTTACTTAATTTTCTTAAACAGACAGGAAGGGTGTCAGCAAGCTTCATAGAAGGAATTAGTCATTGCAAGGGCCCTAGTACATGGTCATACATTTCTACATGATTATGCTTAAAACTGCTTTAAAGGTGTTTCACCACACCCAAAATTATTAGCTTCTTCTGTAGAGCTAGGTCAAGGCAACCTGACATGGGTTATTTTCCCTTTCTCTTTCTCTACAGACAAGCAACTCGAGTAGAGACACCTAATCAGAAGTGTTTGCTAAGTTTTTTGGGACAAAGCATGCTGCCCGTTATCTACCACTGTGCATAACTCACCGTACTTGTGACTTCCCTGAGTTTATTGCATCTTTTGAGTAATCTTCAACAGAAGCAATAAAGTATATTTAATAAGAAGTTTCCCAAAGGGAAAGAGCGTACCAGGAAATATGATGCAGATGGACAAAGTTCCCATTGAATGATACAGGCTAATTTATTAGCTGTTGATGTGGCTTATACGGCAGCCTGTACTTCTTCCACAGCAATCCTGCTAAGTCCCCACCTCAAGAGGGATGCTTGACTCACTGCCAGGGTTTTTGAATCTCATTCCTTCTGTGAAGGCTCAGTGATAAAGCACAAGCCCTTCAGGCATCTGTTGTTTCCCTTTTGCCCCCTTGTTTATTGATCGAATGCTCTTATCAGGAGAATCCTTCCACATCCAGCCAATCAGCCAGCAATCAGCAATCAAGTACAAATGATTGTCAACAAAGATCAAGACTCAGGGGCATCAGTGAACAGCCAGAGTCCAATAAGCCTCCCTCAGGTGAACTTTTTGTGCTTGAGGACATGAAAACACAAAGAACTGCCTGGGGCTTTGAGCACAGTTCAGAAGCATGGAAGAGCCATAGGGTGTAGCTAGACAGATCCCCTAAGAAATATAACTAAGGTAATTTGGTATGTGGAGCTGGTTGAACAACAAGCATTGTTAAGTGGGAAAAAAAAATCTATTAATTGAGGTGCATGAGGATCACAGCACACAGTTGCACAACACAAAGAAATTCTCAAGTATTTCTTCTTGTGGATGTTGCCAAGAAAACACAACGTTCAAGAAGACCTGGAGATGGATGTGGCGCGTTCAGCATCCACTTTAGCAAGCAGTACTTGCTAGGACTTAGTGAAGCAGCTCTTGAGCGGGTTTGAAGTGCCTGCCAGTGACCTCAGCAGTATGATTGTCTGCCCAGGGTAATGGGCTGGCTGAAATGTGTTCACAAGTGCATAACTGTAAAAGCTTGAAACTTGAGCATCCCAATCCTTGTCAGCAAAACTAGTCCTGTGTTCCATATCCAGATTATGGGTAGGATTTACATGATCCCACATTCAGAAGTAGTATCAAGTTTTAGCATTGCCACAGAGCTTGGAAGGTGGAAACAAGAGTCTAATTTTACCTGTTATTAAGAACTTTTAGAGTCCTCATATAGTGTGGCTGAGATCTTACCAAAAAGCCAGCTGTCAGTTGTAGTGCATTAATTTGAAATTCCATCTGACAGATCTTTTAACTGTAGGATATTAAAGAATATGCCACACACACTTTTCCATGGATTTTGCAGTACTGCCTGGTCAGAGAAAGGCTTTGCTTTTGCAAAAAGCCATTGACAGAAGCACACAATCATATCTGCAAGGTAACAGGCTCAGAGAAGGGTTTAAGAAAAATTACCTGTTACTCCATAAGTACCCTTTCCAGCACATCCATCTTGATCCATTCTTTTCGGATCTCTACCATCAAACCTACATAAAAACCAGAAAGAATGTAGCACATCTAGAGTTGCTGATCTGGATAGCTGTTTTGATTGTTCCATAGTAATAAAGAAAGATCAAAGAAGATGTACCCCTCTGATTAACATGACAGGAAAACTGGTAATGATGGATGAGACAAGGCTGAGGTACTCAACTGTTTTGCTTCAGTCCTCATTGCCAATCTCAATTCCCTCACCTCGTGAGTCAATGGACTGCAAGAAAAAGGCCTTGGAAGAAAAGTGCTTCCTACAGTATGAGATCGTGTTCATGATCACCTGAGGAACCTGAACATACATGTCTACTCCCAGAGTCCTCAGGGAATTAGCTAGTGTAGTTGGTAAGTCACTCTCCATCATATTTGCAAAGCCATGGCAGTCAGAAGAAATTCCCAGTGATTGGAAAAAGGAATGGATTGATTGACTACATCAGTGGACAAGGGAAGGGCTACGGATGCCATTTATCTGGACTTCTGTAAAGCCTTCAAGGTGGTCCCCCACAACATCCTGCTATCTAAATAGGAGATAGATGGATTTAATGAGTGGACTTTAAGATTGGTAAGAAATTGCTTGGATGGTCGCATTCAGAGAGTAGTGGTCAAGGGCTCAGAGTCTCGATGGACGTCAGTGACAAGTGCTGTCCCTCAGGGGCCTGTACTTTGGACCAGATGACATATGTCTAATGACATAGATAAAGGGATTGAGTGCACCCTCAGCAAATTTGCAGATGACACCAAGCTGAGTGGAGTGGTTGACACACATGAAGGACAGGATACCACCCAGAGGGACCTTCACAAGACGGAGAAGTGGGCCCATGGGAATCTCATGAGGTTCAACAATTCTCTCAGCCTTTCCTCATAGGAGAGGCACTCCATCCCACTAATCATCATCTTGGTGCCCTACTCCAGATGCACTCCAACATGCCCATGTCCTTCCTGTGCTGGGGACCCCAGAGCTGGATGCAGCACTGCAGGTGTGGTCTCACCAGAGTAGAGTAGAGGGGCAAAATCCCCTCCCTTGCCCTGCTGGCCATGCTGCTTTTGATGCAGCCCAGGATAGAATTGGCTTTCTGGGCTGCAAGCTCACATTGCTGGCTCCTGTCCAGCCTCTCATCCACCAGCACCCCCAAGTCCTTCTCGGTAGGGCTGCTCTTGTTCCATTTCATCTCCCAGTCTGTATTGATACTGGGGGTTGCTCTGACCCAGGTGCAACATCTTGCACTTGATCTTTTTAAACCATAGGAGATCCCTGTGGACCCACTTCTTGAGCTTGTCCAGGTCCCTTTGGATGGCATCTCATCCCTCAGACACATCAATTGCACCACTCAAACCACTCAAAACAGGTTGACTGCAAACCTGCTGATGGTTCTCCAGCAGTGAGGGTGAGTTACACAGCACTTGTCCCAGTGCAGATCCCTGAGGAACACTACCTATTACCAATCTCCATATGAACACTGAGCTGTTGACCACCACCCTCTGGATTTGATTGTCCAAAAAATTCCTTATTCACTGAACAGCTCCCCAGTCAAATCCTTCTCTCTCCAATTTAGAGAGGAGTATGTTGTTAGAGACCATGTCAAACACCTTACAGAAATGTAGATAGATGACATCCCTAGTCCTTCCCTTGTCCACTGATGTAGTCACTCCATCATAGAAGGCCACCTGGTTGGTCAGGTAGGACTTGTCCTTGGTGAAGCCATGCTGGCTTTATGTCACAAATCACCTCACTGTGCTCCATGTGCCTTAGCAGCGCTTCTAAGAGGATCTGTTCCATAATCTTACCAGGCACAGGGGTGAGTTTGGTCTATTTCTTTTTGCAACATTGTGTAGCTTTTAATAGGAAATGTCAGCTCAGGAAGGCTGAAAGGTCAGTAGTTTCCAGTGTCCTCTTTCCTACCTTTTTAAAAGATGGGTCCAATATTTCCCCTTTTCAAATTACCTGGGAATTCATGTGACTGCCAGGACTTTTCAAACACCATAGAGAGTGGCTTGGCAACTACATCAGCCAATTCCCTTGGGAGTCTGGGATGCATCTGTTGTGGTTTAATCCCAGCAAGTAGCCAAGCCCCATGTAGCTGCTCACTCACTCCCTCACCATTGGTATTGGGCAGAGAATCAGAAGGGTAAAACTCAGAAAAATTTGGATTGAGATAAAGGGGAAAGCAAAAGCCAGGCTTTTGCAAAACAAAATGAGGAATTCATTCACTGCTTCCTATGGACAGGCGGGTGTTCAGTCACCTTCAACAGAGCAGGACCCCATCACGCATAAGGGATGACTTGGGAAGACAAACGTTATCATTCCAAATGTCCCTTCCATCCTCCTTCTTTCCCTCACTTTATATACTCAGCATAATGTTGTGTGGTCTGGAACATCCCTTTGATCAATTTGGGTCACCTGTCCCGGCTGTGTCTGCTCCCAGTCTCCCACACACCCCCAATTTCCTTACCAGTGTGGCAGTAGGAAAAGCAGAAAAGGCCTTGGGTCTGTGTAACCCCTTCCCAGCAATAACAGAAACTACTTTATGTTGTCACCCCTGTGTTCAGCATAGATACAAAACACAGCCCCATACTAGACACTGTGAAGAAAATTAACTCTACCCCAGCCAAAACCAGCACAGCATCTCACTGGATCCCATAAAGTGGCGTCTTCAGGTTCCTCAGGTGATCACAAACCTGATCTATTACACTGGGAACCATTTTTATGCCCCAGTCCCCATCTTCCAGTACATCCACTTAAGAAGTGTGGGAAGAGAGGTTGCCATGGCAGACTGAGGCAAAAAAGTAGTTGAGTACCTAATTTTTCTGTACAGCACCAGAACAGAAACATGCTTTGCCTCAAAAGAGGTTGTGTTATTAACAGGATAGAAAATTCAACTATTTGCATTGTTACTCAGTTATGTTAAGTGATACTTGCTGATCTCTTGATTTCTAGATTTACAAGACCATTTTAACAACTGTAGCATGCTTTCCTGGAACAGGGTGTTTGTTTTCCCTCTCCTACCCCCTCTCCCAGGAAAAAAACATCTTGTTTTGAAAACACTCACAAAGGGACAAATTGAAGGCATTTAGTTCCACCTTTATCCTGACATTTTCTGTATTCTTCTGTCCACTAATAGCTTTCTGTTTCAAAGTAGATGTTCTTTCTTCCATCTCAGTAAGCCTGTCGCTTAAATTTGAAGGGCCATTTTTATTCCTCTTAGATAGTCTGACATGTACTGCAGCTCTTAAGGTATTTTTCCTCTCCACTGATGCCACTAATATTTACATTTCTGTGTCATATAGTGATGCACTTTTTCTGAAGGACTGTTGATGAATACAATTTCAGGTAATTGTTACTTCCAAGTATCAGAGTTTTTTTCAACTAAAAACCAATCTCCAATTTTTTGGAAGACTATTCAAATGCATTAAGGGAGGTGAAGGAAGGTCAGGGAGCGGGAATGGTGACTTTCATGGCATTAGCTATCAACACAACAGTGCTCATAACTTACAATTTACAATATTTTATTTATGTGGGACAGACTGGCTGAAGGTTAATCACTTCCTTTCCTACAGAATTCAGCAGACGGGTAAAAAAAGGCATTATTAATTCCAGTGTGAAGACATAAAAGCTGTGTATCTGAATAACAGCAGATGGAAACAAGAAGCAAATTCTCACTCTGGAAAACAGGAGCCAAGACACTACTGTCATTTCTTGTGCGGTTAAATCCTGCACAGTGGCAAAAGTAGAAGTTAACTTGTGCTGAAATCTAACTGAAAGGTTTTGATTTTTAAGTCTTTCAGTCAAGAAGAGTATTTCTAACAAAGTCCAAATTATTCCTATTTCAGACCATGCAGCAACAGGTGGGAGGTTCAGTGTGGATTTTACTGGACAAACTTCTGGAGTACAAGTTGAAACAATGATCATGGTCCATTACAAACTTTTAATCTCAAACCCAGGTCACTGCCACTGACTTAATAACTCTCCCCAGTGTATACTTCTACTCCCACTTACTCATCCTTCAAATTAAACAGCAAAGGCTATAACTTGACATCCCATTTATGAAGAAAGTGTCCTGTAAGGCAGGAGCTGTTCCCATTAATGAAAGGATATTCTCGGGCAGTTTAGAAACCTACAACCCAGATGTGCTCTGTTCATGTTGTACCGTAGGGAGGGTAAATAAGATCCAGGTTTCTTCATGACTTAAAGTTGAGGAGCATTTGTACATTTCCTAAATTGGCTTTTCTGAGCTTTCCAAATTTGTAGTATGAGGAAAAGGAATTATGTTAACGGAAAAACTTAGAGAAATCATGGTTTCACAATTTAGTTCAGTGTGTCCTTTTCTATTATGTTAATTTTCTTGAAAGCTCTTTGGTATCATTCCTTTTCATCTCCCAGTATCTCTCCCCAGCTGGAAGCATTTACTCCTTTATTTCACTGGCAACCTTCCTGATCATGCTGCTGCATTTCCATATTCCCACACATTTCAGATTCTTTCCTATACTTATTCACCTCGAGGTGCTTACTTTGCCATCACCCAAGTGCATCAAAACACAGAGATGGAACATCACCATCACAGCCGGCACACCTTTGAAACCAAGGAAAACCCTGCGAGATGCATCCCGGCATCTAAGTTCACTCTGAGGTCTTGGGGAGGGAATAACACCTGGAGAGGCTTTTTCCCTAAGGGCCTCCTTCGAGGTGAAATCCAGCTGCAGCACAGCATCTCCTGAAGCCTTGCTCTCCACTTGTGCCTTGAGGAAAGGACTCGGGGCAAGACTGCTGCCTGTCCGGGGGAGGATTTTGTCCGCAAGCCCTGTCCCCGCGGAGACAGGGGCTTTCGGGGCGGAGGTCCGTACGCAGGATGCACAGGCCGACTCCCCCTGGAAGGAAGCCAGTCGGGGGTCCACTCGTGAAAGAAAGACTGCCCGGAGTGGCGGCAGGGCCGGCCAAGCAGTGGTGACCATCAAGTGGCGGAACTCCGCCGACCCCCCAGTACCAACCCCGCAGCACCCGCGCCGCGGCACTCGGGGGCCGTGCGCGTACTCACGGCTGCTGCGGGGCTCCGGTGGGGCCAGAGGAGGAGGACAAGGAGGGGGAGGAGGACAAGGAGGGGGAGGAGGAGGCGGCAGGGCAGGTATTCCTTCTCGACCGCTTGCTCCCCGCCCACCGACTGCTTAAAACCGCCTGGGTGTCTCTTCTCCCACCCTTTGCCGGGGTTTGAACCCCCCGAACCCACTCGTGGGAGGGCGTGGCGGGGCTGCCGGAGGAGGGAGGGCCGCTCCCGCCTCAGCGCAGCTTAAGGCGGCTCCGAGGAGCTAGGGAGGAAGAGAGGGAGGAGGCAGAACGGCTCCTGGCTCCGGCCCGCCCTCCGTCTGCGGCTCCACCGACGGGAAGGCGAGTGGTGCCGGCTGTAGGAGTTCTCCGCGCTTCACTGTCTGGGAAACTTGAGTCGCTTGCCGGGGCACATCTGTCCCCTGTCCCGAGGGGCGCTCCGGTGGAGGGAAGTGTCCCCGCACCCAGCGGCAGGATGGCGCGGACCCTGAGACCCGACGACATCAACCCCCGGACGGGGCTGGTGGTGGCTCTGGTCAGCGTCTTCCTAGTGTTCGGCTTCATGTTCACCGTGTCTGGCATGAAGGGAGAGACCCTGGGAGACATCCCGCTGCTGGCCATCGGGCCGGCCATCTGCCTGCCGGGCATCGCCGCTATTGCCCTCACCAGAAAGACCGACGGCTGCACCAAATGGCCCGATGACATGCGTCCGTGTTGTAAGCGAGTGAAGGACCGAGATGTCATGGAGCTGCTAAGGACCCCCTCAGACCTGGAGTCTGGCAAGGGGAGTTGTGACAAACTGGCCAAGAAAACATACCAGAGGGACAGGAGAGTGCTGCGGGGTGAGGAGAATTCCGTGTTCGTCTGCACCACCGCCGCTGCCACCATGGGAGAATGCAGCAGCCTCATCAAGAAAGTGGAACAGGAGGACATGCTGAAATACCTGGAGACCCCTTACCCACAGATGCCGGTGACTCTGTGTGTGGGAGATGGCTCTACATACAGTGCCTTGGAGAAGAAGAGCTCTTCTCCCAGCAGGGACAGCACTGCTTGCCCTGAAATTGAAGACAACATTTTTGTGGCACCTAAAGACAGTATCATTGTCTGTTCTTACAAGGATAACAGCCCTTATGACAGATACTGTTGTTACATAAACCCTACCGGAATCAACTCAGACCAGGAGAGCATAGTGTGAAAGACACATACTTTACATATATGTGTGTATACAAAAACTGCAACTTCAACTTCTTGATAGGGGATAATATAGCTGACTACACTGCATGGGACAATCCTGATACTATTTCAATTTAACCTGGTATGTGACTGACTCAAACCTTTTGTGCCTGAAATACTCTTTCTGTAAGTAAACAAGCATGTTTAGAGGTTAAAGAATTCCATTCGTCATTTTGGGGGAAAAAAAATTTACATTTTAATTTTATTTTCTCCCTTTCTCTCCCTTCTGTTTTCCTGCTACCTATTGTACGAAGCCTGTAGGCAGCCTGGCAGGAGGGTAGTGGCTGTCAGTTGGGATCAAGAGCTGAATCAGACTCAAGCTGTCTGTGGGAAAGAATGTGGTGCTCTATAGCTGAATGAATCTTTGAAATACTGTCACTTCATTTTGGGAGGGATTGAGAGATGTCAACATGCACTTCAGTAGATGGCTGATGTCAGGGAGTGTAGAAGTGATTTGTCCCCCTTCTTCTTCCTGACAGGATTTTATTTTCCTCTGCATCAAGAAATCAATATGCTGACCCTGTGGGCTCTTCTGAAAGTCTCCTAGGAACCAGATAGACCCAGAGGACTTTTCAAAGGCTAATCCATCATCAATAGCACGCAACACAGATGTGTTAGCTTAATTTTCCACTGGTCTTGACTTCACTGGAATGTTTCTAACACTTTGGGATTTTATAGGCATATTTGACAAGGAGATTACAACATGATCATGACACAGTTCTCGCACAGACTAGAAGCAGATGTCAGTGGACTTAGGCCTTTAAAATGTATTTCAGTACCTCAAAAGTTGCTTAGGGAATAGACTTCTATGAGTTATGTGCAGAGCAGGATCTTACCCCTCTGAAAATGCCATTTTCTTGTGCCTTTTCTAAAATGCCAGATGTTTCTGTATGGGTGATGCATGGTTACAGTCCAGTCAGAGGTCTCAAAGCCATGCTTTGCTGTGGGGAGGGAACAGAGGACCTACCTGACACATTTTTGCTCACAGCTTGTGGATACGTAGCAAGAAAATACGAAGCAAGTAATGAGGATTAACCTGGTTCATTCAATATCTGAGCCTGCAGTTAACATGCAGAAACACAAATCCCAGCTATTCTGTCCAACAGTAAATTGCATTTTCCATGCTGTGTATACAAATCTTAACTGGCCTCTACTAACTAGGTATCAGAGACATGGTGTAACACAATGTACATGCTAAGCAGCTGCTCCAAGGGTTAAGGTCTTAGGTTGCTGAAGCACAGAGTTAGCATCTCACAAAGCCCCAGTTCCTATAACTAAACTCTCACAACTTCAAAAAGTTCCTGTGTGCTGCAAGTCTTACTAACTGTCTCTACTTAGCTGGTTTTTGTCAACCATAAATTGCACCAGATAAATGTTTTGAATTACCACAATAGGAAACAAGAAAAACAGGCCTTCTTTTGTAGCAACCTCAGATGTTGTGTAGAAAGTGCAAAAGAATTTTGCACTGAAATGAGCTTTCCCTGCCCACGGAATTGTCTGGATACTGAATGTAAATATTATGCATACACTTGTGTGTTTGTTTGCTTGTTTAGAAACTTACTTCAAGTAGTAACAGTCGGCCAGTCTCTGAAAAGCTTTCCAGAAGGAGGAAACAAAATTTTTTACATTGGATAGTTTGATTTCTTTCAGACCAAACAAGATGTTAAAGCTTTGGCCACACTTTAGCATCAGGATGCTATTAGGATACATTCAAAAAACACTAGCTAGTTTGAGTCAGATAAAGCCACTCAATAGGTGGTTACTAGCAGCTTTGCTGCTCAGGCATGCAGGAAGAGTATTGTGGTAGTAAATAAACCCTTACACTCTGTCCAGCCCAAGTTTTATTCGCTGAGCAAAGGAATTCCACAAGACAGACCCTCTCTCTGACATATTCAGCTCCCACTTTCACATAAAAGCACTCTGTTGTCAGCAGCTTGCCTCCTGCAAGCTTAGTCACTGTAGGACCTTATTCTGCAGTGTACAGAGCAGGTCTTTGATGGCACTGGGAAATCTTACTTCACAACCTCTTAAGCCAACAGCTAAAATACTGCTGATGAACATGATGAGGAATAGAATCTTTTACTTTTTGTTTCCAAGGAAAGCAGGTGAGGGTCTTGGTGTGTGCTCATGTGTGCTCAGCATCCCTGAAGATCAGACCCACCATGAGAAAACAGGCTACTGGGTAGCTGTGTGCTGCCCTTAACAGGGTTGTGAGCAATCACTTGCATAAGAGAGCAAAGCATCAGCCTGCTGGGAACCTAGATTTGTACAGTTCTGCAAATATATATCTATATATGTGGGAAGAGGTGAAGGTTTTCCATTTTTTCTAGGATTACATATTCTCTGTCAAAAGTTATGTGGGATTTTTCAAGACAAGACAGCAAACTCTAGTGATAAACGGAATGGTAAATATCTAACTTGAGATACAGACATGCAGATCTGAGTCACATGTGTTATTCCATTCTTAGTGTAAAAACTCCAGAACGTTTGTATTAAAGCAAAGTTTAATGGGAGTGAAAACTTCCCACAATATATAAAGATATATTAAAAAAATATGCTTAAAATGTGATATTTACAAGCAATATCATCCCTCTAATTCATTTTGCTGAGGTAAGATTTCTTAACAAACTACACCTTTAGGCAATATTTCTAGGCTAATCCACCATGATCCACTAAAGTTTTTTATTGAACATGTGAGAATTTGATGTTAAAGAAATATATTAGTGTGGCCTCTGAAATCTCTTTCTTTATATTTTTGCCCTTTCTTTTCTGCTAGTTAGAGAATGAAATGGAAATGGATTAATTTGGCTATTTTAAAAATAAGCATTTGTTAATTGTTTGTGGTTTTTTTAATAAAGTGACTTTTTTCAAACACCATGGTTTTGCAGTAGAAATCTACTGCTTATTTGATCGAAGGTAGCATGACAGAAGCTTTAAGGTTTTTATGTAGATAACATGCCCAGGCCAGAGAGGTACTAGGACTTTATTTTTGTTCAGCTCTTGTGGTCTCTTCTGATGGCCACTAGAACTTGCAGTACCAGTGCTGACCTTAGAACAGGAAGGAATAATCATGTTGCTTTTCAGAGACAGCTTCTAGTCTGAATTTGGCTTCAGAATACCACAGCTTGGGGTGTGACTCTAAGCCACAACCAGAGGTGAGAGTTTCTTTCTGTTCTTACTAGTTTAAAAAACCTCTGGATCAAAATCCCACTTCTCAGTGTTATCTTCCAAATAATGCATGCAGCTGTAGGGGAGCTCTGTTTGTGGGATGTCTATTGCCACATACTGCTTGGCCCTAAAACGTGGGTGGCAGGTTGTATATAGTGTTTGAAGTAAAACAGTGATTTGTACATTCAGAGAAGGTGTCTAAGATATATAAAAATTATTTTTGGAATAGCATTTGTCGTAGTGTTGTAGTAGAGTTTATCTTCTTTTAAGAAGAAATGTGATACATAGATCAGTGGTACACAGGGAAATTTTGTGTTACTTTTTTTAAATTTCTGTTTTCACAAATAACATTTTTTACAGTCATGCAAGCTGATCGTTGCAAAGTCTTTAACAGACAGTTGGAAGTTTTAGTCAGTGTGCAGTTTGTCCTCCTGAGCACTAAACAGTGACTGGTCCTTTCTGCCAGGAATGGAACAAGCAGGAGGAGAGTGTGCTCAGAGTCTCTCTCAGGAGACTCTGTGCTGTCTCTCAGGACTGGTTTTGTGTTCTTGATCTTCATTCTGCAGAAATATCCTGCTCTTCCGCAGGCAGTTCCTGATCCAACCTCTCTACAGTCCTGACTTTAGTAACTATTTATTGTGTTGTAATTAGCAGAGTAACAGCTACTATGACCCCCTCTCAGCATTTCTACTGCTACATACCACACTGTTCACAGAATGAAGTCCTGCTTTTGGCCAGGGTGGTAGAATTGAACACTACATCACCCATTTGATGATCCAACTAAATTGTCAGTTCTTGCAGCACAGGCTTGGAATTTTGTGGTGAGTTAGAGATGGGTGACTGTCAGGCCACCAAGGTAACTTGATTTTCATTTACATGTAGGAACTGATCTATTTATTTGCAGAGCACAATCAGCACACAGAATCTTGTGTCTCAACACATTGCCAGTAAAGCCATATTGCTAGACAATGCAGTTCCGACATGAAGATCTTTGAGTCCTGAAAGGTTTCTGTCTAAGTTTCCAAAATTAATTGTATTAAAACATGTAGAGGAGTTTCCTAAGATGTAGACTAGAGGTGTTTTCTTGACAGAGTCTTAACACACAGAGTGGGGCATCAGCTGCAAAGCAGCTTGTGCTGAACCCATTTTTACTCTGCAGTCAGCCTGAACACACAATCCCTACTGGGACTGCTCTCGGGGAGTTTGTTATTACTCTGGTGGTATATGCCCTTTTATGTCTGGAAACAACACAGAGAATGGATCTAGAAGCGACTTTTACTGCTCTCTGGCAAACTTTCATCAATAAGCATTACTGTTAATTTATCGGTCCTTTCAGTGTTAGAATTCCAGACCCTATGTGTCTTTACCAGACAAGGAGATTCAGCTTTCATTGGTGTTTAAATCATGACTTCTTTTCCATTCAGAACAGTTGCATGAATTAGTCTTGTGTCAGATACACACAAGTGTTTATGCTTAATGTTTTTTCGTACTGCACCATGGATGGGTGCATATACATTATACATTTGTTTGCAAGAGCAGGTCACAGAATGCACAATGTAGCCACATATTAATTTGAGATCTCCTCAAAGGTATCTTTCTAATACCTCACCCAACTTTTCTGCTTCAAGCCTATTGTTGCAGTTTATAATTCCTTCCATCCTTTAGGAGAAGAAAGTTTTTTTAACAACTCTGTTGGAGCTGTTTAAGAACACAGAGTTCTTTCAACAGAGGTAAAGTATCCCAGGTCTGTGCTTCAATACAGCCCCTGTGAAATCCTGGCAATTGAAAATTGAAATTTTCCAGTGCTTTGCATTCAGTATTTCCCCAAACCACTGGTAAAAGCCTTGAACCTTTGGTCAGTTCTGAAAGATTCAGTTTTAGTATTTCAACTTCAAGTGTCATTACTTAGGGAGTGAAAAAGGGTTAAACACTTTGAAAATCTGGGTCTGTACTTTGTTCTAGTGAGAGTAGAACAGAAAAAAGAAGTGTCCTTCATGATAGCAAAAGTAACCAAATTTGTCAGATTAACTGTGTTAAATTCTGGTCACAGAGGCAATATGTTTAGTGCATTCTGCCATATGTGTATCTTCTCTTCGATAGCTTTCCCTGAACAGGCTCCTTAGGTGGGGACAGAGAGTGTTTTTCTGCCTGAAGGCAGGATACAAGAGCAACAGAAAAAAAATTAGATGTAGTAGGGATCTTATGCCAGGAAAGCTGATTCATTTTCAGATCTCATCAAAACACTGTATTTTACTATGAAAAATACATCACTGTATTTAACTATGAAATGCAGTAATAGTCAGCAGTTATACACAGCCATGTACATAAGGATGCTACTACATTAGCTTCATATTTGGGACTCACTTGCAGGAAGTAACTATTTTGTTGCTGTTGAAATCCAAGGCAAAGTTCACAAAGGTGTAACAGTAAAAATTTGATGTGAATCTTCAGGATCAAACTTAGTGTTGTATGGAAACTGTTGAATCCAGTTTTTTGAATTTAGTTCCAAAAAGGGTGCATATGCACTTTAAACCTAGTGCAGTGGAAGAAGATGGGGTAGCTTGTTTGCTGTCTGAACCAGAGGACTGTGGTTAGTATCCTGTGGGGCACTAAATAACACCAGTAGATGTATGAATGCTCTTTGGAAGGTTTCCTCACAAAATCTACAAACCCCACTCTCTCACATTTCAAACTGGTTGTTTCATGTCTCTATATTAGAAAGTTCATTTAAGCAATTTTAAAATTAGAAAGGGAATTTTGCTGTATTTTCTTTGGAGAGGACATTTTTTTTCAAATTATTTCATTTCTGAATTCCAATTTAGAATGTAAAAAATGTATAACCCAATGTTTTATACGTACTGGCATGAAGTAGGGAAAAATTCAGAGAGGAATTAGGAGGATAGAGAACTCATTAACTGAAAAGCAGATGGTAGTCAGCTGGAGAATAATCAGAATAATGTTACATAGCCTTGTCTTTTTACTAGTCTGAAAGGACAGCCCCAGAAAGACACTCTTAAAAAAACCAAAGATTCTTGCTATTGAGGTCAATTCTGATGGAAGGGCTATTAGTAAGTGTCTAAGTGGGGTGGAAGAGATGTTATACATACTGGGGAATCTCATACTAATCAGACATAGATCTTGGAGAGACTCTGCATCCTTTGACTGCACAGTCAAGCTCAACAATCATACTATGCCTGTGCACTGTTTGCAAATAACACCTGATTTTATTTCACTTTTATTTGAATAAATTTGGTTTGACTAATAAGCTGTATGAAGAAGCAGAAAACTGTTTAGAAAAAAATAACCTTGAAACTGGTGACCCCCTGCACATGTCAGTAACAAGCTATATATAAGATGTTTGCTACCTAATCTAGGGGATAAAGAATAACTTCTTGGTGGCAAAACACAGTCTCTTTCCAGTGCCAATGGTTTGAATGAAATCTAGGAAGTTTTACACTTGGAAATATGTTAATGATTTTTTCTTTTTACTTGTTGTGATGTTTTTAAATGTTGTGATTATTCAGTCTGTTCCTCAATATTGAAGTTGAAACAAGATAGTGAAAGTTCATCAATCTAATTAAAGACTTTCATAAGTCAGTTTTTGTGTTGTGTGATTTTTTAATATTCCTATCTACATTCCCAATGCTATGTAGATGGAACTGCAATAAGCAATAATCAAAATGCATAATCCTTCCATAAAATCACCACATCATGAATGCAGTATTAGTATCCTCTGTATTATTTTGCACGACTGTGGACAATGAATGGCTGCTGAGTGAAGAAATGAAGTAATCTATAAGGTACATGTTGCTTTCACTTCTTCAGCTCTGTTATTGTAATTTTTTCCAATTTTCTGGTAGAATACAATGTTCAAGGAAAGGAGGAACATATCACATACTTATCTGTATAGAGTGCCATTTTAGAAAAGAATTCCAGCTAGGTTACCTGACTGACTCCACATCTGAGATGTGAATTTCTGTGGATTTAAAGCACCTCACAGATTAACACTGTACTGTTATCATATGTTACCAGCTGGTAAATGCTTTCCTGCATCTGAAATGTTTCTGTAGCTATTGACTACAACTGTCAAAATCTGAGATAAATCTTAAAATACTTGTCAATTGACTGACGACACTTGTGTTTGCATCTGTGACGTTCGTTACCCTGTACTTCTGTCTTCTGGAGGAAGAGCATCATATTGTTACAGTGATCAGACAAACTGACATTCATAAGGAGTACTGCTTGAAGTTGCAGAAGAGTAATCATAGATTCTATGGTCCTTAGAAAATAATCCAGTTCTCATTCTGGAGATGCTCTGTTTGATCAATAAACAACAACAAAACTGAAGTAGGCAGTTGAATGATGACACAGGCATCATTCAAGCTGTATCTCTTTTGTAGATAAACATCAGACTCTAAGCCTCCTAAGTCTGCAAGAGTCTGTATTATCTTCAGCAGACTTTGAATTACTACCTGAAGACTTGTCAGAGCTGAAAGCTGTCAATCCAACAAGCTTGCTAATGGTCACTCACCACTCATTTCTTTCTAGAAGAAGTTAAACTCATAAGACACACATTTTAGAGCTTTTAATTCTATAAACAACATTAAGATAAAGCAAGAGACTTAAAACTGAAGTATTGCTACAGACAAATATAGCAAAACATATGCTTTCACATCCACATTTCATAAAAAACCCTAGGATATGTGCCTTTTTAATAAAAATGTAAACAAGTGCCAACTCATTTAAAGAATAATGTAAAATATCTAATACATCACGAAGGGTTATAATAGAGCAGAGAGTCTGACAATTTCTAGATAGCATTTGCATGAAGGAAATTGTATTGGAGAACATCTCTTGGCTCTGGATAACTGAAAGATTTACTTCACAAAGATTACAAAAAAGGTAACTGTACCTACTAATATGAAACTCAAAAACAGAGAAAGTATTTTTTTAGGCTCACAAAAAATATGAAACCAATTAAAAATTTTAATTTTAAAAAATTTGACTGGACTCTCATATGCCAAAATCAGCTGTATCTATGTTCCTTGCTTTGTATCCTTCCTCTCTCTATTTCATGTATCTAATTCTGTTAGATTGTTTGTTACTCAGTTGAACTGGAGCTGGCTAAACTCTTCAAAACAGATTAGCCCTAAATGGTAAGTTTTTAAAGAAGTCTGCTAGTGCAGTGCTCACAGAATCATGCTCATCTATAGATTACTCCGCTAGTAGGAATGGGTCTCTCTTTACAGGAAATGCTTGCTCAGGAATGACCTTTTCTAAGCTGTGTCCTAGATTACTCAGTGACTCAGAGGGCTGCCTGATTTCACAGACAGCTAGCCAGCAATAGCAGGTCCATTGCCACATTAGTCAAAGCAACTACATAACATTAGCTAATGTTAAGAGCTGTTTTTTTGAGAAATCCCAGAAGAGCCAAGGACAAGAGCAGCTGTGGTGAACCTTAGTCTAACAGCAGCATGCAATGTCTTTAGTTTCCCTCCCAAGATTTCAAGATCTCTGTATCAAGACATCAGGTGTCCCTAGAAATTGACTGTATGGAGACACACCAGACTTTCTTTGTTATTTTTTTCTATGCTCCAGACAATGGAGATGAAATGGAAGCAGGAGCACAAATTCTCATTTCAATTTGTATCCATTGCTCTGCTTCATCCCCCTCTTTCCATGGACCTTGCTTTCTCACACAGCACACACCTCATTTTTCACTCTCGCAGCACAAAACTAGTCACAACCACAGGGTTTATTGTACCACTAAATTACAATACTGCATTGTCTCCTTCTTTCTTGTGGGAGCAGCTTAGAGGCTGGAATGTCTGGACAGCAGATCTTGAAGTCATGGTGGCTGCTGGCAGGGGATTACCCAGCAAAACCTAATCAAGAAGCAACACTAAAGGGAGCTACCTTCTGCCCTGGTAGCTGTATGTATGTATTATTCCCTAAGATAAGTTTTTGCTTTTTTGTGTTTTCAGTGCCACTGATAGGAGAGACACCTGTGAACGAAATCTGAGCTAATACATTCACAAGGACAAAGTGGTGTGCTGCCTCTTTTCTAATTTTCTAATTCAGCAGAATGATCTAGAAAGCCAAAAACCAGAATGGATACTGGAGCCAGTGATTGACTAGTAAGCAGTACTTCAGAGAGGATCACTGGAAAGTACACCTGGTATCAAAGTGTATGAAGTTCTGTTGGCATCTTGAGGAGTCACAGAAGTGCTGGTGTTCGTCTTCTGGAAGTCAGAGGCTTTCTTACCTTCAAGCCAGTATGTTACCATATCTCCTTTCCCCTAAGGAAGAAAATTAGTTATGGGGTTACAATACTATCCATCATTTATGAAATAATTTTTTACTACAGCAAAAAAGAAATCCCAAAAGGAGACTGATGTGCCTGTCAGCGATTTTACATACAGAGAAAATGAGGCATAAGACCTTCCCTTAAAGATAATGGCAGCAGTATCAATTAAAACAATTCTTTGAAGTCTCATCCAAAATTAGGCTCACAAGTATGTTAGTTCTCTTATGGAACTCACATGATGGTTTGTGATGTCTCTGAATGACCTTTTTTTTGAATGTGCCATGCAGGACTTCCAAGCTTGGCTAAGTCCTTCATCTCTGACTTATCAGAGTTGTTCCATGAACAAGCCATTTTATTGGTTCTGGTTTAAAACTTGAACATGCTTTCTTTAGATCAGGAATTAGTCTAACTAAAGGACTGTGAGATATAAAGGACTGCAAGACATAAAGGACTGCATGGGTTAAAATTCAGGGACTCCAGAGTGCTTTCACACTCTCCTCTCTGAAAAGCTGAGCATAGATGTTGCATACACACCTTGACTTGTAAATTCCCACGGCATACTAACACATACTCTCCAATCTGCTCCAACAGTTGGTATACACTTGAACTGCACTGTATTTTAAGAGCTGGAAAGAGAAATAGTTGACATGTTATCAAACAATTTAAACATCTAAGGCAGATCCACCCCACAATGTGTACCAATGATTTCAAGACCCATTAATGACCTCCCCCTTGTTTTTTTCATGTCTCTGCTGTCATTCCTCTGTTATTTGAAATGTTCACACACAAACTCCAGTATCCTGGCCTGTCTGTGAGAGCATCTCACAACAAGTGTGTGGCTGTCAACAAACACTACTCTTCACATTCTGCATCTAATAATATTTGTCTACTCTTTGCAGCTGCCTGGCTGGTGCTACTGATGACCATCCATTTCATCTGGTGAAGAAAACTGTATATAGTTTTATCTCCTGGTCAATAAAGAGCCAGCTCTTTCTTTGCACATATAATTTTCAGCAAAGTCTAAACATTAGAGAAGCTGCTATCTTTGCTCTGACTCCAAACCTGTTAATAAAGGTGGAAGGGATGATATTACCATAATTCCACAATTTTTTTTACAATGTGATTTTTTCCTAGTTGAGATTTTACCTTCATGTAAACCTCACCTCTCTTGCCCTTTGCAGATGATGGGAAAGGACCAAAGAAGACGAAAGATAGAAAAATACTACTTTTGCCAAAAAGTAAAATTTTGCCAAAATTTTAAAAATTGAAAAAACCCACAAACAAACAAACAAAAAAACCCCTGTTTTTTGTTTTATTTCATTTTGAGGTTTTTTTGCCTGTAACAATCAGTGACATAGAATAAATCATTATGCTTCTTTGTTTGAAAAAGATCCCAAATTGATGGTAGTACTGTCTAAGATTGTGTTAGTGATTTTTTTTATATCAGAAAATAACAGTTTTATAATATCCACTTCCGTTTGTTTGTTTAATTTTTTTTAAAGTCTCAGAACACTCCCTGTAGATCAGGAAATATGTGTTTCAACATATATAGATATATATCTCAAAAATATTCTTTGCAGTAGATACATGACATTTTAACTTGTCATCCAGCTTGAGAACAAGATACTAGCACTCAGATTCCAGATGATAGCACTTTTTGTGTACATTTCTAGTAAATAATTAATCCATTTTAAAGCAACCAACTTAGGGTGAAAACAAGGTAATGTAATTTGAGATCCTCAGAGGTACATGGCCAGAGAAAGAGGGAGATAAAATAAAGGCTTGAAAGATAAAAAGCTCTGTCTTTGTACATAAGTTTGCAGTGTTTATGTACTATATGAGAGACTGACATATAGAAAAAATGAATGATGAACTATGAAGAACGATGGAAGTAGATTTTGAAGACATTAGTTTTAAGGTGGGTCTGAGAAGATGATTCAAGGAGCCTGAAAGGAGGAGGAGAAAGAAAGGAGTTATCTGGGAGACTGGCAGAAAGAAAATGAAATTATGGCATTGCACTCAGGCTGGCATTTTCTTTGGAAAAATGTATAAAATAGTGGGAAGGAATAGATCCTCGTAATTCTCAAATCCCAAAGATAATCTTCAAAACCATCATGTAGGATCACTCCACTGCCTTTCTGCCTTGTTTTTAGTGGATCCTGATAGATATTGAAAGCATCACTTTTTGTCATGAAATTAAACTTGAAAACTTATATTTGACTAGTTCACATACATTTACAATGCACTGCAGTGTGAGCCATAAAACTATTCACCTTCATTTCATGAATGAAAGGAAAAAAGCCATCAAGTCCTTTGACCCTGAATCGTTTTCTTTTCTTATTTTTTTCCCAATTCTTGTTCATTGGGCTAAAGTATATCAGAATGTGAGGTTCAAATGCTCATACTGGCTAAAGATGAAGTATGCAAACTAAACTATTATCTCCTGGGAAGAAGTGAAGGTGAGAATATCTCCATGCTTTAATCTCTAGAAATTTCTGTCTATTCTCTTTGCTGGAAGACATATTCATAATCTTCTATATCAGTTAGACAGACGCAGCTCCCATGTGTCCTACCACCGCTCGTGTTCTCCATTAGAGAAACTTATCAGCAAAAGAGAGGAGTTATGAAAGTATTTTTGCTATAAATTCAGTGGGGTGCCAGGTACAAATAGGAATATTGAGCCTCTCATTTTATCGTATTCTTACCTTTTTTTAACATAGAGAACTTCACAGCGACAAAAATCCCTTTCTGAGACTTGGGGAACAAGGGGATCTGGTTACAAAAATGGTTGTAGAGAATATCACTGTCATAACTTGCTCATAGGCAGATTGGAAACAGAAATCAAGAACCTTCTTACAGGATTTGCAGCTGTTTGAATAGGTCAGGACTCAAAACTCAGTACAGCATTTTTTCAGAACTCATGCAAGGATGATCAAAACCCCACCTGCAGCTTGTTCCTTATTACCTTCACTGGTAGATTCCATCCTGGAAGCTGTGTTCACGGTGTCTCCAAACAAACAGTACCGTGGCATTTTGGTTCCAACAACTCCAGCTACGACTGGCCCTGTTAAGAAAAATAAAATAAAGGATTTTGTGTTTATAAATCACGTAATCAGTCATACAGTCTTATGGCTGCTTACTACACTACTTTATAACTCATTCATTAACCAGTTAAAGACTGAGTGTTGGTGTTGTCTTCACATGGGTTACACATCTATCTTACAGATAGATTCCAGAACCATGGAGGGAATTGCAAAAAGGCCTCAAAGGAGAACAGTGGGGGAAGTGGTGATGTGATGGAGATATTGTGCATGAATTAAGACATCTGCAGAACCCCATTTCAACATATTTTCAGGGGCAATGGGATAGGAATACTGTCAACAGGAGTTGCACACACAACACTCATTATCACATGGAAAGGCAGGAACAGGAAGCAACCGGCTCCTACTGAAGACAGAAAATGAGCATTTTGGTTCCCTCATGTCAGCCCCAACAGATTTAAAAAATAGAAGATATGATCTCTTGGTGAGATCATTTAATTGGCAGGTGCTGGGCTGCACAGGACAGGTCCAACTCTGACTGTCTAGCAAGAAGAAGTTGCAATCACACATCAGATTAGATCAGGGAGCTGGGAGTCTGAGAGCAAAGGCTAGATCAATGAGTCAAGAAACAACTCACAGTTTTGAGAAGAGAACATCTGAAAAGAACAAGCAACAGACACAGAAGGGCAGTTCTCACTTGCATCAGCAAAGCCACTGGGACCATGGAATATTTCCAAAGTTGTATTCTGCACTGAGTTACAAATATTCCATGTATCCAATAATTTATTCTGTTGAGATGACCTCTATGATGTTCCCTCTCATATCAAGAAATGAACTTCTTAATGAAGTTATGAAGAAATTCCTAATGGAGATAAAATGGCCACTACAGAAGTATTTGTTGAGCCAGAGGAAGACACCTTTGCAGCCCTCTCAACATACCTGAATGGATTCCTGCTCTTATTTTTAGAAGAGTGTTGGGCTTGTGTGGGATCTTAAAAGTCTTGCAGACATCCAGGAGGTCTAAAGCCATGCTTGCAATCTCACCGGCATGAAGGATCCCATTCTCTTTGGGTACTCCTGAAACCACCATATCTTAACACAACAATGCAACTGTGTTAATGTTTGGCATTACACAGATTTACCAAAGTGTGTTGCCCAAATTAAACAAAAACAACAACCAAACAAACAAAAAGAAGCTCAATTCTGTCATATCCTAGGGCACAGCTGTGCCTCCTAAGCAGAGAAAGCCAGAAGCAAACAAAGGCAAGGGTAACAGCTTATGTACGTAATTACCCTAGCTCTGAAAAACGTTGTATTTCCTTCTCACTTTTACACAGGATTTATCTCTTCCAACACTTTCTTTTTCCCTTCATCCCTTCATTGAGAATGCTTGAAGTGGAACGGGTAGTAAGAACATGGCTGTTCAGTACCTGTTGTTTTTGGGGAGCTATTATAAAAAGAGGCAATGGCCTATGCTTCCTGCACTATGCTTTGAACACCGATGATGAGCTCTGAGGGTCCCAGAGTGCTGAGCGGGAGGACCATGACTGTGAGAACGATAAACTCCCACTAAACCCTGAACATATATGGGATTTGCTGCTCCAGCTGGATCCCTGTACATCTATGGGGCCTGATGGGATTCATCCAGTAGTACTCAAAGAGCTGGCTGAAGTCATTGTGAAACCTCTCTCAATGCTTTTACAATGGTCTTGGAAATCTAGAGATGTCCCAGCTTACTGGAAGCTGTCAAATGTTGTCAAAATTTTCAAGAAAGAGAAGAAGGATGACCCTGAAAACCACAGGCCCATCAGTCTCACTTCAATGCCTGATAACATTACGGAGATGATTATTCTGGGAGTTACTGAAAAATACCTCAAAGACAACACAGTCATCAGTCACAGACGAGAGGAAAGTCCTGCTTATCAAAATTAATTTCCTTTTATGACAACCGATCTAGTTGAGTAAGGGAAGCCAGTTGATGTAGTCTTTTTGGATTTCAGTAAATCTTTCAATACTGTCTCTCACAGGATCCTTCTGGATAAAATATCCAGCACACTGCTTGGTAAACACATCATGTGGCGAGTGAGGAATTGGCTCATGGATCGAGCACAGAGGATAACAGTGAATGGGGTGACATCACACTGGAGACCTGTTACTAGTGGGGTTTTGCAGGGCTCCGTCTTAGGCCCTGTGCCTTTCAGCATCTTTGGCCTGCAGGTAGGACTCAAAGGGATACTAAGTAAGTTTGCCAATGATACTAAATTGCCTCGAAGGCAGAGAGGCCTTGCAGAGAGATGTTGGCAAATCAGAGGGCTGAGCAATTACCAGCTGTATGATATTTAACAAGAGTAAGTGTCTGATTCTGCTGCTGGGGTTGGGCAACTTTGGGTGTTCCTACAGTCTGAGGAATGAGATGGTGGAGAGCAGCCCTCTGGAAGCAAGTCTGGGGGTTGATGACAAATGAATGTGTGAGGGTAGAATACCCTTTTTTTCTGGAAGATTTTGTTATGAGGAGACAGAGGTTTTGCTTAGGAAGGCTTTCTACCTAAAAGGTAACTCTTCCCCAAAGGCAGTTTCAACACTTTCTCCCCCTCTCTTCGTAGCAAGAGAAGTTCTCAGCCTCTCTCTCTGAGATATGAGAGGAGAGAGAGAACATTTCCAGGAATACTACAGGGCCCCTGTGGCCCGGGGAGAGTCAAGAGGGCCAGAGATAATAAAGCCCAGGAGCGAACAGGAGGTTTGCCTTTTTCTTCCTGGGGCCAGTGCTGCAATAAGCACTGTGAGATATTTGTAAGTTTCTCATATTCTGACCTTCTAAGTAAACTTTTGAATTCTTTCCACTGTCTTGGCATTTCTGGGTATACCTCTGTTACTTATGTTACAAACATGAGTCTGCAGTGCCCTGGCAGCCAGGAGGGTCAACTGTGTCCTGGGGGACATCAGGCAAAGCATCACCAGCCAGTCAAGGGAGAGGATTGTCCCTCTCTACCCTGCACTGGTGCAGGCTCACCTTGGATATTGTGTGCAGTTTTGGGTGCCACAATATAAGAAAGTCATTAAGCTATTAGAGAGTGTCCAAAGGAGGGCAACAGAGATGTGAAGGGCCTTGAGGGGAAGCCATATGAGGAGATGCTGAGGTCACTTGGTCTGTCCAGCCTGGAGAGGAGGAGGCTGAGGGGAGACCTCATTGCAGTTACAGCTTCCTCATGAGAGAAAGAAGAGAGGCAGGCACTGATCTCTTCTCTATGGTGACCAGTGACAAGACCTGAGGGAATGGCCTGAAGATGTGTCAGGGAAGGTTTAGGCTGGATATTAGGAAAAGGTTCATCATCCAAAGAGAGGGTGGTTGGTTACTGGTTCCCCAGGGAAGTGGTCACAGCACCAGGCCTAACAGAGTTCAGGAAGGGTTTTGACAACACTCTCAGGCACATGGTGTGATTCTTGGGGCTGTCCTGTGCAGCATCAGGAGTTGTCTCAATGATCCTTGTGAGTTCCTTCCAACTCATGATATTTTATGATTCTATGATTCTTTGATTCTATGACTTTGTAGGACAAGAAACAGGTCTCTTCAGGCTCTCTCCATTGTATTTGTTCAGGTATTTTATGCTTGAGAACATGCTGAACTATGGCACGGAAAAAAAAGAGTGGGGATTTTTTTTCCAAATCTCTTACAGGACTTCCTTTCTGTCTCATCCAAAAGTTCTGTTAGATTCCCTTAGGTTTTTGATGGAACTGAGTTTTAATGGTAATCAGTCTCCAGTAGATTCCCAGGGTAGCAAATATAAAGCCATTTTCCTAAAAACCCAAAGAGAAGAGATAGTCAAGCCCCTACAGAGTATTAGAGAGAGAAGCTAGGACTTATCTCCTTCTTGCTTTATGTGGTCTTCTCACTGGTAACAAGCTTTCCAAATCTCCTTCATCTGTTCTTCCTTGTCATCAAATTAGTCTCTGCCTGGATGCCCCATAAGCCACACCACTGTCCATAGCTCAAAGAACTTACAGGCATCTCCTATTGTCTCCACCTTATAGACATCATAGTTATCTATGATTTCATCAAAAGTGGTATAAAGCTTGTTCAAGAGATCTACCACTTGGTACGGTGTGCTGCTGCTGGACAGCTGAGTGAAGCCAACAATGTCACTGTTAAAACACAGCAGAAAGAACACACTCATCAACCATCTTAAACATTGCAGATTGGTAAACCTAAACACGCAGTAATAATTTCTCATTGGAACTGTGTCAAACTTCTCTTTGTCAGTATTTCCTTTGCTAAGGACCTTATGGAATAGTTTTTTCCTAATTTATTTAAATTAGCAGCAGACTCCTTCCATTCAAAAAGGACAGACTGACCTAAGTCTTTTTGCTTACTGATGCAGTAAACCGTTTTTACAGATAGACTTTAATCTGCAACAGACTAAGTAGTCTTCAATTTTAGGTTATGTAAAAATGAAAAAAAAATTTGATATCTGTTCATTTGTGACAAGTGAAGGCATGCTGTTTATATGTTGCTTCATGAACATATAAAAATTTAAAACTGTAAATCCATGTGGACTGCAAGGATAGAAAAGTTTTCTTTACACAGTTATATGCTGGAGTCTTTACTTAGGCCTATATTATCAAATATACATTCATGCATGAGTAACACATGTAAAGCAATGTTCTGCTGTATGTTAGAGCTCCACAGTGATCTCATTGTTTATTTAAGTACTTATAATTAAAAATGGATATGGTGTGAGAATTTTGGAAAACACTTTTTTGGAGAGACAGCTGGTATAATAGATGGCAGCTTAGAAATTCTGTACTTGGTTAGGAGCTTCACCTCCACTAGAAGCCTAAAAGTTTCTTCGGTAGGAGTCAGTTCTAGTCTTATCTTTCATTTTTGTTTACCTGAAAAAGATGGTGGCACTTGAGTAACTTTGGGCTTGTGCAGGTTTTCCCTGCCTGAGGTCATCTGCTACTTGTTTCGGCAACATACCTGTTATAGAAAGTAGTGCAATGTTACTTTTTTGACATGGTAAAATCATACATTAAACATAACATGCTTGTTTAAAGATGAAAAGCAATGATCAGAAACATGAAATATTATGAAGATTGAAACACAGTTTGGCATCAAAATCTGCTCTGCTGTAATGTGAGAATTCACAGTAAATCTCACTGATAACATGTCCAGATATTTCTGATGGCCCATAACTTTTAGTTCCAAAAAAACCCCCAAATCTATACATTCCAAGGAAGTATAAGGCTAGATTTTAATAGTATTACTTGGGATTTTACTAATTCCTTTCATGCCAACTCTTTGCTAGTGCTTTCTACCTGTCTTAGGTTTGTTTACTGTCACTTCTCTGTTTTGTTTTTTAATTGTCTTTATTTCTCCTGTCTTGCACCTTCACACTTTTTCTTTTTTTTCTCTCTCATCTGTGTATTCCTGTTCCTCTGTACCTCTTTTCTTGCATAATGCCAGAGGATACACTACAATCAAAAGTAACCAACTGCAATTCCCCAACATTTAAAACTAAGCAGAAGGACTGCCATGTAAATCCAAAGTCAGAGCACTATAGATTCTGGGGTCATACTTCTCAGAGGATTGTACTGGTTTCTAGGGGGAAAGTATAGAAAGTAAGTAAATATCTTTCCAACTTTGAAAGTAACCATTATATTCATTCCTTGCTATTAAATAGTGATCTATCAAAGTGTTTCTGTTTGTAATTAGACAGCTGAAACAAAATTATTATTGAGAAGAATGTCTAGTATTTATAACTTACTATACAATAGACGATCAGTCTTCTGTTTTTCATGCATTAAATCCTGGGTTCTCTCAGAAACCAGTACCTCCAGATGTTTGTTATATTTCTCCATCTAAATAACATAGAGAATTGCATAAAATAATCTTTTTGCTGAAACAGATTCATAGTTGGATATGATTTAAGCATTTGAATGATTCTGCTTGGAAAACACTTCGAGATAAGAAAAGGTGCAGGTCTAAGACACCTAAAATTTTTCTACAAAATCCAAAGATCTAAGTTTCCCCTTAGGTAAATTTATGAATCTAGATTTGAGATTTTTGTTTGACAGTAGAAGCTGATTTGAGACTTTTCAAAGTTATTTTAAACTTTAGGGGTCCAACCCAATGCAGAGACCAAGCTGCAGAGATGGATTAAAATCTCACCAAAACAAAAGGTATCTAAGTCTCAGACTTTCATCAGAAGTTCACTATGTTGTTTTGTAAACTATCCTGCTGTGCTACTCTACATTTTGCTTTCTTATATCCTTCCTCTGTGTGGGATAATAGGCTGTGGGAGCAGGAATCTCCTTTCTCTGCTCATGGCCTTGAGATAGTCTGCTCAAAACGCATCTGTAAACATGCTCTTTGTGGCATGCCGGGATTCTATATCCCTGGTGCTATAAGACCACTGAGTCATGGGAAAAGGGGAATACAGTATCCTGTGAGCACATTAAACACCAAACAACATTTGACTGAAGAAAGTGTTCAGCTCCAAAGAAGTTGAGAAAGTTAAGAAAAAGGACAGAAACTGAACGAGAAGGAAAGCTGTGTCTCAAGCAGAACTACAACTACAATTATCCCACCAGAGGTGAAAAAAATAGCTGGGTTTTCTCACCAAACAAGGGTTATGAGATCAAAAAACAAACCTGAAGGATACAGGTGAAAGTGATTGCAAGTGAGCAGACTAACTTGGATTGGAATGAAAAACTAAATTTACCAGAGTCATCATCATGTCAACAGGGCTAACTTTATTAGGATTCATCTTGTACAACATTTTCTTGATTTGTTCAAATGTAGGCCTTTGGGATGGATTATTTTTTCTGCACCTTCTGATTAACTGCAGAAGGAAAAAAGAGTGACAAAAGCAAACAGCCTTTTATCATTCCAAGCATAGGCAGTTTTTAAATTAATACTATTATTTTTTAGTGCAAACTGGTCATCTGCAGCTGGTGAAAAGTGTCAGAGGTATACTGAGGTCTATGGAATTCTACAGGTTTTTGCTGAACAAAGGATGTTAGTTCATAAAAATGCTGCTGTGGGAAATCATGAATTAGATACACACATTTCTTCTGCTGAACACTACTTAAGCTCTTGTCTTATGTTTTAAGACAGTGTTATGCTGGTGAACTCATACAGTTTTCAGAGGACTTCTCTGTACACAAAACTCACAAAAGATTAAAAACTCGACTACTCTTTTAAGAATATTAACTCCCAGCTAAAATCCAGTTCTGCTAATGAGAAGTTTGTTACATTTAGATTGCTACAAACCATCAAAGTCAGTTATACTGCACTTAAACTGAAATAAGGACACCATAATCTTGTTCTAATTTAAGTAAATGGAGGCAGGGGAGAGGTGTACTTTATCAGGCAGTTTGAGGCTACCAAACACACAGACCTGTTGCATGAGAATCAAACCAAACTGATACTTTGCCTCAGACAGAAACTTCATTATTTGAAAGCCCTCTGCCAGTAAGCTAAATGGATATTACTGACATAAAATGTGTATGGAATTCAACGCTTTATAATAAAATGAAAATGCACAAAATTCAATGATTGCATATTAAAACCATAACCTATTACACTGACAACTGGAGAGAACAACTGAATGTTTCATTATCACAGTGACTTTTTTTTAATTAAGGATATTAAATAATTTCATTGTTCTTTATTTGAGGAGCACTTCTTGATTTCTGGTTTATTTACATACTGCCATAAAAATTCTGGGACATGTCATAATTTCACTTCAGGAAAGAATCTTTGTACACCATATTATATCTTACTTACCTCTGTGTAATCTGTGGGACATGGGCAAGAATTCTCAGCCTTTCCTGAAATTAATTCTGACAAAGGTGGGCACCAAAAATATTCAGCTGAATGCATACTGTCTTTCTAGAGTAAAGGGGATTAAACAATGTTGAAATTAGTGGTGTGGTTTTCATGCCAGCCATTGAAATTGTATTAGTATTACCATCATTACTTATATAATATCTTCCCTTATCACTTCCTGCTCTGCTTCTTCACATAAGGTGCAAGAAAGAAAATAAAAAGGATATAAAAGCATATAACTAGTCTAAACTGGGTCACTTTTTCTAAAAGCTTTTTCATGGCTGAAAGGTTTTAATCTCAGTGTTTATATGAGATAAACAATTGAGTACCTGGCAAGATATTGGGAAACATTTAAAAATCATAAGACCTACATCGCTCTATCACAAACTGTCATGATTGGAAGAATGGTAGTTTCAAGACTTCATTGTTACAATTCTTGTTAAGCAAATTATTTCAGAGACAACATGGTTACATGTTCAGACCATCTGGTTTCAATTTCAAGGTGCATTTTTTGTGTATTTGCCATTTAGCACTGATCACAAGACACATGCAAAATAGAGATTTTCCTTATTGAGAGCAGCTCATTTGCCTTTCTAGCATTCAAGATTCCACTAAAAGGGCTTTTGCATGGCAGGAAAAGGAAGAATAGAATAAAAAGGAAGATATTAGGACATATGTTCCCTCTGCATCCCTCTCTGCCACCATTAAGCCTCACAGAATTAATCAAAAGTCAGGTTTGGAGCCACATTATTTTTATCATCTGCTGTTCTTCAAAGGTCTGAAAGGGAAGAGAGGTAGGTGTATGAGGAAGCCCTGATTGCAATGTTGCATGGGAACTGAACTAACATCGAGAAAATCACAAGGAAAATGTCTACTCAAAAAGTAACTCAAAGGTGCAGTTACTCAAAGTTTGGTTTATGTCTTCAGCAGAAACAGAATCAAAGCAGTCATGCAAATCTCACAGGTAGTTCATCTTTACTTACTGGCATAGGGTCACTTCTTGTGGCAATTTCTAGTAAAACAATGGCATAACTGCAGAATAAAAACAAAGCAAAATCTTAATGAAATAACAGTCAATGGAGTCAGTGATTTCTTCTTTCCATGATTTCTTATTCTTCCCTGTTGTATGACTGAAAGCCCAGAATCTCAAAAGGAAGGATGGCAAACGTGCTGCTGTGTGTACTGCTCTGTGTTTTCAGAGATCTGTTACCAAACATTTCATAGCATTATCCTCTCACAGTTATCAAGCCCAGAGATAAAGAGTTTGAATTTGATGGATAACAAAGCAATTTTCTCTGGAAGAATTAATGGAATCCAGAGGTGATATGTGCAGAGATGCATACATAATCCAGTTAAACACAGAGGACTGATTTGTGCTCCAGTCAAGGGGCAGGAGCAGGTTCATTGTGACCATCAGTTGGAGGATTGGCTTCTTTTCAGCACAGATCACTGTCTAAAAAATCTCCATAAAGTCAAGGATGACACAGTGTGTCCAGAATAGATATTTTATAGTAGACGTCTGCTTGTTCCTTCTGAATTATATTTTTTTCATCATCATCTTCCTCAGTTGAATCAAGATCAAACATATTTATCAAGGATGAAGAATGGAAAAAGACACTAACAACTGGGTGTTTAACCTCCTCACTGAACCCACTAGAGTTCTTTTAGAGCAGTGATCTCTCAGAAGCAAGCACCTCCTCCAGCCAACAGGCCTGACAAAGATACTCTTGTCTCTTTATATATTGAAACAGTGTAATAATTAACCCCCTGCATGCAACTCTGCTTGGTAACATTTACTTTTATGGAAAATATTGGTTTGCAATCTGTTGTGTTGCTGATGGTTGCTCTGTTCTGTAAAACATTCTGATTGTATAACAGGATATGTATATCTGTCTTTCAGTCCACTTGTGGACCACCACTGGCAAATAAAAGTATAAACTATACCAAATACTGTAGAAATTAATCTGATGAGATTTTTCTGTTAATTTTGAGGTGATTTGGTAGTAGAAAGCAATATCAAAGCTGGTGAGACAACAAAGCTAAAATAGATTTTAGAGGAGAATAATTAGATGATGGTAACTCTGATAAAGCAGTGTTGATTCAATTCAGCTTCATCAACACTGCTCAATAAAGTCCTAACATAGTAGACAGTAAGATTCATATAATGATTACAAATCAAGGGGAGCTGATCTAGGAGAAACTGTGAGTGGTAACAGCCTCTTCAGCTCAAATCAGGAGCTACTTTCATGCTCCTGTTCTCATTTCCATTTTAGCTTTCCCATCTGACCAACACTTTCACCGGAGAAGTTTAAAAGCAAGTGATTCATCTGTAAGAGCACAGTAAATTACAAGTCCCACTCCTACAGTTTCTAATAATTTTTTATTTGGGCCTTACCTTCAGAAATATTAATGGAATTTTTGCACAGGTACAAACTGAAGATTTCAAGACTGGTCACTGCTCCCTGGCCAGTGAGCTGACATACATGTATCAGGAAGGCTTAACCCCTGCTCATGTCATCAAACACAAAATTATCTAAAAGGTCAATTCTGAAGAATAGCCCAGATAAGAAGATTTTTTTAATCATACGGGGTACATCTTTATCTTCACTGTCTCCATGTTGATCTTCTCCCTTTTCTGATTTTATCTCTTACTATTTTATTTTTTTTTACCAAGTGCAGTACCACAAGAGTAGACCTAGATTTTGCAAATACACAGATTGACAGCAAGATAGATTCATTGAGTCTGTCAAAAGTTCATTGCAGTCATATATGACATGAGTAAAGTAGATCTTAAGACTACTTTGAGGGGAACCCTTGGCAAGAAATGCTTTCGGGAGGCCAAGTTGCCTGCAAAGTCAAGTAACAATATCTATTCCGAACAGGAGCAAAGCGAGAACACATAAGACTAGGAAACATTTTCGTGGCAATGATAAACTGGAATGTATGAGACAACTCTAAAATTATTGTTTAGCTGGAGCACAGTACTTTCTAACAACACTCGATATTGAAAAAAGTACAGACTGACACAGGATGAATGACGGAAGCCAGAAATACCAACACAATCTCAAACTGCCTTAGCTGAACCATTTTGAAGCAAATTCTCAGGGTATGTTTAAGCCTATAGACATAAATACTACTGTGATCTCAAATTCTTACTTAAGTAACCTGACAGAATGGATTAAAATTAATAGTGTTCTAGCACATTTAATGTGCATACACTTGTTTACAATTGTAATCCCACTTATCTGAAAAGTGGTTGTATAGAAGCTATCCACCACTGGCAGGGCTAAACCTGATAGCCAAATAAGCAATTGGAAAATGCTATTCTATAAAAGCTTTCAAAAGGAAAGGGATGAAGCTATTCACTAGTGCATCTATTCTTCTTCTGACCTTTATTTTTTCCTCTGTAAACAAAAAATGTCACTGTGTATATGCAGCAAATAATGTATAGACATTAATTATAAAATTATGGGATGCATATGTTTATTGTGACATCCTGGAACATTGGTTCTACTAACTTTTAAAGTATTGCCATTATTGAAAATAATCCACCTTCTCGTAAGAAACAGCAACAGAAAAAATGGATAGGTAGATAGTAGCACATCTTTATGCCTTTTTATCTACCAGTCTAGAGTGACTCCTTATAATTCATTTGACAAACTTTCCGTTTATATTCAGTGAATGCAGTATTTGGTTATCTACCTTGAAAGAGAAGATCCTATGATATCTGTGCTATTTTGTATTCCAGGACCAATCTTCTAAAAACTACAATCAAACATATACTTGGAGTGACAATAGAATTATACTGAGCTTAATTGTCATTTAAACATACTCGAGATTACTAAATGCAAGATCAAGAAAACTTAACTACCTGTAGACATCTGTCATAGAATTGGGTTCAAACTCTGAAAGGGAATGTATTTCAGGAGCTGTGTAAATCTGTATCAAATGCTGCTGGTATGAGCTTGATCCCTCAGGAGAATCTTCTTTTCTGTATGACTGCAAACCATAATCTAGCATGAAAGAAAACAGGGAACAAACTATTCAGTGGGTACTTCTCTGAAACGCATGCAATAGTAGACAGTAACATAACTAGCCTAAAGGAATTAGTTTTCCCTATTTTAAATACACATGTTAGTCTAGAAATAGTGTGGGTTTGGTGGTCTTGCCTCCCTAAACAATGGCAAATATAGCAACTGGAAACCAAATATATGGGTAGGACTACATAACAGCAGTGAAGTTGAACTACATGACCTCCCCCAGTCAGAATTATTTTACGATTTTTTCAAATTATATTCAGATAATAGTCTCACCTCAGTGCAAGAGTTAGCATGTAAATGCAGGTTTTTGTTCTACCTTGTCCCTTGATACTTATCTCTGGTGGCAGGTTGCTAAAGTAATTACTAGTTAGACAGACTAATGACTGATAACCAGATGGTGGGTGTTACTTGCACACCACTAACATCAGAACAAAGGCAGCATAGATGTGAAACATCTTTCCATCTATACTTCTAGCCTAATATAGAAGGGATGCTCAGCATATGACTCAGAATCGGTGAGGAGGAAAAAAAAACAACCGACTTCATTTTTCTTTCTTACGTAAACAGCACTCTGCTGTGTACGGGAAGGTTGGATGCAGATGTCTCCTTTTATCTGGAGTGACCTCTAAATAATATGGTCTTAGAGATTAGTTCTTTATGTTGGAGGTAATTTTTCAAATAGCTCCCGTATTCATTATTTGTGATGTCGGTTTGATATAATCACATCCAGATAAGCCACGAAAATTTGAAATTGCTACAGTGGAACTATATAACTTCTGAATGATTTCACAGAGATCCTATTTAACTGAGATGAGCTGGCTAAGGTGATGTAGCTGATGTAATCCAACTAAGTCTATTTTTTATGCTTTTCTCAAGAACAGACTTTAAGCAGAGCAGGCAGTTCTGAAGGCAGTAGAATACTGAACAACTTGGAAAAGCAGGCCTGGCCCTGTGTGGAAGCCTTAGTCATAGGATGTTCCATTAAAAACCAAAGCAGTTGCTGCTTCTTTTAGGATGGTTATGGGTTAGAGGGTGTGATAACTTTGGAGAGAAAGTAGAAGAGATGATCATTGCCTTAATTTGCCTTGGCAGCTGCAAAGTAAACTAGACTCTTCAGGGGCATTCCTGCTTCCACAGGCTGTCTTCCTGTACCAGAAGCAGACCAGAACTGTAGCTCTGTCTCTGGGAGAATACAATTCAGTTTTGTGTAAAGGACTGAAAAGCTCTGAGTTGAGTCTATTTTTCTCCATGAAACTACGTTGTGTTTACCAATCAGTCAACATTACTACGCATCTTTGTCCATGGCTCAGGTTTTCTCACTGTACCAAAACTGAGAATGAGGTAGAGTTTCTCCTTAGACTGATGTTGATAAACTCCATCCTTTGTGGGGTCTGATGAATGCATCAGTGACACATATTAATTTACTTGACTTGATAATATAACATGAAACTTGCTTCAGCAGAGGCCACTTCTACTTAAGTCTGGTACAGTTGGCAATTCCACATGAAACGTCAGCGTGAAGGCACTTGGAAAGAGTGTTGAGTGTGAAATCTATACACACTAGTGGGTTAGCAGACAGTTTTGAAATTTTTTTCTTATCTACTCTTTACCTGCAATTTTGCAAACCCACCGGTCATCTATCACACAGTTATTAGACTTCAACCGTCCATGATACATTTTGTGGTGGTGAAGATAAGCCATTCCTTGTGCAATATCAGTAGCAAAAGAAAACCTGAAAGATAAAAATCAGTAAGCTGGTATTTCCACTAAACTTTCAGTCAAGACTGGCTCCAAAGCCTACTGAATTTTACAGAAACACACTTTATAGATTTCAATTTGTGTTCCCATGCTCGATTTTCCAAAATATTTAAGGTGGGTGGCTGAAAGCCCTTAACTCCCACTCATTTGTGTGAGGTTGCAGGCCTTTAGCCTCTATTAAGACAGCTGAGTTTCTTCTAGAAATTGCCAGTACTTTTGTATCCTTGGGAATGTTTTCAAATGTTTACAAGAGAAACAATTTTATTAGCTTCCTCACTTTCTTTGGAAGTTTTCTTTCCTCAAAATCTCTTTCTTTGCTGAAGGCAAACATAAAGCAGAAGCAGAAAGGGTGTGACAAGAAGATGGATTTCAAAAAACAATGTCATTGCCTTTGTGGAAGTTTCATCAACAATATGAGCTCATTCTCTCTATTGGTAGGTATAATAAAGCATTTGTAGATATGTTAACCAGGTAATCAATATGTCTTCATAAGCAAAGATGCAGTGATTTTTAGTTAAATAGGGATACTCAAGATATTTGGGAACAAAATGAAGTTACACGGGAAAAAAGGTTTTAAAGCAGTTTCTGCAGGTCTCTCTAGGTGAGAGTTGACAAGTCTTTGCCTTAGCATGACCAGCACTAAACATATGATTGATTTATCAAAAAAAATGGAAGACAAGTTGGACTGAATATTTGAATTTGCTTGCTTGCTTGCTTCTTCATTCTCTCCATATCACAGTACAGGCTTCTCTCTCCAAGAACATCATCTAAAATTAACATCTTTCCCTAAACAGCATATATCACAGTATGCCTCATTTAACTTCTCAAAACTTTGTTTCCTACCTGAAACCCCAGTTCAAAGGAATATCTTCATTGAAGAGCACATCACTCAGGCTTCCCTTGGGGCAGTATTCCGTGACAATGGCAACATTTGGGACTTCTATACAACCTCCAATGAATTTGCAGAGATTGGGATGGTCAAGTTCCCTGTGAAAATCAACAGAAATCACAGCATAATGGCAATTTTCATGAATGTGTCTCCTGCTTTTTATACGGTAGCCAGAAAGTGCCTTGTCTTACAATGTAGAGAAAAAAGTAAGACAGGAATAAGGAGATTTTGATCTGGTGTTAAACCAAAATTTGAAAGAAAGAGGAATATGAATTTACGGTCACATTTTAAACCCTAAAGAACCAGTCAAAAAAGGAATAACACTTTCAGATTTCACTTCTTACCTCACTTGCTTTACTTCTTTACGTATGGATTTAGACAATGTGAATGCTTTCTTCATTATTTTCTTTATGGCCACTGTTCTACCATCACTGAAACAGAATGAAATGCTATTCATAGAGTTTTAGACCAAATTCCTAAGCCAGCAATACTACAAAAACGGACAAGATATACTTTCTAGAGTGGAACAGTTTCATACAATTAGAGATGAGGCAGAGAATTTAAGTATTTCCATATGTGGTTGTAAATCTGAATCTATGGCAGGTGACAGGACCCTGTTTCTATTGACAAAGGAAGAATTAGTGATTACATTCAAGCAATCTTGATCTGTGAACAACATTGGGATTGTGAGCGTTAGGGTCAGTTGAGGCAGTTCAGTGATAGAGTAGCAGCAAAGGAAGTGTCAGAGAGAGAGAAACACATATAGCCACATCCCTCCTTATCCATGACTCCTGGCTACCATTCTGTAGATCCCTCACTGACATTTCACATACTTCTGCTCTCATGGGACTAAGCATTCTCAGCAATGAAGCAGCTGAGTTTGATAGACAACAAAGCAATTTTCCTTGTTAAAGGAATCCAATGGAGATACCTGCAGGAATTTAAGTGATACCCACCATATAAATACAGAGTATGGGGTCTGTGGTGTAGCAGCTGTAGGTGCTTTGCCAATGAGACTGAATGCCCCATTTTTACATTTTTCACCCTTGCTGAATATTTTTGACCTTGAGGCATCTGAGGAAGATGATAATGATGATGATGATAAAAATGTCACCATTCAGAAAGAAGAAGCAAAAATGCCTAATATAGAAGATCAGTGCTACATCACAATGTTACATCAGTGAAGTGACTGTGATTTTCCACAATCTATGCTGAAAAAGCAGCTGTTCCCCCAACCAATGATCCTAAGTAAGCTTCTTTATCCTACAAAGTACAGATCTTGCCCTATGTGTTCCAATGGTAGGTATTGCTTCCATCTTTGCACGTGTTCCCCTCCTACTCCTTATTTATACTACTTTTATATGAAAAACTGCTTTCTGGATAGCAAGATATGCCTATACCATCTGTCTACATAGATGTGCACCTTTATAATTTGATCCAGAGGTGAAATGCTCTGAACATTCAGTCACATTAGCTGGTTTAAGGACAAGATTTCTAACATGCTACTGTAAAGGGTGCCACTCTTTAGTGCAAAGAACCTAGCTGTGCTCTGCCTGCATTTAGAAAAAGGGTTTCACAAAAACCTTGGTTCCAAATATGTTTAAACAGCAAGGACCATTCTTTAGCAGACTGTAGTCCCTAAGAGAAAAGGAGAAATGAAAGACAAACCAGAAGCCTGGCATATAAAATACTCCTCAGCCAATATTTGGTACGGAAGTTAGATGATGATCTTAACTTACCGGATTTGGCCTAAAAAGAAAAATTCAATCTTTTTTACTGCCTATTCAACAGTGAAGTGGCAAGAACCAGAAATTCAAGGTGAAATTGTAATATAGTAGGCACTGAAGTAAATTAGTAATACATTGACTTACTATCTCCCAGTCTGGGTGAAGTATTGTTTCCTGGGCATGTTGGCAGCTGCTGTGCAGGAGCTCAGAGCAGTGATACAGCTGACATTGGAGACACTGGGTGCTGGGGGAGCACTCATCATGCTTCCTGTTACTGTCCACATGACATGATCTAAACGGGATGTGGGATGAGAAAAGTCACCTGAAGATGCCTATTATTGCACAGGCAGAGACTCCAGAGGCAAACAAATAAAGGGAATTCTCCAAATCTTTACATCTCAGCTGCTCTTGTTAACACTTAAGACAGAAAACCATTGCCTGGGATGTGACTGCTACATAAAAAGTAAAAAAGTTCCAAAGATGATTCATTGCCAGAGATCTTTCTCACTAATCTTCAGGATCTGATGCAATTTTTACTTCTCTACTCCTGGCATGATTAGCCCTTGCTGCTACATAGATGCTGAGGACAGAACCCAGGGAAGGAGAGCAAGCCCTGAGCTATACTTTAACAAGTCTATTTGGAGCTCCTAGAAGACTGTAAAGTACAGCAATGTGGGAAGTGATTCTGACACCAGACTGAAGTCAGAGAAGAGCAACAATGCAGAAAGATGAAAAAAATACACAGTGATCTCGATGTATGTTTTTTAATCTCTGTTGACCAGCTCAAGGTGACAAAGGTACTTCAAAACAAATTCAATAGTTACATATTGTGTAACCATCTCCAATTAAAATCCAGATTTAGCCAATTAGTCTCAGAAATGCTGAGACCTCTCAAGTCTGGTAGAAGTATCCAATAAAGTGCTGCTAAGAAAGTTCAGCATCTCAGCTTGGATTAGAACTACCATGTTCCCACACCACAGTATTATCCATATGCAGGTCAAAATTGCACTGACATTTTAAGTCTTTCTACAGCATTCCACCCAGAAATATATTAGAAATCCCTGAGACAGCTTTGAGAATAAGAGTGTATATATAAGAGTGTACATCTATATCTCTCTATGTGGTGCAAAGCAACAAAAAAAAGAAGTTATCTTGAAAAAATAGGGCTAATTTTTCATTTTACGGGCCACATACCCTGGGTAGAACACTGATGATCTGTTTCCATTTAGATAACTGTGCATTTCAGGCTACAGTGGGTAGCTCTGAACAGCTTTATCCAGAGAAGACGTACTGGCTGTTAATAAATCTCATAATATTATCAGTCCCCATTAAGTTGTTAATTATCACTCCTAGGTCTTAAACAATATCATTGCTTTGCAGGCTTCTCTCCAAGAAAGCTTGTCTTCTTTAATTTTTCAAACTAATTTTTAGTGTGTTATTTTCTGGTCATGCTTCTAGTTTCTCTGAGTCTCTTTCTAATGTTTCTCCTCATGTGTGATGCTTATGACATTTTCTGATTCACTATTAGCTGAAAATTTGGTCTTGTTACATTTGCTATATTGAAAGACACTTTCCTCCATTTCTGTATTCACAAATCTGGATTTAAATTCATTTTGATTTATGTAATCAAATTAATTCCTAAGTCAAAATTTCTTATTACAACAAAAAGAATATCATATCAAAGCTATACAAAAATTGAGGCTAAAAGTATCTCTACTATATATTATCACAAGAACATCTTGACACTAGCAACACAATAACATAACACAGATAAAGCAGACATCTGCTTAGCAGTTCCTCACAGACACACAGTGAGAGAGTGTGCATCAGTACAGGCCTACAAACTTCAGCAGATTTCTACAAATTTACCCTTTCTGAAGATCTAGGTATTGCTTTCCTTCTGAATGCTAAATCAAGAAACAGCAAAGTAAATAATCTACGCCTATTTTAAGCGTAGCACAGTAAAGCATATAATAAGATCTGAATTTATTCTTAATTTATTTAATTAGAACTAATTAAATCATAGCTTATAGTCAGAAGATAAAATAGTAAAAAAACCCATTGGCCACAATGAGTAACTTTTTGCAGCAAGTCTGTCACAGATAGCATACACTGAGAGAAATTATGATCATGTTATATCACGATATATTTGTGCAATTCAAGGGCAACTTAGAGACCAGTTATACAGAATGATACACTCACTGAAGTAACTGTAATTTATTTTGTCCAAGTTCAGAAGTTGTCTGTTTATTTTGGCATAGGCTTGTCTTTTTCAATTGACAAGTCAATGTAAATAAAAAGAAGGAAACTATTTAAAATAACTTTGACATCTAAAGCTTCAAGAAACAATCATATCAGTGACTAGTTCACAGAGGTAACAAGGACGAAACATTGCATATATCTTTCACAGATTGGTTCACTTTTTGTAAGACCCTTGAAATGTAAAAATGTGCTTACAATGGAGATTATTTCTCAAAATTATTAAAGAAACTGATCACAGTATCAAAATGACAAGTTACTAACCTTGTTTGATGCAGGTGAAATCTATAATCCAACTTTCATCCCAAAGCATCTTTTGTTTCTGATATTGAAACCACTACAAAAATAAATCAAATTCATTCCTAATGTAGCCCCAATGCCTTTGAAGAAATTAAACCAGAGATTATTTTTATCAAATATGAAAGTGTATAAGTATCCAAACCAAATCTGATATTTAAACATTCAACATACATCTTATGAGTAATGTTTGAACCAAATGTATTAATAAGAGGCTTAGAAGAAAACAGCACATAATAAATATATTAAACAGTGTACAGTCTATATTCTAAAAGTAATTACATGTCATATTTTGCATTGGTTATAAACTCTCCATTATTATCAATGTTTATGCATTTATATTTCAGCCTGGACATCAAATGAGTGGTTCACATCCCCTCATGTCATGGACATGTGTTATGCTAGGTAAGTGCACGACAAGAACACAATACATCCCGACTCCAAGCCCCCAGTCTACAAATTAGGCCATATTATATCAAGTACTCTAGCATAAAGAGTATTAGGTAGGGAATCTCTGGCTACTTGAAGCATCAGTGAAGAAGGCAATGATCTAATAGCTGATTTTTTTTAGAGCTTAGATGAAAAACTAATATACAAAGTATAAATACATGGTTTCAAGTGAGCACTAGATTAAATTATAAAGTTTTAATGGCTGCAGTCAATGCCAAAATGTCAAATCAAAGCAGTATTTTACCATCATTATAGCATTTCCTTGAGAGTGGAATTATACTAGGAATGATGCATGTTTTCTCTGAAACAGGTGACAAGTTCATACACAAAGAACATGATGTGGAAATTGTATCGACATAATTGGGAGAAATTCGTGGTAAATATAGATCCCATTAAATCAAATTATTTCATCCCATTTATTTCAAAAGGTTTTTGAGGAAAGAAACCTACCTTTATCTTGTAGAGGTATGACTGTACAAAGACTTATTATCAGGAAGTGACTATCAGGCTTGCTATAGACACTTGATATCATACGAATTCTTTCTTCTACTTGAGTGATTAAAGAAGGCATTACTTTCCAGATGGTTCTTTTTACATTTTATCAGTAACTGAATTGGATAAAATAATCTTTCCTATCTTGGTACAATAAAACCAATAAAACTTTTTTTAAAAAGACACTGTCATTGAAGAAGTTGTCATTACATCATCCCCATATCATTATACATATAGGAATATGTATATAGAAATGGAAGAAGAAAAAATACAAACTCAAAACCTGCAGAAAAACAGCAGAATTAATAGCTAAATTTTGCTACCAGACATTTACCTTTCGAATTTCTCTTCTGTCCAATTACACATTTCTGTGAGATCACATGATTTCACGGGACAGTTACCATAAACTCATTGTCACAACTTTTTTGTGAACTATAAATAGTCAAATAGTTCTCAACATTGCTTCTCTTCTTAACTCACAAAGCCACAGAGTGAGGAACAGAATAGAGAAAAAAAATCTAATTTTGATTCAGGCATCCCTTAGTACCTCAATTTGTGGACCATCAGCCTTCTTCTGCTCATTCCCTCTCAGTTTAGTTGCCTACTGCAACTGCAGCACAAGATAGAAAGAGAAGGAATTCCTGAGGAAAGAGTAGCTTATTGTTTTACAGGATTTATGGGCCAAGCTCCAAACAAATTATCTGCAGGTACATAATCATTATAATGACTCTGAAACTGCCATAATCACCTGTTAAATCTTTGTTAAGAAAATCATAAATGTATTTTTTTCCAAGATGCAGACACATAAAGGTTATAGATCATCTTTCCCAGAAGCACTGTGAAGTAATAAGCCATAATACCATGCTGTCTCCTATTTATAAAGACTTTTTTATTCAAAGACACACAAAACTGCTTCTCGATTACTCATACACTCCTCATTCCCTTTTTACTTTTCCTTCATGAGTCTGTTATAATAATTGATAACTACTGTGCAAAATTACTCCCTTTGAACTGAACCAAGCTGGTTCAGCTACACTAAGAAAATGAGCCTATTAAAAAAAACCAGCCAACCAAAACAGAAAAAAAAGATTCTCTTCCCATGATTTCTTTTGAGAATATCTCAAGTTGAATGTTTTGCATTACAAGTTGTGTTTGGACTCTGAGATTTAATGGCCCCTGAAGGATCTAGTCCCCTAATGAATTTACCTAAATTGTTTTTTAATAGTTTTATAGTTCTGGCCTCCATAGGGTTTTTAAGCAGTTGATTTTGTAACAGAGTTTTATTTTGAGTGAAAGGTACCCTTGCTTTTCTGGCATCCCCTGCTTCCCATTTTGAAAAACCTCTTCCTCCTTTACAATGATATATCCACCCCGCTGTAGTCTTCTCTCTACAGAATGAAAATTCTAACACAATGAGACTTCTCTCACAAAGAAGCCTTAATAGTTTTTTTTTCCCCTTCTTTCTCCTTTCTTTCACAGCACAGAGGTTCTGGATGAAGAAGTTCCATCCCTTTACTAAGAGAGAACTCCACTCTATCCAATAAAATCATGGAAGCAAGAGAAAAATAGAAGAGGAGAGAAAGGATACTTACCATGACTGCCAAAATGAAGCCAGTGCAGACTAAACATATTGGTAAGGCAATTGCTACCCTGGCATCAGCAGAAAGTGGGCATTCCCCACAGTCTGCTGGACAGATAGAGCAGCCTTCCTCTTCCTCACAAAAGCCATCTCCACAGACTGATTAAAAAAGGAAACACGTATCAGAATATTTTAAGGCAGTTTTATCCCTTTATGAGGTAGTATCCTGATCTAAACACATGGTTCTTGAGCTAGAAAATCTCAGAGTGCCAGAAATAATAGTTTTTGAAGAATTCAGAGATATCATCTCAGCAGCTGAAAGAGCAATTTGAATTTCTGAAGTGATGCAGGATCTCTTTGATCAGATTAAATGTTAATTACATCAGAGGCTTTGACATATTTTGTGTATAAAACACTTCATCACTACTACTGTGTTTTTCATTGTTCATATGGGGTTTTTCTCTGAAACACAAAGTTCTTCAAGGCAGGCATTTCCTTTTTTATTTTTTGTACTTAATCCAGCCCTTGTGATCCCCAGAACCCAGTGACCCTTATTCAGCAGCAGAATACATTGGGAACTGCAGAAAGAAATCTTACAAGGATTTCTTTTACTCTAAGATCTTATATAAATCATCCACAGCATCTGATGGGATGTAAAACAGAAGCCCTGAAGGACAAAACTCCTCCCATGTCCTGAATGGTCTTTCAATTTTACCTCTCTGACTAAACTAATATCATGCTGTACTTCAGCCTTGTGAGATGAGCTCAATGTAATAATGTCACTATGTACTTTTTTTTTAAAAAAAAGCCTTAACAAAACAAAATCCACTGCTCAGTAATAATTCTGTCTCAGCCCCATTAATTCCAGTATAATACCAGGATAATAACAGAAGTCACTTTCTGTCTGAGGGGAGCTGCATTTTTAACATTTATTTTCTGATAAAGTGTAAGTTTCCTGGAAAACTCAGCTACTGTTACCTTGAAATGGATAGAAAATTCTATAGCTAAATACTTCCATTCACACTGGAGTTGCTGCAGTCCTTTTTATTTGTCCATAACACTGGGAAATATATTCTCAAATTTTCAGAAGAGTAGCTGACAAGTACTGTGATGACATTCCTATCTTAACCAATATTTTTCTTCAGATCATGTGTTTAATTTATTAAACAAAGCCCAATTTTTAAATTTTACATTGTTAAGAGGATTGCTACAGTTATTTCTTCTTCCCTTCATACAGCTATACTAAAGTTAATGAAAGACTGATGCCTTTGGGAGTAATTTTATTTTTATGTGAAAAAGAGAACCAATACAGATTTCTACCAATCCAATTTGCTTAAGACTTCTCTGCTCCTCTTCAGATGAAGAGTGTCCAGATTCTCAGAACATTTGTTAAAAGAATATTCTCACCTCCCCATGAACTGCAGACAAGCCTTGTAGTACCTGAAGCCATTGACCATGTTATTTGATCACCTTACTTATTTGACAAGAGTGGTTTTCTACTGTTCTAGATTAATACATGTTAGAAGCTCAAACACTTTTTTGGATGTTCAGTGTTATGTGAAGCAGAATTTCAGAAAGACATTTGTGTATTTTCAATGCTAAATTGCGGTAGGAGATACTTTTGCTCTTGGTTACCATACATGAATAATAAAAGCATTCAGATTTGCAGTCGGTAAGCAGTTCCCTCACATTTTCATTTTATATCATACCTACTGCAGGAAGGACTGTGGTTTTTGCTTCCAGAGCAGCTTGCATTTTCCCAACTCGGATGTGTGCAATGAGAGAAGTCACACCCACATGAACTAAAACAACCTGCCAAACAAGTGAACAAAGCAGCAAGCATCAAAGTTACTCTTGCATACACCAGGCTTTACAATAAGAACTGCCCAGCTGTGATGACCTTCAAAAGAATTTGTGCATGTTTTTCAGAATCAGGAAGGGCAGGTGTCCTTCACTGTGTGGGCAAAATGGAGGAGAAGAGACAGCTCTTATGAGAGAGGCAGATCTGACTGCCCTCCTGGTGTGTATTCTCTTCACCAAGCAGGGCTATTAGGCCTGTGCATTCTGCCATGTTTGCTTCTCTGTTATTTCTGCCAGGCAGAAATCCCGTAATGATCATATGAACCTGCGTTACAGTCCAGTCAGTAGTGCAGTATATTGTGAGTGTTGGCCTTAAATGGACTCATTTTCCTCCCATCCCCATTACTTCCACCAACTACATAAGGCATAAAACTGATGCTTTCAAGTCAAGTCAGTTGGGAATTGATATTACTCAGCTATATGCATCAGTTACACACATAACACAAATAAATGGATGGGGAGCATACACATGAAGTGTTTTAAATTACTAGCAAGTAAGCTCTGAAAAGAGCAAACCAGGTAAAATGCTATATGGCAATAAATATAGTTTACCTTGGCAGTCCAGTTTCTTTGGCTCATTTTTCCAGCAGTAGACAAAGTGTGAGTAAATATCTGACCATCATCTGGGATCCATGGACCACAAATTCCTCCTTTACCCTTTAGTAGACATATTGTTTATGTCAGTAAAGTACAACACAATGGAAGTCCTAGCTCCTCTTTTTTACCTTCTCAAAATTACTTATGTTCTCTAACAGCAAATAAAGTGATATTTTATAGCTAAATCAATTAATATGTCAAAACACAAGCAACATTGTTCTGTGACAAAATAAAAGGTAAGACAAGCAATTGTTCCTTTACTGAGTTAAAATGTCACAAATATTGTTACTTTTTAAAATACATGAGCCCCAGTAGTGTACTCACAGAATGAGTAACTCTATGAAGCTAATTCACTTTTTCAGAATTTGCTGTATTAGAACCAGAATCATATCCCACTTTTAATATTTTTCTCAAGGGATTTTATTGAAGTTTTACTTTTGATACAGCAGCTTTTTTTTTCCCCTTTTCTTTAGAGAGGAAGTGAGGCACCTTTTCATTGTCTGTTTGCACAGCATTTCTCAGTAAAACCATTAAGATGTAAATCTCCTACAAGTGCAATCATGGAGGACTATTTTGGCTGCCAAAGATCTTGTAGTTTTTTTTGTTTTTTGAAAGGATTCAATCTGTCTCCTATCTCCAGGTATTTCTTCAGGTACTTATTTCAAAGGACTATAAGAAATAGATTAAACCAAAAGAAATGGAGTCAAGGTAACAAAAATAGAATGTTTTAAAACTCATTATACTGAAAAAAACCTAAAAAGTGAAAAACAAAACCTCCTCAGACAATGGAAAAAACTTTCCTTGAAGTGTATGTTCAATCTTATGCAGTGATACTCATGGCCTTGCTGTTTGACAGTCAATCTGCTTAGAGTTCCTCTAAACAGGAACTAAAGTATTTATAGTATTACGAAGAAGCCAGATGATGCATGTTGGCTAACAGGTGTTTGCCATTTCCACACCTTAATTCCAAGCAGTACTAATTGTGAAAGTAAGAAACAGTGGAGAGGTCATGACAGTGGTGACATGTTGAAGTTCTTTACTGTAGTTCTAGACAACAGTACTGGTGTGATGGTCCAACAGGGATTCCTCTTTTAAACCAAAGTTCTGGTTTCAGCTAAGGCTCTCTGGGAGTCATTAAGAAAACAGCTTTACAAAGGGACTGCTAAGAAGCAAACTAGAGCTCCTATGGAGTAATTAGGCCTTCACAGAGAAGGGTACGTGAAACAGCTGCAAGATGTGTAGACTAGGTTTTCTATTACATCATCTTTGATTGGTAAGAATGTGTCACATTGCCAGAAGGGAGCTCAACTAGAAAAACTGGGCAACTGCATGAAGGTTAGTATGCAAGGTAAGGCTTACCTCACAGATTAAAAAAAATTAAGGTGTTCCAAACTGTGTTTTTAAAATCAGAACTTTAAATATTCATTCAAAGAGAGATAGGCTGAGCAGACAAGCTAAGAATGGATCTTGCTAATACTGCATGAACAAATTTTGTTATCCTGTATTTGGATTCTTTTTTTTACTCTGATATAATGAAGAAAAATCATTCTGTCTCAGGACATGTGTATACAGGCTTCAGTCCTACAAGTCACAGCCAGTGATATTCATCCCCCTCAACTCTGGTAATCCAAGCAAATCATTCACATTCCCTCTATAAGCTGGAGAGGCAGGAATACCTCCAACAGAAAATTTGTCTTGCTTGTTTTAGAATGCTATGATCTGTCTTTCTTTCCTTTTTGACTGTACAGCGATCCAAGTCAGGTAATCTCAAAATTATGAAACTGGTCCCACTAAACATAATGAGAGATTCTGCATACAGCCTTGCCCAAAGGTCCAACCACTTGCTTTGTGGCCTCAGCATCCAGTGCAAAAAGAATTCTGAAACTGACAGACATTGCCATAGTGGTTTTAGTGAACTGTAGATTTGGTCTAATTGTAATTACAGAAGGACTTCATGAACTTCAACCTGCTTATTAAAATGATGTTTCATCCAGTAGCAAGAACAGAGCAAAGTATTTTGTACCATCATACTAACCATGAAGCCCAAAGGACAGGAATGAATGTTGGCATGGTAGACACAGCAGTTCTCCTCATTTGCATCTTTCCATCTGGCAGGGCATTCATGCTCCTCACAGAATTCCTTTGCAGCAGGAGCATTGCTAGCCAAGCAGGAGACAGAGAAAAACTTTTACATCCATTCCTCATTCTCAAAAATTGCAACAAGTACATGACACCTTGTTCTTTATTCTTCTCAGAAAAATTAGCAGCAAAAACATATGAAGAGACCTAAACACTGTTGCTCCTTTCTCTTCTGTCTCACTTCTGTTTGAAGCATTCCTGGAGCAAAGAAGATTGTTGCCATCTGGGCCACTGCCCACTGCCATGCAGTAGGGACATCTGGCAGGTACTGTGCTGCAACGAGGGACCAACCTCAACTTCTCTCCCCAGCCTGACTTCATGACCAGGTGGGATTAGTTGGCACTACTTCATCTAACACAAACACACCATTACTCAGCTTCCACTATTAGATATATGTGTCCCTGGCTACTTTCAGTCTCAGTGTTTTCAACTATATACCTTCACCTATGCACGTGATTCATACAGATTATTTAGCTCCACAATTGAAATTGCCAAGGAAAATAAGTATATTGGATAATAATATCAGATACAATTCCCCAAATCAAAAATGTAAAGCAAAACGCAGACTTTACGAATAGACTGTCCTACAAAACAACTTTTGAAATTTTATTCCTGAAAGATGAATGTAGTCACCTGGAAATGTGTGATGCAACACTGCTTCCTCAGTTACACTTTCAGTTGGTTATCACTCTCATAAGTTTTGCTTTTAGATAAAATAATATTCTGCAAACACGGTTTACTCAGTAGACACAGCCAGACTTATTTGTAGTTTAGTTTAGATGTTATGCATTTGTGATAGATCTCTATAAAACAGTTCCAGAACACAGGGATTTATTTTTCAACTTGTTTTTACTGAAAAAAGGCCTAGTAATGAGTAGATTTAAGACAAGACTGTGTTTATTATGAGAAGACTGTGTTAATTGTAAGAAATAAACACAAATATAGAGGATTAGGTTCATATAGATTGTATTCATGGTCAGACTTACAAAGGCATAAAAATACTTGAAACCTGAGATAAACAAATCTGTCAATCCCCCAAATATCTGAGCAGATAAAATATTAAAATTTATTAGCCTTTGAATTCATACTGGGAGTTAAGAAAAATACACAATCAAGCTGCTGCTTAATTCAATCACACACTTTCTCTAGGGCTGCTTTTTAAAATTTATCCTGTATTCTGTATTTTTCATTCAAGAGCTTCATCATGGCTTCACCCAGCCATGCTGATGACCATACACTGACTTTCCAGCCAGATGTACTTCAGTTAGCCATTGTAACCTTAAGTCTCAACCAGGTAATCTTCTAGTTAAAATAAGGTGCAGTTAAAGACTTCAGCATAGATTTCTCTCTCTTTAAAAATATTTGCCATCTGTCTCTATTGCAAGACATGAAAAGAAGACTTTTCCAGATTCTTTAGTGATTTGAGAGAGTGGGTCTCCCTAGGAAGACTATAAAATCAGATCCATTCCCTAGAAGTGAAAAAATCTGCCTAATGGTTGAGATCTTCAAACTATTAGTAGCCATACACTTCAGCAAATGTGATAAACAAACTTAAAAAAACTTTGTAAACATTGTATGCAGATGATAAAAATAAAAAATATTAAATTTTTGCCATTGCAAATGAATTATAAATCATCTTTCAATATGAAAAAAAAATCTCTGGATAACACCTTTTAGACCTTAACTTTGTAATGTAAACACTCAGAACAACAGCAAAAAATGTGAGGTTTTCCATAAACATCTCTCAGAAAGCAAGGAAACACAGCTGCAGCCTCTGACCCAGGTATTGCTATAAATGAATAGAGAACAGTTATGCACAGACAGAAGTGTAAAATTAGGGTGTAATAGCCCTGGATTTGTAGATCCAGGTCTGTAGATCTGGATTTGTACAAATAAAGATTCTCTATGTAGTTGCTGATGTCCACAACACAGTCCCTGAGTTGATATATAGGCTTTTGGACTGATTTTAATCCCACAGAAAACAAAACATTTCACCACTGAATTCAGTGGATTCAGTGTTGGACTGGTATCTTTTTCGTATCCATTTTGTGCACTTCAATCATTCTTACAATTAAAATGAGTTTAAGATATACAGTTAGTCTGAGACTCATGCTTAAACTTCAGTTATAAATTCAGTGTGTACAGAAGCAAGAAGTGATGTTCAGAGTTGCACTGAGACATTAGTGATGTGCCCCATCTTTGACCAAGCAGGAAAGTATGCCACAGTGGATCCTCTGAGAGCAAAGTCATTGCAGAGGGGGAAATATCAGAAAAAACAGAGCTATAAGAGACCTCAAAACATGCAAGGAATTAGTGAGGATCCCCAGAGCATATGTTCCAATTATATTTATGAATATGTACACACAGAATCCTCACATACTCATGACCATGATAGCATTTTTATGGGAAGCAATACCTGTGGGAAAGGATTCCATTTTGCACTGCATACTGATAAAAGCTGTCTGAAGCAAAGACTGCATAGGTCACGTTGAAGGATTCCCCACTCACAGCCTTTTCTGGAGGCCTTTGCACCCACATCATCTCCAGTCCTAGAAATGACACAATCATGGGCCAAAATATTTGCTATACTATTTTGTTCAACAGACGAACACAAATGTAAAACTTTCTGTGTATTGATTTTCATCTATTCATAGAATCATAGAATGGTTTGGGCTGGAAGGGACCTTAAAGATCATCTAGTTCCATGGGTCCTCCTGTCATGGTGCAGGGACACCTTCCACTAGTCCAGGTTGCTCAAAGCCCCATCCAACCTGGTCTTGAACATTTCCAGAGATGGGACGCCCTCAGCTCCTCTGGGCAATCTGTTCCAATGCCCCACTTCCCTCTGAGTAACCCTCCGAGTATTCTTCCACTGCTTGTTATGAGCCCCAATCCATCATCAATTTTAGTAGCTGGATAGGTAACCACAAATGCACATTAATTGAAAAATTTTGACACTCATTTAGAAAAGATCTTGTAGTTGGAGAAATGTGACAAAAAATCTGTTCATTTTACATAATCTAGCTTTGTTTCCAGTATAATGTATTGTTGCTTGTCCTGATAGATTTACTTTCCCCTTGGATCACAAAATAAACATTGATCTTAATTCATGGCTGCTCTCAGTGAGGTGTATTTTATTATGGAAGAAGAACAGACAACTCTGCTACACAGAAAATTCAGTCGAAACCGTTACCCTCATGAGACATAAATTATATATACTAATAATTGCATATTTAAAAAAGCATTCTTATTTTATAAACCCTATCACATCTGGAACAGAGGACAGTAGAAGGAGCTCTACTCAGACATCTGTCATTTTCTATTCCCACTCTTTTAAGTGGGAAAGATGATTTATCCCAATTGTCTCTCTTTTCCCTGGGACTCCATATTATCTGCTCTGGGCCTGGGAATGAAGTGAGATAAGAGGTGGGAGAAGTTTTAAATCCATAATCTTAAATAACACCATCAAATTTTTTCCACTCTGTTCACCTACCTTTTCATATATTGTTGGTTGAAGGTTTCAATATACACCACATCACTTTACTTACATCCTGCAACTGTGTAGCATTCAGTTTGTCAAGAAGTATCAGATCATTTCTGCAGAGAATGGGTAAATCTGCCTTACAAGAGATTCCCTTTTCTGTTGTTGTTGTTGTTCACTTATGAACTCTTTTGTTATCCTGTAGTTGTTTTTATAAGTATATTCTTCACTTGCACTGTTACTGTATCCACTACTTTTTTCTCCTAAACATGATTTCCTACCAGATATAACTAGGCAAATTGTAAGATAACCTCTTTATTTCCCATCTCACTTGAAAATTAAAAACTCATTACAAATACTCACACAAAGAAACTACAATACAAAAGTTTACAAAAAAAAAAAAAGCTAGTGTGATTTGCACTAAGAGGTGAGAGAGTTAAGCTTCAGAGAACATGAGAGAATGAAGGTAAAAGGTCAGCATAAATTTTAGTTAAATTACTTCCTACTTTTTTTCTAAAGGTCTCATAAAGGTATCTTTCAACAATAGATACACCCACACAAGAAGAAGAAGCAGAAGCTTTGAAGATCTTTTGTTAAATCCACAGCAGTGAAGCTACAGTATATGTGTCTTTTGGCAAATGCCTAGAAAACGGTAAGGAGAACCCCAGAGAAAGGCAAGACAGCGCTTGGAGTTCATTCTAAAACTGGTTGTAAAGGGTGTATGTAAATTAAGCAACTTACTTGCTTAAGTCTTCCTTCTACTCAGCTCACACTTTGATTATTAGTAAGAATAGCTTTAAACAAGTCATCTCTACTAATAAATATCTGTTTCAATATTAAAGCAATTGTAAATTTTTAGAGAAATCTAATGCTCTTTTCATTTCACTGTTCCAATAGAATGAATTGGAAAATGTTTAAATGTAACACTGAGCTCAGAGTGTGACCCAGCAGTGTATTACTTGGAGTGTTTTATCAGTATCAGTTTCTCAGGCTTTTTCTAATACCTCTTTTGAAATACTTGTCTCTGATGCTATCTTTTACAACATAAACAAAGTGTTCCTTTACATCAGCTACTTATTTGTTACAGAGTCACAAAGTCACAGAATATTTGAAGTTAGAAGTCACCTACGGATATCATTTGATCCAAACCCGTGTTGCTCAAGACAGGGTCACTGAAAGGAGGTTACTCTAGCCTTTGTCTAATTGTGTTTTGAAAATCTCCAACAATGGAGAAACCACAACCTTACTGAGAAACCTGTTACACTGTTTTATCACCTCTGAGGTGTAAGAAATTTTTCTTATACTTAAATTGAATTTCCCAAATTTCAGTTGCTCTCTAATTACTTTTCCATCTCAATCAATTACCAACATAAAAATTATTCTATTTTTTCTATTGTCTCATCATGTAAATTAATTTTTGAAACTGATAGGAGTAAATGGTTACAAATCTCAAGGGTTTTTGAAGTACTCACGGAAAAAAGTTTTGAGTAAGGTGGAAAACCATGACATATAGCATCAGTGATTTTGCTTACTGGCTGAAGATTTTAAGCCCAGACCACTTTTGAACTGACACTACAGAGTTTAAGCAATGATTTAATAGATTTGCCGCAATGCAGAGTTGCCAGCCTGCTTTGTTTGGATTAAATTGCATTTGGTTTTCTAATGAGAAAGAAAATGTTTTCTTTCTTTCTGTGGGAAGGGATTCAGCTGTTGCTATTACTTTTTCCTTTGGAACCACTAAATACTGGACAAATAACTGCTCTGAAGTATGTCTTAGTTGTTTTCTTTTACTTATTTCTCTAGGAAGAGAGGTTGTTCCTGATTCAGTTGCTTTCTAACATGGATAGAGTCATCATGAGTGAGGTATTATTCTGAATACTTCAATTTTTTGTGTTTTCAACCATTCCCCAAGTAAGATATCACCTTTCTTGATCAGTGTAACGACTCACTCACCTCCACAGTCCAGCATGTTATACTCATCTGGTTTTTCCAGGGGCCAACAGTCATAGTCTTTGTTATCCAAATCATGCCACCCCTCCACTAATATCACCTGCCAGAAAAATAATAAAAATTAATAGACACCATAAAAACCAGTATGAGAACAGGGGAAGGATGAGCGCCATCTCCCAAGTCTATAATTCTTCTACAGAAATCAAACCAAACGCAGAAACATAGCCTGGCATATCTCACACTCTTTAAATTCTGGAGGGAAAAAAAATAATTTCTAGGGGTATACAAATATGATCACTATGCTATTTTGATCTGTCCAATGATAGATAAAATTAAGATTGCATAAACCTATTACAGGTAGAATGCAGCATCCTCATACCATATAAATTGAACTGCAACAATAACAGGATATACATAATACTCGTGTATGTATATATATATATATAATGTATCATAACAGATATATTAGTCATATATTAAAATTTACACTCTCTATATGAACAGAACAGAATATTCTAAGATAATGTGCCCTGGTCTTATTCTAATTCTAATAAAAGATAGTAATTTCTACCCATACAATCTGCTAATTTTTTTTATGTATTATTAAAAGGTATTCATCCACTATAGTATACAATTGCTCATTACAACTTTAATGGAATAAGATAGAATGATACAAATAATTTTTCCAATATAGCCTTCTATTACTCTTGGTTTCTACATTACTAAAATAAAATCCACATAAATATAAATAGCTGTTTCACTTTAATAAGTTCTTTCTGTATGCACAGATCACAGGAATCAGTTCTGGTAAGCAGAACTAGGTAGTGTACCTACCAATAAACTGAGGAGGATTCGGATCTTTAAGGCTGGTGTTTTGACAGCTCTCATGCTCCCTAACATGCACCCAGCTCACAAAGTGTCAGGGCTGCTTCTGATGCTGCTGTGGTTTCTGAATTAGATGCCCTTGCCTAAGAAGGGGTGTTGCTAGGCAGGCTTATCCTGGCAACTCCAGCTGCTGCAGCTGTTCTGCCTCCTCTTTCCCTCTTCTCCCCTACCCCACTTCTAGTGCAGGATGGAAACGCCACCTCTGTACCTCTGCTGAACCTCTCTGAAGGTCCCCACTTGTCTTAGCGTCAGCCCTGCTCTCAGGCTGCTGAAATTTATGCCCCTTTCAACTCAAAACTGGAAAAGCAATGGGGAGATTTTGTCTCACTGCCTTGTCAAACGTGGGCAGCATCTGAGCCTTAGGCAGATGAATCAATGCTGTGAAAATAAACACAGACACACAGCTGGGCCTAGGGGTGGAGAGGATATAAACTCCAAGGCAAGAAAAGATCACCTATGTAAGATAAATTGTAAGACTGGAGGTTGATTAGATAATGTCCTGAGTTTCCTGCCAACCTGAATTTTATGAGACACTATTACTTCAATTTCTCAGTCGCTGAAGGTGTAGGACAACTTCTACCCCCATGTTCTGCTACATACACAGGTGAAACAGACCTCCATGTAGTCATTCTGGTACAATAAAGACATAGATGTGTCCATGATTATTTATGTTTGCTGAAGCCACCACCAATACAAATCATCAGTTATGACTCAACTCTCTGGAATATTTCCTTCTTTTTCTCTTGAATTCTGGTTCTCAGCCCCTGATACTAACAATCTTACTCAAAATGCTTGGACTTAAATATTTATTACATCAAAATTGCATGAAAAAAATGCAATGTGTGCCCAACTAAACTTGAAAGGTCTCCAGATGGATTAAAATATCTGTTTGGATTCACTTATAAAAGAGATATTTATATAAACTAATATGTTTTAATTCAGAATTTTATGTTTGCTGTGAGATCCTAAATCTGTTTTGTCTTCCTGTGCCTCACAGTGACCATTTCAGCAAAATTGTAGGTTTCACTGTGTAGGAGTCTTTTAGAGAATTTCAGCATGACAATTTTTTGGGGTGTTTTAGTTCAATTATCTGCTTAAAAGAATCCTACATATATTAACATCTTGAAGAGGTTTTACTGGTGATGTGTTTTAGGATATCTTGTGCTTAATGAGGAATTTGCTGGCAGGGAAGCTAAGGATTACAACTTGTTAGACACTACAGCAGCCAAAAGATTACCAGACTGATCCTATTTTCTTTAATAGGACTGTGAAATATTCACAAGACATTAATATCATGATTCAAGGACTGTAAATATCGTACATTACCTTTACAGCTGCTTGTCCATCACCAAGTTCAGAATTCCTGGAGAGTGGCCATGTGCACACGGGAATCTTGAGTGAAAGGTTGATGGGTAGGATTGGCTAGTGATCACCTGATTTACCAGCTATTTGAGAAGTATATTACCAATTCTGCATTTAAGTACTGGAAATGTTAAAAAGAAAACCAGTGAGGACTATTTTGCGATATAAATATATATGAACCTTAGTTAAAAGAAAGGATTGACAGCTAAATGAGTAATATGTTCTTCAAGTCTACCTACAACTCTCTGTATATAAAGCAAATCAGAAACAAATATAAATAAAGTGAGATGGTCATCTCAAACCTAGTAATATTTGCTTTTGCTTTACAATTGCTCGGTTTTGTGTTTGTAAGTTATATGCAGTTGCATAATTCACATTAACATCTTAGCATTACAGCGTACCGCAAATGAGTTTATTATCACAGCCAGACTCAGTGCACCATAGATTACCTGCTGCTGCTTGACTTGCTAAGTGAAATAACACGGTTCTTTGGTTTCTTCTTTTTGAAGGATCTCTTCATCTGAAAAAAACTCCGGGCAATTTCTACTTACTGAAATTAAGTTTATTAAATCACTTTTTGTTTATAGATGTATTTCTGTTGTGTTGGCTGTGATCAGATAGCTCCTTAAGCTACATCATTTCCATTTCATTAATTAACACAATAATAACTTCTACCATGAAAGAAACAGTGAAAATAAAGATTTAAAAAAAAATGTGAGCACCGTAAGTGTAGATATTATTAAAAACACGCGTTCTTATTAATGTTTCAATAATCATATAATTAAAATATGAATATATTATACTTGAAGCAAACAATAACAATGGATAAAATGTTGCTGAACAACAGTTGCTAACTATGTGTTTTCAAGTAGTTTAGGAAAGCAATTTGGAGCAATAAACTAAGAAAAAATTACTGTAATGAAAACTTCAGATATTGTTGAAAATGTTTATTTATTCTGACATTCAAACTTTCCAGATGGATCTTGTCTCAATAAGAAGCTGAATACACTTAAAAAAAAAACAAAAACAAAAACAAAAACAAAAACAAAAACACCATTTTTCAGGACTGTGTTGTAATTTGTGAAATCAGTAGCTAAAGCTTAAGTCCTTGATGTATAAATCTCTACTGTGCAGAGTATGTTCATCCTGCCATAGATTGACATCCTACTCGATGTTACGCTGCTCCCGGCTCCTGGTATCCAAAGGGATGTAAGATTACCCATACTATTCTCATTTTACAGTGAGAGCTCCAAAATCATTTTAAGCAACTCAGAGTCTGAATGCTGTTATTGCTGGGACCGTAACAGACCAGGAAAGCTTCCTCTACTGGCGGCGCCTTGCGGGGCACGGCCAGCGCACTCTGACACTGCTCTCTAGTGGTTTCCGTGCAGAACAACGCCAGGCAGGTTCCCCACGCCGCTCTGCCTGGTTTAAGGAAAGACTCTCCTTGATGCATGAGCTGCCACAAATGGAGTACAAAGCAGCAGCGTAGCAGAGAACTCGCCTGCCCTCAGATTCTCACCTTTGGAGGCAGCAGAGTGATGCACCGGACAGCCACAAGAAATTCCCAAAGGCTCTGGTGTGTGGCCACAGTACCGCAGCACAGCAAGGGATCACACTTTCACTGGGTCCCCCTAATCATTTGTTTATGCATTTTTAGCCTGCAGAAAGAGCTTTAATGTCCTATGGAATGTGACCCCACAGACAAAGGATGTTGATTTTTATCTTGTATATGCCCATTGACACAAACAGTGATGTGTGTCAAAGAGGCCTTCCAGTATTTGCTTCTTGAGTGCTCTCCCCATGCTGGTCCTCTAAGCTTTCTATTGCTTATGAAATGAACTGGACAATTGGAACAAAAGTCTCCCTAGCTGAAAATGGTGGTAGTTTTAGTTATTTGATATAATGTATGACTGAAAACCTCTAAAGAGCCTGGATAAGAAAAATTGAACTCTTAATTCTCAGAAAAACCAAAAAGAATTTCACTTTCAAAGTGATCCAGGTTAAACTTTAGAAAATCCCAACCTAAGTACACAACTTAATAGAGATTTCTGCACAAGGGATTTTCCTAAATACATCTTTGAGTTTCTGTTTCTGTAATGTACCTGTTGTACATTACAGTAGCAGAATCTGTAGTTGTTCAAAGGGCATTCAGCAAGTCTGAAAATGTGAGAATGAATTTCATTTTGACAGGATGACTGGCTGAGAGGCTTAAGAAAAGTTGGTCCCAGTTCAGCACAGAATAATTTGAGTTTTTCTGTTTGGGAAGAAACTGAGCTGAATATCACTGATATTCTCAAATGCCTCCCCTCTTTCAGTCCTCCCACACAGGCAGAAATGTTACAGATGTCTGCAGTGCTTAAGAACAGAAACCTTGGCTGTTTGTAAGATCTGCTGTGGAGCATCTGCATAACAGTGATAGATAGCACTAAGGGACAATTCTGTTCTTACCCCGCATCATGGTCCTAAGATCCATTGGTCATTCCACTGATACTAATGGCATTCAGTTGAAATCTACATTTTGCCTTAATGAGTTTTTCTTCTCCTCCTCCCTTCTCACTGCATTATTCATTCCTATTTCTAGAACTCTTCAGTGATTTTCTGAAGCCTATATTTTTATGTACATTAGTACTGCACATTTATTGGCATTGCACACACCCCTGCTCTCCCCCCAAAAGACACCCTGATTGTAGCAAAGCCGTGATTGCTACCACATTTCTATGATCTCATGTGATCAGGAACTCCTAAGCAACACTGTCAGATCACTGAGACAGGGCATCTCTTAACCACAGAAACTTTCAGCCTTTTCAATCATCTCTTCAGACTAAGCCCAAAACCAGACAGAGTTCCAAACTATTTCTTTTCCTCAAGTCGTGATAATTCCTGCGTGTGTAAGGCTAGAGAGATGATTGCCTAATCTGTTTCTAATGACCTTCAGTACTGGACCCTCTGTCCCTTTCCCTGTGGTGTAATACAAGGCTTCACTACCCTTCCTTGTCAGAAAGTTTTCTCTATTGCCCCACTAGATTCTATCTTGCTATAATTTCGGTTCAATACCTATCCCAGCTACACGGAGAACAGTTAGCTTGTTTTCACATGCTTCAAGTCTTCACTCTTCTGGTTTCTGCCAGTTACTATGTATCGAGTTGTTTTAAACAAATGTATTCTCACATTTCCTCACAGGGAAACAGGATCATTCTGGTTTCATCAACACAATACAGGAATAAAGAGAGATTTAAAAAAAAAAAAAAAAAAAAAAAAAAAAACAGGCGGGCGGGGCTGGGCGGGCAGGGAGGGCAGGGAGGGCAGGGGAGGGGAAGAAGAGAAGAGAAGAGAAGAGAAGAGAAGAGAAGAGAAGAGAAGAGAAGAGAAGAGAAGAGAAGAGAAGAGAAGAGAAGAGAAGAGAAGAGAAGAGAAGAGAAGAGAAGAGAAGAGAAGAGAAGAGAAGAGAAGAGAAGAGAAGAGAAGAGAAGAGAAGAGAAGAGAAGAGAAGAGAAGAGAAGAGAAGAGAAGAGAAGAGAAGAGAAGAGAAGAGAAGAGAAGAGAAGAGAAGAGAAGAGAAGAGAAGAGAAGAGAAGAGAAGAGAAGAGAAGAGAAGAGAAGAGAAGAGAAGAGGATCAATTGTTTTAGTAGTAGGAACAAACACTTTTTCTTTGGATCTTTATATGCAAACAAGTGATCCCAAATGCAACCAAGGACCATAATCATGAGGCTGCTCTCATTCAGTAATTAAAATAAACATCACAACATCACAGTTCCAGAAAGAAGTAAAATAAAGTCCTTCTTCAACATCACAGTCTTTCTGCTGATAGTGGCTTTGTCTCAATGTGCCTTTTAAATCTGTGCTTCAAGTGGAGTGAACTTGGTAAATGTCCATTTTGGCATAATGCCATTTTGTAGACTGTTTTGTGACTGACTAGTCAGATTTCTCTGCCAATCAGGACTTTCTGGTTCTTTGAGTACATTATTTTTTCTGCTGAAGTCAAACATGCCTTACTTCTGTCAGAAAACACTGGGGAGCCAGCAGCTTCTTTTACTGACATGTTTAGCACCCAAACAGAGATCTACCTACCATTTACACAGTAGCTTCAACACAAGAAATAGTGGCTCAAAGGCTGACAGAAGAGACAGAAAACTGGTTTAAATTCGAAAACTAAATACCTGATGTGACATACCTGTTGGGAAAAAATAAGGTATCCTTTTGTAGACATATGCAACTATCGTGATTCAGGGCTCAACCTCCCTTTGATTGAAATCCCTGGCACGTCGTTGCATTTTCCAATGATGTGCCAGAATGGAACACTTGAACTTACTGCAAGGAGAAAGCTCAGGAAGTCAGCGTTTATAAAGAAGACTTCTTTTCCTATTATTTCAATTTTCGTATTGTCTAGGTCTACTGTTAATTGCTTTTCCTCCTGATATCTCTCCCTCTTCAGACAGTACACTCCAGACTGCTATCCTTAATGATTTCTAGGGTAGTCTGGTTAGCAAGAATCATGGAGTGCCAAATGATTATACCATAAAGCATTTCAGTGCTCTGCTCTGTCAAATATTAGTTAGGGTTTGAGCTGTGTCTTCTCATCTTACACTTTCCTTCCAGACCCCTCACTTCCCTTATAATCCAGTTCCTATATAATAATTCCCTGGTTTTCAGCATTTCAAAAGGAGGAGTTTCCCAAAGACATAAATAGCAGCCAGAGGCCTGATGGCCATGAATCTCTCCATGGCTCCACAACACTTATTTCTTGGAAAAATCTCTGTTTTTCGTGTATTCTGTGTACAGTGAGTAATAAAAGGAAACATCACAATGCTGACATGGGTTATAAGGACCGTGAGCACCCCCCTTTCTCGTGGAAGTATTTTGCCTGGTCTCAGAGCAAACACTGACAATGTAGCTCTCCAGCCTTGAAGCTATGTGCAGGAAAACTGTATGTAAGAAAACTGCCTTAGAAGCCTTTGCAGAGACTCCTTACCTTTCTCCAGGATTTGATTTTACGCTGGGCTTTCACACTTGTTTTCTGCCAGAGCTATATAGCAGCTGTGCCCACACTTGGCAAAATACCCTGTTGATCTTAATCCTGATCCTGACCTTATGGATTTGACTTCCTGGCTTGACCTTGGACTTGTCTCATTACCCTGTATTCATCTGTTTATCCCCACTTTTTGCTGGCCTTGTATACTATCTACAGACCTGTTATGATTACCCTCCTCAGGCACTGTAGACCTGGGCTCTGTAGGGGTGGTACTACACTGTCTGCCTTGCTGTCACCCTTACTGTCTCCCTCCCTTGTGGAACACTCTGTCCTTGCTTGTTGACAAGGATACCTTAGCTGTAAGGCTGTAGGAAAAATAGAAAAAACCCAACCCAACTCAAACAAAATAAAAAACCAACACCAAGTTCAGAAGTAAGTATGCAATAAAGCATATTTCTACCCAAAAAGGAAACTGTAAATGCTTTGCTCGAAACCTCACAGAAACAACCCTCTACAGTATCTTTTGAGAAGCTGTTTCTAATTGAAAGTATAGATTTTTGTAAAGGAGTTACTCTTTACAAATGTAAAAGAAACCACTTTCATAGTAAGTAGAAAATTATCTGGACAGGACAGAATTCGATGCATAGTTAACTTGGAACAGAGATTTGTCACTCTCTTGGGATTATCTGTGGCTTCTACAGTATTTTAAAATGAATACTGTTACAATTGATTTAGTTTCAGTTCCAGGCGCACCCATACTTCAAAGTATCTGCTTCAAACTGGCTGTGGTTTTAGGTATTTTTATAACAGGTATATAGGCATTTAGTTTTTTAACACTGATAGGTTTTTGTTAATTCTTGACCATGATCAAGTGTTACTTTGGTTCATAATATCATTCTTTCCCTAGTCATAAAAAAATGAGGCATGACTTCTCCTCATGCCCCAGGTATTTATTCCATTAAGAGGAGATGACCTTTAACTTGTTTATATTTGTGTGTATTTGTGTATATGTTCTCTGTACTTCACTGGGAAGGAAAAAACCACCTTATTAGTGTCTTTATATTCCATGGAAGCTGCATAAGCTGCTCCATACTTGATGGGAAAATTTAGAGATTCAAGTAACTCATTTGGAAGAACAATACAAAAAATTCTTAGCTCTCCAAGCATGAAGTAGACAATGTCAGACAATGTAGACAATTGTCAGACAATGGGGAAATAAAGAACCAGGCTACCTGCAGAGAGGGTAGGTAAACTAGGTATGTTGTATTGGGAAAACCAGGAAAGAAATTGCTCTCAACTCCTGGAGAAAGTGCTGCTTCCCAGGGATCATGGGACTTCTTCACTTCTCTATTGCAAATAAACACTGTCCTGTAAGGATTGATTTCTATGGACCCTGAAATGAGATGGATGCTGGTGTGTTCTGCATTTAAGCAGAGATGGGGTGTGTGAGAACCTGAGTGCCCAGGGTACTGGTGTGCTTCTGTGCTGGTGAGAAAGGGATACCATTTAAGATGGTGTCTTGTGACAAACTCATTAGCATATTGCAGTAACTCATGAGGACTTTTATAGAATGTCTTACAGTTTTCTTTATCCCTTTTCATTTGAGCAAAAGGATGCTTTTCATCTCTGGCTTGGCTATTTCTGATACTAGGTAGGACAGGTTTCAAGGCATTCTCTGCATTTCATGCAGGGCTTATGAAAAGACCATTTTTACCACATGACTATTAGCAACTCTCTCCAGTCCTCCTGCCTCCCTCAGGGTCAAATTCTCCCCTGAAAGTGTGCTCTGATTATGTAAGAGATATAAATTGAAATCCCTTTGGGAAGCTGTGGCTAGCAAAAAGCTGAAGAGAATATTACTTGTGTGGGTTTGTTTAAGCACAAGTGGATCATTCCTTAAATAACTCAGTGTTTATTTTTGTTCCCTCTGAGGGTTTAATAAATACCCAGGGCATAAGTTTCATTCTTAAACCAATTTACACCTTGTTCTGCATCAACCCCTCCCCCCATCAAAAACTCAAGTGAGTGAGCTTTTATGAAACAGCTACATCTCTGTGTATTATGACTGGGATCATAATGACTAGGATCAAAACCTGATCTTTAGAGTCCCACAAAGAGGATGAAATTAACATGACCTATCATTAGCAGCATCATTTTACCGCATTACTCTATGTTCACAGCATGTAGCCAGTGGCCCAGACTCTAACCTTCCCAAGAAGCAACACTTCTCACCCTGATCCTGTCTGCTTGGGAGGCACTTTTGTTTAAAAAGTCATGGTATGCAAGAGAATCATATACTATACCGACACAATATATGCAATATTGTAATGTATGTATTATAACTGTGCACAGAAACTTGGGTTAAGTAGCTTTGGTAAGTCTGCCCAACAAAAGTTTTAAAGGTATAAATGTTATAACCTGAGGAAAAAAAAGAGGGAAATAAAATCTAGAGATGTCTGGACTTGCATGACCAAAAATTCCTATAGGTTATAGGCATTTTAGGAGAGTATAAGTGGTAAAAATATTTGTGGTTGAAGAATCAAAGAGTATCCAGGACTACAAGCAAAGTAAGGAATAGCAGGCAGGATCAAAGACCAGAGCTGGGAGGACAAAGATTTTCATGGCATCACATAGTGAGAAAGTTCTCATGTCTCTGTGTTGAACAAATGTGTTTCACTGGATTTCTGGGATGTGACCTTGATGGAATATAGGCATACTCCAAGTGCTCTGTTCTGCTTTCTCCTCTTTCCTGCTTGAAAATCCTGATTTGAGGTGAAACTAGTTGAGAGAGAATAGATTTGCTGAATGCTGGCCGCTGGTACAACAGTCTGCACAATGGCCTTGTGATTTCCTAAGTACAGGGAGATAGAAATGAAAATTTGCAGGGAATGACACCTGACAGGCAAGCAAGGAAGTAGGTAGAGTCAGAGTTCACTGGCTTTCCTAACAAAGGATGTCAATCAACAGTTTGATCTGCTTTTTCGAGAGGCATAAAAGGACCTTAAAGGAAAAACGAGTCTTGATTCCTAGGAAGGAATGGGGAAGTGCTGTTCAGAATTATTATATGTATATGTTTATTCTTCATTAGATGTAGGAAATGAAAAATGACAGGAGCCAAGCACATCTGGACATACTTTGTGATGCCATTGAGTGCATCTTCTCTGCCTCCTATGAGAACTGCCATCAATATTTTTTATTGCTGCCTTCTGTAGTGAATTCAGTCTCTCATTGTCTTTAAGTTATGCTGAAAGAATTCCCTTGTCTAAGATCTACAAGAGATAGTGAAAAAGACACTTGTTGATACAACAGAAGTTTCAGCTCTCACGGTAAACTGTCAGAATCCGAGCAAGCTTGTATTATTTAAGTGTGTTGTAAGCAGTGTCATGCAAATTATGTTTTCTTATGGGTAAAAGAAATTCTAGTCACACATTTAATCTTGATTTTTCATATCTGCTTAAAATCCACAACTCTGCCTGTGCCCTGTATTCTTACTGAGGGATTAGTAGAAAGATCCAGATTCACACCAGGGACATTTAGACCTAACAGTAAAAGAGCAATGCAAGTTTCTACATGATGCATAGGCAAAAACCAAAATTATAAACAAATATGATAGTGACCATGCATGGCTAATCACAGTGGAAACTCTAGTAATGCACCATTTTTAGAGATATAATTGTATCAATTTTCTGCAGTAATTTTTTGAAAGCCCGAAAACTTTTATTTAGCCAGGCTATGTATAACTGTTCTTAACATACTCATTTTGTTTCATAGTGTTTTCATTGACCAAGATGTTGCTCTTCTATAAATATTTACTTTTGGTTCATTCAAGAATACAGTTGTTTAAATTCTTTAGTTGTAGCATGGCAGGAATTACAAACATATATGTATATATATATGACATTCACTTACTGTTGCTGTAGAACTTCAGTTCTGCCTTGGTGGTTAATCATGTCTCACTTGTTAAAGGAAACAATACTGATTCTTAGAGCCACACAAAGAAATAGCACCAAGAGGATCAATTCTTTAGAAACGAGTTTTTTGTTCTATTTATCACGGTATTGAATGAAAGAAAATAGACACAAGGAACAAATTGGTATTACAACAGTAGATTTATAAGATGCAGATAAATTAGAATGAAGAAACTTGCCCATTTTAATTTCTTTCTATTGTGTCACAAGCCTTGAGTTCTTGTTGGTTGCAGAACAGTTACCTGAATATCTCCCTCCCTACACTACATCAGGTATTCAGCACACAAAAAAATATTTCTGGCAACTACCTTCAGAATCATTTCCTACTCCATGAGATAATCAGTGTTGCCAAAGCTGTCCCAGAATGCATCATTGTACCACTATAAATACTTAATGACTTTCTAAATTCTGTTTTTATTAGTAGTTGGACTTTATTACTCTGCTAAATCATGGTGGAAATAGAGCCAATCACAATTGTCAGGATTAACTAAATTTTCTTTGCAAAAATTTGTTTCATTATCGTTTAAAATTTGATTAAAAGTACCTGTAAAATTCTTTTACAGTATTTTTCTAACTTTAGCTTAAATGCCTTTTCTTTGAAGAATGTCATATGTTTTTCAAACACCTCAGTTTTTGGCTTAGGTCTTACAAATTTCATTCACAGCTTGTTCTTAAACTGTTTCATTTAAAGCTGAGAGAGAAAGAAAGAGACACTCTAAAAGTGTCTCTGCTTAATAGATTGTCAGCATCATTTACTCTAAGTGCTATTTTCCGCAGAAATTAGGAAAACCAGTTCTAAGAGATGGTTACTAATGCAAGAGGCACGTGTCTTACTTTCTCTTTAATGGAAAGTGAATTTAGAGGGGGTCAAGAAAGTGCTTGGGTATCTCAAAAATGAGGGTAACATCAGAAACTAAAAGAGGCAGAAAGGTAGTGGCCTCTGTATTATGTACTTTGAAGTTCTTAGGGCATCAGAGTGAAAACAAACAAGGAATGAAACCCTTTGTCCAGAGATAAAAAACCACAAATAGCCCATACTCAGCACATTTAATCACAGAAACAACAGTATTTAGAGGGGTTCATAATTTGGCTGTTATTGAAACTGTTATGGCATATTCCAACTCCCTGTAAACACACTTAAGTGATAGTAGTACAGTTTACTGAATCACTCCTGAGACAATGCCAAGAAGGCAATTTACATCACTCATGCAGATATTTAACATAAACTTACTTACTATAGTTGCTTAAAATAGGACTTTTAAATGCCTGATCCTAATTTAGCACAAGTCGACCTCAATGGTCTTGCAAAAGAAGATACATTTTGTCTCACTATATGGGCTTAACTTTTTCTTTCTAACTGAACAATCCAGGTATTTCAATCCCTAGAGCTGCCATTTAAAAAATTCAAGTCTTAAAAATTCATATCCTAGTCTCATTTGAGGGGTCTGCCACAGTTTATAGCTAAGGCAAGTCTTTCAAGGTGGATGGACCAAAACTCGCCAGAGGGAAAAAATAGGGAGGTGGGAAATAGCATGTCAGTCCACAGGCTATTCCCATTGGCTCAGGTATTTGAAACTAAAATGCTATAAGGATACCATTGCCAGTGAAAACTTAAAGGAGACTGATATCCTTATTTGTAAAGTTTTGAATGGTCTGATGGGCTACTTCCAAGACTTTATGTATCTCAAAAATGCAGATGGCATGGTACTAATATAACATTATAGGTAAGCAGATAAAAGGAACGGTTCTAACTCTGCCTTAGACCTGCCATGTGTTAGTGTAACTTGCTGAATTTTGCTCTTAAACTTTCCTATTGTTGAAACAAGGTGGAAAGTTAGGACTAAACCACAAACTAGAGATTAGAAAAAAATACTTTACAAAGGTAAAAGTTTGATTGCTTCTGAGGTGTATTAGCTTCTGAATTCTGAACTAAGGTGAGATACGTTACATAACTATAAAATGTATTTGCATACTGAAGTTTTTAAAATTCATAGGAAAACTTTAGTATTTAACAAAAGTCCTGAAGGAAAATGTTCAGGAAATAAATCCTTACGCATTGTAAAAAAATTACTATATATTTAACTCTCGATTTATTTTTGTAGAAACTATTTTTAACAACACTCTAAGAAATAGTAATACTATAGAGCAAGAATAAGAATAAATATGAATCCTCATAGGTGCATGTGTGTGTGCTTATAGATAGTGGTTGCAAGTTGACAATAAATATAATTTAGTACCCAGCACAACCCCCTTGTTTCTTTCCTAAAAAATGAGCTCAAATGCCAGAGATTCTTAGCACAATTTTCAGCTTCTAGGATCTCAATATTGGTTTCAAATCAGGTGTTTCTGCTTCCAACTAGGCTGTGAATAGATACCAAGTGTTTGTTCTCATCTATTTTCACTCCTTCTTAGAAGCCAATTCTTAGCGCCTGGGAAACACCCCTGTTTTTTTCCCTACAAGCAATCAAACTGTAGCCTTAGACATTTTCCAGGAGCCCTGTTCAAAAACCTTTCCTCCAGATATTGTATTATCTTACTGATTTCGTATCAGTTCTGCTTCTTACTTTTTAAGAAGAAATGGTACATTGTGAGCCGTGCCGAATTAAGAACACCTTGCATTTTATGGACCTGTCACATCTTTTTGGCTGTCCAGTAATGACTCTAGAGTCACTGTCTCCTTTAAAGATACAAAATTATAAGGCCCAAATTATATATTTTTGAAGAAATTAGAAGTTCCTCCATAGACAACAGTATGGGTTAAGAGCAACTGATCCTGCCTTTCAAATTATGTGATTGGTGTGACTGTTTTTATATTCTCTTCTATTTTAAAGCTCCAAATCATAACTCTCTAGAGTATGCAGTTGACTTTGCAGTGCACAAGATAGAGTTTGTCCTCCAAACAGGATACTTTCCTCTTTACAGGGCACTGTCATGACATTAAGACGCACCTGTCACCAACTGCTCTGCCACTGCAGTACCTGAATGATGTCTGTGTTCGCCCTGTTTCCTTGTTCTGCATATCTGTACATGGAGATAACATTTTAAGAATCTCTTCTTGAAAACTGGCTCTGTGATACGATTCAAGATGGTCTAATATGTATTCAAGGAAAATGTCCTTTAAAAACCGCCCCTTTTTAGGGTCTGTGCTAAAAGATGAGAAATTAGGGCATGAAAATGTTCATTGATTTGTGAGAGATCACATTGTAGGCTAAGAATACATGGTGAGAGCCATTGTTCAGTCCTTGGGCAGCAAGGCACTTGGCTTGTGCTGAAAGAGATGGAATTCTGCAGAGCTTGAGCACTTGAAAATGAGCAGATTTTGAAGTTTGCTCTTTTGGTCTAGTTAACAGAAGTCCACTGGCTTTCTTGGTATTCCGCATCAAGAGCACACTTTCAGATCTCACTGATATGTGTAAAATTTGAATACCTTATTGTAGTCCCTTGATACTTTTATTTACTCATTAGAAAAAGTGGAAGGAACTAAAATTTTTACATGGAGGGTTGTAAGAACAGCTGTCAATTAAGCCATTGCAGACTGTCAGACAAAAATTATTTTATTAAAAAATCTAAACAAGGAGTCATGAAATAAATTTTATGTTGCTCTATCAGACATGTGCAAAAATGAAGATAGAATCATATGCATTTGGGGTTTTTTACAGATAACCAGACCATACCACTAAGAAATAAACCCCATCTTCTGTAGGAACTGAGAAATATAAAATATTGAAGAAGCAGGAGTAAGCATAAGGAATATATCTTGGTATCGCCAAACCTCTCAAGATTAAAGCAGAAGAAAACCCCGAACTATCCTACCATAAACACAAATACAAATGGAGTTCTTTCCATTAAATGCAGCTCTTGTAAACTTTTATGAGAAAAGTCTAATAAAAAACACACATCAGCTTTGTAGAGCATAAAAATGAAATTCATGTAATTCAGTGATTCTTCAATCAATATGATGCCTATGAGATTGGCAGTAGGAACACTTTAAAGTACTGTTAATGAAAATGTTATGCTATTCATGTAATATCCATAGATTCTTAAGAACACTGGGCTGTTCAGAGATCCAGTAGCATTTGCAATTAAATTACTGGGAAGGAAGTGCATGTCCCATAGAGTTTTTTCTTTCACTTACAATGCTGGCTTAAAAGACATATCACATGCCAGAAAAATTAGATGTGTCATTATCAAAAATTTGTTATTAAAGAATTAGAAAAACAAATTATTTGTCTAAACAAAACATAGTCAGACAAACCAGACTGATATCCAAAGAGCTGTACAAACTTCTGGTAAATTTGTTCCTTGCAAACTAGTTCAAAATTTCTTATTTTCTTACTTCTAAAACGACAAATAATAGCAAAGAAAAATATTCAGAAACACGTAAAACATTGAACTTTTTACTTCATACATCAGACTTTCCAGGGATTGACTAAGGACCACGTTTTAAAAATCTAGAAACACATGTCAAGAATTTACAAGTCATGTAGCAATCACCCAGTTTCCAGGACTGTTTTTTTCTTTGTTTCCTCAGCAGCATTTCTTTTGCTGACAGGATGATAGGTGATAAACTTAAATATAAACAATGTATCTACATCTGATACAAGAGCCAGAACTTGGAGCATTACTGCTCCCTGTTTCCAGAAGTAAATGGTAGTTGCAGAAATTTGCAATGGCCTTCTGCTAGTTGAAAACTAAAGCCCACTGTTTGTCATAAAATATTTAATTTAAAGTGATCTATAATCATAGGTGATGCTTATTTATTCAGACATGGAATTTAGTTTGGTAAAAAATAAATATGCAGTTACTTGAAATAACACCACCACTGTATTTATTACTGATGGGAGCCAGTTTTGCTTTCAACAGAGAAGTGTCAGCATCACCAACAACCAGAATGCCCAGAGCTGAAAGTCTGCAGAGGGGAGATCCCGCAGAAAGAGTGAGATATGATCGGTGTGGGTTCTTTCCTTCCCAGAGCCACTGCATTTCTTCAAGCTAAAAATGAGAACGGCTTGTGGAAAAGGCTTCCACCGGGCTGGAGGAGCTGGGATCTCGACTGCTGCAAAGCAGAGAGGTTAACAGGCAGCCAGCATTCTTTCCAGACGGTTTGTTCAGCTGAACTCGGGAATGGTTTCGCGCCCGGCTGGAACAACCGCTGGGAAGGCGGGCGGGCCGCGGCGCCACAGCGCGCTCCGCGCTCGCCGCCAGGTGGCGCCGCTCGCCAGCGCACGGGCCGCCCGAGAGCCGGGGAAGATGGCGGCCTGGGGGGGCTCGGCAAGATGGCGGCGGGTACAGTCTTGATCGCAGGGGGGTGGCTGCTACGGCCTCCGCAGAGCGGGCTCTTCCCCGTCGCCTTCCTGATGGCCTCCTCGCCAGGGCGGCACTTGCCCTTCTGGGAAGCTTCAGCTGTCAGGCAGCCGTGCCTGCAGCTGTCCTCCGTCCGACCCGCCCCTTCCACTCTTATCTGCAGGGTCCTGACGGCTGCTCGGGCCCCTTCCCTACCTATCGTGCAGGGCAGAGAAGTGCTAATTGCCTGAGTTTCTAAAGGGCTGGGTGAGCTGCAGAGAAGCAAAAAGGGTTACTGAGCAAACCCAGGCACTGTGGGTGCTCAGTGTGCCCGTTCAGCTGGAAGGCTGGTGTGCTTGGGTGATGCCCAAGGCTGACAGGTCCGCACGCACTCACAGACCATCCTTGCTGGCCAAAGCTGCACTTGGTCTTGAGTAGGGGATCAAGGCTAACTACAAAAACCCTGGACTTGATTCCACACTTTCTTTGGTGCTTTGCAACATAATTCACACCATGAGAAGTCAGTCTGCGCTCAGATTGGGTAGCTGCATTGGTTATGTGGCTATGTCTGATAGAAAAGTGAAAAACACATCTTTGTTTTCCTTGTTTGCTCTCTCTGTAGAAAGACAAGCTTACAGAGCTTACACTATCCAAATGCAAGCTGGTTAGTATGCAGTAAAATTTCCCCATTTAAAAAAAAAAAAAAAATGAGTTTTAATTTGCCAGAGCTTTCTCAAAAACAAAAACAAAAACAAACAAAAAACCAAAACCAAAAAACCAACAAAAGCAAACAAACAAACAAACAAACACAACCAAAAAAACCCCAGCCAACCAACCAAAAAAACCAGAGGCCATAGGTTCAGTAGTTCTCTTTTTCATAGAGTTTTTTGAGAGTTAGCAACTGCAGCACTTTCAGTAGACTAAACTAAATGGAAAAAATACTAAATCAGGAACATGTACTTCATGGGAGACAAATATATAGTTCCAGTACCAAACATACAGTAACTTATCCCAGATGGTGTTGCTGAAGTGGAGTAACATGACCTTCTTTCATCAGTCATCACTGACAAGACCAGCCCTCAGGAATCTCTGAGCCAGGAGACCAGGGTGAAGGAATATTGGAAGAAAGACTTTCCCTTGGTCAAGGAGGATTAGATTAGGGAACATCTAGGTAAACTTAATATCCATGAGTCCATGGGCCCTGATGGGACACATCCATGAGTGCACAGAGAGCTGGAGAACACCATGGCAGTGGCTGTTCATGTTCATCTTTGAAAGGTAATGGAGATCATGAGAGGTGCCTGAGGACTGGAAGAAAGCAAATGTCACCCCAGTCTTCCAAAAGCCTCACTCACTTCTGTTCCAGAGTAGCAAAGCAGGGCCATGGGCTGTGGTACAAGGATGAAGAAGATCAGCACATATGTTAAAGCAGGATTTCACAGCCTGCAGCTGAGGTCCTGAAAGTCTGTAAATCATGACTGCATATACCCTGCTGTTGTATGATACAAGTAAAACCCATGGAAAGCAACTGCATGAAGGTCCTGGGGGTTAATATCAAACTGCAAAGCTTTTCTAGCAGTTAGATAATGCTTAACGAGAACTAAGTTTAAAAGTCTGTTCTGACTGTGCAATTTCTACGTTTGTATATTACCTGTTTTGAATGCTGTATAAATAATATACTTCTAATCTCCTAGGAATTTCTAAGTTACATGCTGATTCTATAAGCACTGAGAAATACAGATTAATAGTTAGAGAAGTACTAAGAAAACAATCTTTTCGTTATTTGCTGGTAACTTGTATAAAGTCCCTATATATTTAGGAGAAGCCGATGATTATCAAAGAAGGGGAAAGACCTAAGCAGCTATGAAAACACAGCTGCCATATTGATATTTAGCCATCCACACAACAAATGGTTTCTGACTCTATAGTCCTCCAGCATTGCTTGAATTTTATACAATACAGTCTCAGTTGTTACATAACTTCAGAGATGTGACTAATGTGAATATATTAGGTACAGAACCATGTAGTGCTCCTTGTATTGCACTTTCAAGAGGAGAACAAAGTTAAGGAATTTTCTATACCAGGTTGAAGCAAAGATTTAATTTGCTGTCTTATAATGTGTTTTCTCTTTTGTTAAACCCTGATCACTGGAGCTGTAAGAAGAATGTAAAATACAAGGAACTGCATACTGCATACATTACTAGGCTTGTCCTTGAAAGTCAGCTAACATGCCTGGAATATAGAGAGTCTGCTGTCTGATTGACTAGTGAAAAGAGAAAGAAACTCTGTTGAGAAATACTTCATTTCTGTATCTTAATAGATGCTGTTGGGAAAAAGTGTAACAGTTCTAAGTGTGACTAAACATTGTACAAAATATCTCATTGTACAGTTTGGTAGAATTAAAGTATGTGACGATACCTTCCCAGTATGTAATTCATGAACACATGAATTTCAGCTAAATTTATTTTATGATTTCTCACTTACAAAAATGCTGCTTTGAATCTGTTCAAAAAGCTTTTTCAGAAAGTTGATGTTTGATGTTCAGTTGTTCTGTTAATTATGATTAGAAAATGTCTGCAGTCCCTACATGGATTAGGCATTCTATGTGTCCATGGAGATTTATATTTCAACAGTTGTTTGATTCATACATCCAAATCTAGTTATAAAAAACCCCACAATTAAACTCGGTTAATATGATGCGTTTCTTGGGTGTGAGCAGGTTGACAACTTTGTTACGCTAAGTGGTGGGTTACAGTTGCTAGTACGGGCTTTTGCAAGTAGAGCCTTCAAGGGCATCCAAGTGAAGTCACACATGGTGTTTTATATGTGCGCATGCAAATTTATGCGTCCATCCTCTTTCCTTCTGCAGTTGGTCCAGTGCTTGCTCTTCCTTTTCCTACCCTTTACCGGGGAGACAGGGAGAGAAAAAAATGTCTTGAACTGATAGGCTTATGTGTAACATGGCCATCTCCTGAGGCAACAGGAGGATGTGTTTCCTTGAAAACACTGGTTTCTTGAATCCTTTTGTTAACCTGCATCCTTCTATCAAAAATATCCCTTTCCGAGCTTCTGCAATAAATATACAAGAATATAAGAACTCTTGGAGATGGTCTTGTGCAGGGCTAAGGGTTGGACCCGGTGATCTTTGTGGGTCCATTCCAACTCAGTATATTCTGTGATTCTGTGAAAGCTGTATTTGGATGTTTGAATCTAAGAAACAAACCTCTACATTTATAATTATCACATCCACTCAAACCACTAAGCCCATCCTGTTAAAATCTAGTTTTCCCAGCCCCATTCCTGTTTCTTTTCTCTTCTAAACTCAGAGATTGTTCTTTGACTATAGGTGTTACATCATTTTGAATTCAGTGCAAAACTCATCTGGAGAAAATAAGGGTAATGAAGCTGTGCTTAATTATATAAGAAGGTGTGAAAACTGCATCAATCAGGCAATGAGGTAATGGCCTTCAAGCTTTCTCTGCAGAACTCCAGGACTTGGGAAGCCTTATTAAAGGCCATGGTGAGCATGAGCTGAGCCTCTTTCTCACCTCTGAAGACTGAAGTGTAGCATTTAGCGAGGGACATGCTATGGTGTCATATTCACTTGTCACCCAAAATTGCACTCAACCTGACTGTGGGAAGTTTCTAGCAGTGCTTTTCCTGTACTCAAGTGAAGAGACTATTGTTCTTCCTGTGCTGCTATGTCAAGCCTGTCTCCCTAAAAAAGTGAAAACAACGTAACGGTTAAACCGTTTTATTAAGCCTACTTAAACTAGCACAGTTAGGTTTACCTGCTCTTCACTGGGTCAAGTTAAATCCAGCTGGTGGCTGGTTACTAGTTTTGGGCTCAGTCCTGTATAATATTTTTATTGATGATCTGGGTGATGGGACTGAGAGCACCCTCAGTCCCTTTGCAGATGACACCAAGTTGGATGGAAGTGCTCATCTACTTGAGGGCAGCAAAAATCTGCAGAGGGATCTGGACAGGCTGGATAGATGGGCCAAGGCCAATTGTATGAGGTTCTACAAGGCCAAATGCTGGGTCCTGCACTTGGACCACAACAACCCCAGGCAGTGCTACAGGTGGGGGGAAGAGCAGCTAGAAAACTGCCCAGCAGAAAAGGACCTGGGGGTGCTGTTTGACAGTGGCTGAAAATGAACCAGCAGTGGGACCAGGTGCCAAGAAGGCCAACGGCATCTTGGCTTGGATCAGAAACAGTGTGGCCAGCAGGACCAGCGCAGTGATTGTACCCCTGTACTCAGCACTGGTGAGGTTGCACCTCGAGTTCTGTGCCCAGTTCTGGGTCGCTTACTACAAGAAAGATGCTGAGATGCTGGGGTGTGTCCGGAGAAGGACAACGAAACTGGTGAAGGCTGTAGAGAGTAAGTCCTATGAGGAGCAGCTAAGGGAGCTGAGGATTTTTAGCCTAGAGAAAAGGAGGCTCAGAGGAGTCCTTATCACTCTACAGCTACCTAAAAGAAGGTGGAGGTTGGTCTCTTGTCCCTGGTGACAAGTAATAGGACAACAGGAAATGGCCTCACATTGCATCAGGGGAGGATTAGATTGCATATTTGGAAAGGTTTCTTCCCTGAAAAGGTAGTCAAGCATTGGAAAAAGCTTGGAATAGGAAAGTGGCTGAGTCACTATGCCTAGAAGTATGTCAAAGACATGTATATGTGGCACTTCAGGGTTTATTGGAGAAGATGACACTGTTAGGTTAAGAGTTGGACTCAATGACCTTACAGATCTTTTCTAAGCTTGAAGAATCTGTGACTGTATAAAAAGAGTGAGAGATAGAAGTTAAACTAGTGTCTGAGTTAGAAGGTATATTAGGATATAGCGAGCAAAATGGACCACTAGGTACTTAATTAAAAACTACAAGGATTCAAATGCTTGGGCTAACAAAGACAGCAGGGTGCGCTTACACGAAAACTTTCACAATCAGATTTTCCAAGACTGACTGTGTATTGACAAATTGTGCCAAAAGAATGTATTGTAAACATGAAAACATCTGGTCTCCTGTTTGAATGATGTTTAATATAGTGGAATTTATAATCCTGAAAATTGGTTAAATGAGGAAGAAATATACTTTATTTTGTTGCTTATTCAGTTAAATAAAAACCTAATCCTTGTCTGAGAAAGGTGTGACTCCTTTAGCTGTAAAAAAGAAAGGGATAAAACACAGATTGGTAAAGTGGGTGTTATGATCTACTGTAACAGGGTTTTGAGTGTTAGTCTTTTTCCTGCAATGAACCTAAGAGTTATTGTGTTCTTTCTTATGGAAATAAATTGGAACAGTGTATGTGACTGAGCTGAGTCAAAGATGAGCAAATGTGCAAGTGCTTCTTAAAAAAATCTGAGTAGATAGAGGTGGATGTTTCAAGCTGTAAAAAGTCTTATCTTGCAAACTGTGCTCTCCCATCATGCTCTAACTCAACAGAACCATCCAGTTTTACAGTCTTTTACCAGGTGGAATAAAGTGATAATTACTTCTGGTTTTTTCTCTGGTTTGGTGTAAGGCCGAGATATTTTAGAATTTGACAACTTTTATTAAGACAGGAGCATCAGTGAAGTTTACAGGGTTTATTCTTGTGAGTTTTGCAATTTTATTTGCATTGCTGCTTCAGTAAAGATTCCAGTTGAGTGAAGTATGTGTTTACATTTATGAATAAGATCCATTGAAAGATTAGAATTTCAAACTAATACATTCTTGGAAGGTTTACTTCGGGATAGATATCTAAACCGCCAAAATTTGGGGGCAAATTTGTTAGAAATAAACCAAAGGAAACTTATTGCAAAAGCCCATTATGCTGGTAATGGCCTGCAGAAGCATGTACAGTCATGTTGTTGATTGGTGAAGCCTGGGTCAGGTCTGTAGCAACCAAAAGATGATTCTGTTGTTCGATGGAGAAGTACCTATCACAAAACCCTAGAATCTGCCACTTCAGTTGCCCACTATAACAGAGAGGGCAAAGCATCACTTTGAATGAGCTGCTTTCCCACAGTCCCAGGTCAGAGTGGCAGCACAGACATCGGAGGAAGTTCAGTCTTCTGTGGATCATTTTCATGCATGCCCAAGACCATTCAACCCAAATTTGGTGAGGACCAAAGGAAAGCTCTTTTTCAGAGTTACTATTGCTAGCATGTTTCTCCAAGAGCCTTTCCCTATGCCCTATCCCTACATTATTCTACTGACTCCTGGATTTCTGCTGCAAAGCCATGTGGTTTGGCCAGCTATGTTCCCTGCTTGACATTGCAACTTATGCTACTGTTTAAGTCCTTCATAAACAAGGCTATGTCTGTTTCTTTCTCTTCCCTCTACACCCCTCCTAGTCCCCTCAGAAAATATGGTTTTCTTGTTCTTTTGACTGCTCCTTTATCTGAAGGGGGTAGACTTTCGATTGCTTCTTGTAATGGAAAGGAGCTATTGTATGTCAAATGTTTTCCTGACATCTCTTGACTCTATAAGTGGAGGTTTTTCAGGTGACATTTACAGGCTAAGTGGGCTTCAAAGAGGTGAAAAAATCTTGCAGGTTTTTTTGTCACCACATCCCTAAAAAGGGTGAATGTGTAGGGCTTTCTCCTGCAGTTTTCTTAAACACCTCCAAGATTCAGCTGTCCATGTGGTAATCCCTGAGTCCTTGGATTTCTTTAAGCCATTAATACTGGCTCCCCTCAAGTTTATTTTCTGTATTTTGCCCTTGTATTTTGCTATGTAAAACTCTTTTTCACTTATTTCACTGCTTGATTGATTTTCTGTGACTGTGAAGGTGTTGTTTGCATAAGTCAACTGCTGAAGATTAAGAAAAATTGTTTTGCCACAACAGTCTGTGTTCTGTGACAAATAATGGACTAAAACATTTTTCCTATTCTGACTTATACTTCAGAGCTTTTCTTAGAATATTAATTACAATATATACGTAGGCCTAAGATAATCCACTCCTCATAGCCCAGTACCAAGAATAAAGTTCAGGAATTGTGTTGTCTTGTGTTGAATACTTTCTAATGTAAACAATAAAATGGAGTATGGTGTAAGTGTGAGCTAAGGATAGGACTACCAGCTCAATAAATCCTCTAACTCAGAAAGACACTACTGCAGAAACTTGATATCCTGGTATGGGAAACTGGACAGAACCAGAGGGCATTGAGTGTCTCTCAAATGAGCTCTGCCTAGCTCTTGGTAGAACATAAACTATTGCACTGAAATGCTCCTGCATCTTTTTGTTTCTTGCTGCAACAAATGGCCTTATTGAGTGCCAACCTGAATCAAAAAGAATTGAAACAAAACTTTTTGCATTTTTTTTAGAAATAAATCACAGTCTTTACTGTGGTCTTAGTTGACACAATGTGGAAGATACATCGAAGATCTGTTTCAAAGTGAAACACTTACCGAAACAAACCCAAACCAATGAATGAACCAACTGAGAAATATCACAAAAAAAAAAAAAAAAAAAAAAACACAAGCATGACATCTTTTAAAAACCACTGGAGGCCAGTATTGTCTTATTATGTCAGTATCATTTCACTGCATTTCTCTCATGTATGAATTGTTGTTATTTGCCCTTAGCAATGACAAAAGTTCTTCCAAATAGTAGTTTGCCCTTTGCATCTGAAAAAGATGCATACTACTGAGCTGGGAGACCCTTTATATTTACTTTACTTGCACATCTGGAGCCATCGGGAGGTCCCCCTTTTAAACCCCCCGTTTCTATGATGTCTTAACAACAAGCATCTCAAATGACTGTTAATGCCTCAGGCACTGCTTTCCCTTGCTGTACACCCTGAGAGTGATGCTCCCACTCAGTAACGGGGATTCCTGCGGCCAGGTAGAGCAGGATGGTCAGGCTGGCCTCCTACCATCTCAGTACCCAGTGCCCAAAGCAAAATGCCTACCTGGCTGCACCCTGGCTGCTATGAGGTACTTGAGAGATAGACTTATACTGCTTGTTGTTACCTATTGTTTGCTTTTCCTTCATCTACCACAGCTTGTACTGAATCAATGCTTGTACTACATAATGTTGCAGTTCAACATTGATGCGGGGCTTTTTAAACCCATGTGACATAGCGACTGTAAAATGGTATCACAAATGAAGTTCCTGTGACATGAAGTTGGTAACATGTCTTTGACTCTGTCTTGAGAATGATGTTTAAAGGTTTCAGTGCTGTATTCAGTGCTGTATTTTTCCAAATGTTATCAGTCTTTCCAGGAAAAAGCTCTACTAGTTTAACCTGGGGAGTGGATTCAGTGAGGTGGGTCTGTGTCTCACAGTTTAGCTGGTCTATGTGTCATTCTTCTGGATAGTTTTTCATTTAGTTCTTGCATAACTATGTTGTTGATGTTGGGCATATTGAAGTTTTGATGATAACAGTTGAGCTAGGTAATCAAGAAAGTCCTAGAGAAACTGGATACCTGCATTTGCAGTTAGTAATTAATTTAATTAGTGACAGCACATTTAAGGGATCAATAGCAGGGTTTTTTGCTTATAGACACCAAGCTGTAACTAATGTGTTCAGTGACTCCAGGGATGGGAGAAGCTTGTTTATCAATATTCAAAAGCTCAAAACAATCCATGTCTAGACCTAACTAAATTTTTGCTTTGCCAAAACTCCAAGTTGCCAGAACTTTTCTACAGGGCAGTTTAGTATGTATGCTGTAAATATAACTAGAACACCCTAAAAATATGGTGTTAATAATTGACAGATTTTTTTTCTGTGGCACCGTGCTATGCAATGCAATAGTATGAAGCTAAATTTTGCAAGAAAATTTTGATTTAGAACCACAGCTTTTCTAATTCTAAGTGTAAATCATTAATTCATTCCCTCATTGCTGAATTCCTCTGTTTCACAAAATTTGCATTCTCATTCCTCTCTAGAAATTGTAGTTCATTCCACTGTGACTGTTTGCTATTTGATATTAAATTATGATCTTATTTCTGGGTAAAATTTAAGAAGATAGTTCCCTTGGTGGATTAAGTCGTGCCATTATGGAAGAAAGTTCCTATATTTAGAAGAAAGTTAGTGCAAAGTAGAGCAGAGTAGAGAGACAAATGCTTAGTAACTCAAGCACACTTAAGGATGCAACTCCTTTACTGTTACTGTAAAGGAGTTCATGAAGAAATTTATTGCCTTTTTTTTTTAATTTGTGGTCAAAATATTTATTCATTACTTATTTTATGGTTTCCACCCCCTAAAATTAATTATTCAAATGTGTCTGCTATCATGGCTGTATTACAGACATTTTCCGTGGTAGTCCTCCCACACAACTGAAAGGACAGAACCTGTGTTCATGTGGATTCCTGCAGAGATGGTGGAACGCAGATTTTGGGGTTTCAAACTGAATAATTTTCCTCTCCCTCAGCCAGTGTAATGTCCTGTCTGACTTCCACTTATGATATTTCAGTTTCCAGTGCTGTAGTAGTCTTTTACCACCTCATCTTGGAAATCAGATTTGACTCTTGACACTTACCTGCAATCTGCTTCTAGTGGCTTGTCACAGAATCACAGAATGGGTAAGGTCGGAAGGGACCACAGTGGGTCATCTGGTCCAAACTCCCTGTTCAAGCAGGGTCTCCCTAGAGCACATTGCACAGGATTGCATCCAGTGAAGGAGACTCCACATAGGAGTCTCATCTTCCCTCACCACTCATAGCAGAATGCTTTAATCTCTTCCCCAAGTGCAGGCCTACATACCAAACGTAACTTCAGTGATGGCTCCCTGCCCAGGTCCCATATGGCAGAACAGTTGCTTTCCAAGCTGTTGCTCAGGAGCACCTGCAGAAATAGCACAGCTTCTTTAAGTGATGGTGGGAGGGCCTGGAAATGTGGCCCCGTGCTTGGGATGATCAGACTTGCTGAGTGCAATGCACTTACCAAGGCACCAGTGCTTCCTGTAGAAATGTGCCACCTGCTTCCTGCTCCGGCATGCCACTCCCATGGCATGGGCTGGGGTGTTAATGTCAGAGGCATGACAGAAAACTCACACAACAGCTGCTGCCCTGTGCTGGATGGACGAAGAGGGGACTATCTGGGTTCATTTTCAGCTTGTATCACAGGACTGCTGGACAAGAGGCAGCAGTATTCAGTTGTTAGAGAGCAGTGATCCCTAATTCCCCAGTCATGGCCTCATGCTGAAGTGTATCCAGAGAACATTTAAAACTGAACTTACGGATGACGCTGAGAGCCAGATAGCAACACTGGCTCAGCAAAGACCTAAAGAGTGGTCTTGAAGTTGATCTTAAAGATCTAATCTCCTGTCCACAGGAGGTAATAGAACTTAGATGTGTCTGCAGAGGTTATTGTCCAAATGCAAAAGCATGAGCAGCTGTAAAACTGGGTCAGTGAGACAGGAAATGAACACTAGGACTTTTTTTTCCCTCCTACAAAGTGGAAGAATAGCAGCCCAAAAGTATATTTGCACAAGTCTCAACCATGCTAAAATTCCTCTGGTGTCTATGCAGATGTTACTCTTTGTATTTTTAGTAGCATTTTTATTTGTTAATTTGCTTTGCAAAACTGTGTCAACTGAAAGAAGGGATAGGTCTGTTCTTTTTATTATCATTGTAACCTAAAGAGATCATGGAGAAAAAACTCCAGGCCAATTTAGTGTATATGATAAGATAAAAAGAGCAGGTTGTTTAATCAGGCCCTCAGGCCCAGGGGAATACACATGATGCACAGGCACCTCGGCAACGGTTCTACAATTTTATAATAAGGTCTGTCCAATCCCAGATCTATCCACCCACCAATTCTGCCCAGTCCTGCCCTCTGACACGACCCTTTGGGAACTAGGTCTGGGGTCTTTGGGACCCTTTATTCCTCATCTTTGCCTTCTTCTCAGCACGTACAGTCCTTAGAGCTCCTCCAAAGCTCTGGGCTTGAAGGTCGCTTTTATCTGTTGTGGTATCTTGTTGTTTAGGCCTAGAGTGCGATGTTCTTAAACAGAGGTGTTTTTCTACAATTCTACCTTGAAAAGAAGACTAAACACGCTAAATAAATTTGGAGGGGTTTGATATGAACTGGGGTAATAGGGTTGAGTATGTGTAAACTACTGTGCTAAAAGGGTGGCGATTTATACCGCTACATTAAAATCTACACTTACTACACAACTGCTTCTAAAATCTACAAAAAGCTAAAAAATACAAAAAACCTCTGAGGCATCATCATGTACGGTAAGTGTGCTTTACTTTTATGTCAGACTTTTTTGTTGGATAAAGTTCCTAATGGGCAATCTCTCTTCCACTTCTCTGACCTCTGTCACCTCTGTCATGTTGTAAACATGAATCTGTGTTAAACATCAGCTTTAATTCTTTGGCCCTTTGACTATCCAGAAGTGCAAGTATTTTACACAGAACTTTCTGGATAATTTATTAGTCCAAAAATTACTCAAAACTGATCTGCTTGCTCTTTCAGATGGGGAAAGTTTGTCTTAAAAGAATTTTCCTTTTGTCTCATAAAACTCACAAGCTGTTGTTGTAAAATCAAAGTTGTCCTAGCTAAAACCTATTTGGGATTTAGGCTGCTTAATTTTCTGAAATTTCTACTTTCATTGACACAACCAGTATAGCTAGTAGGGGTTATTCTGTTGGTAATCTATGGGCTCTGGAAATGTCTCACAGTTATAAATAGCTTTCTTTTTGTCTCTTCTCTGCAATTTATGCTGTACAATCTCCTGTTTTCCTAGTATTTAAAAAATATATCCTTGAAGTTTGCCTTCAAATGATAAAAAGTAAGAAATTAAGACTTAGAGAGAAATTTGGAGTTAATTTGCTTTCTGGCACCTAAAGGCCAAAGAGCAACAGGACTTCACTGGGAGACCATATGGTAAAGCTCTTGGCTTGCCTCATTACCTCTTTCTCAGTAATCCCTGCATTTGCAGTGAATCAAGACACCAAAAAGTATTCATAGCCTACAGCATACTGAGGCCAATATATTGGGAAGGAGATTGCCCCATCCTTACACCCATGGCATAATTAATGTGACTCAAGCAGTGGTGAATTTCCTCTGTGTTCTTCCCTGCTGGACCACAGATTTGGAAGCCTGCTTTGATTGACAGCTTAGTCCGATGCTCTGAGATAAACCCCAAGCTTTAACTTTGCTTGGAGAGCAAGGATGTGTTAGGAAGCCCAGTTCAAGGTACTGGAGAAGACAGAGAAACTGGACCTGTTTCCAGAGGGAAGTTTCTTTGTCCTCAGCCTTAGCATAGGCTGAAAAGGTAAATCTGAATAGGTGAGAGTGGAATTGAGAACTCAGTAGCGATACTGCAGCATGTTGTGCAAACTGCTGGTATCTTGCACTTAATTAGCAGGCTGTGCATGATAAGGCATCTAACACTTTCTCATTTCCTAAACTTCTGGAGGACAGGACCTTGTAAGAAGTGGTGATTTGTAGAAGTCCCCGTCCTGCTTTCTCCCTCCTGCCTCTCAGATATGTTTTTCTCACAAGGTTCCTTGTGATGACTTGGGTTTGAGTAAACAACACCTCCAGGATATCTTTACTGGATGAGAAATCACTTCTTTTTGCTCCTCTTTCCTTAAGACATGAAAAGGACTCATAAATGTGTGGGAAAAGCCTTGGATGGGTGAAATAGTACATTACATTTGCAACCCACAAACCTGTCATCAGTTTATCTTGGGGTCACAAAGACCTTCCCTCTTCATATAAAATGAGGCATATACACTGTATTTTGCATGAACTGCTAGCACTTTATATCTCAGGCAATTTTATGAAAACCTGGTCTCTTTTTAGGGAAAATAAAGTCCAGAGAAAAGGAGTAAAGAATTTTCATGCTGTTGATGGTCTAGAATGACATGTGTTGCAGAAACCCTAGACTCAAAGATGCACTTATTAAGCAGAAATCATTCTGCATAGTAAGTTTCATATTGAATGGGAGTCAAATACCATGCAGCAATGCTTTGACACTTTTGCCAATGACTACTGAGAGAATTACTTCCAACAAACACCCTGTAAGGTAGCTTAGAAAGATTACACAACAAAAGCTTGTGAGGTGAGACCCAGAGAATTATCCTGTTTGAATTTTTTAAAACTTACTGTCTGGAGACTTATTCTGCTGCCGCAGTACTTGTCAGCCAATATTCTTTTATCCTATACATTATGTGCATGACTAAATGTCTGATGGAGTCCTCTGTGGGTGACTCTTCCCATAGCTAGTTATTTTGGGATCTCATTTCTTGATCTTTGTGATTTTCTCACCTGCTTTTAGCCCTCCTGCTTTCTTAACGTTAGAAGCAAAGCTATGTCGTTTAACTCACTTCCACGTAACAATGCTGAGTTTCTCCTATCTCATCTGGAGAGTGACAGAGCACAACATGACAAAGGTATTTTGTCCTCTGTTCTGTTGTCTGCATGGTTTTTCTTTCTTGCACTGATGTGAGTCTGGGAGGAAGTTCTCTTTGTGACACAAAGGGATATTCCAAGTGTGGAAAAAGTAGGCAGGCTTATAACCGGACAACAAGCACCATGCAATTTTGAGTTTAAGGATCAGAGGGAGCGAGGAACTCACAGTAACTTGCACTGAATTAGTAATTTTCAGTCTCTTTACCAGTTCCTGTAGTCACACTTCAGCCAAATATGTAAAGAGTTGCTTGATTTTAAGTTTCTGAAGATTTTCTCAGATTCTTTGGTTAACATTACTTTTTTTTTTTTTTCCCTCAGAGCATTTCAAGCTGGAAGTTTCACTAGAAAAGCTAAGTGGTGTTTCTCATATTCCTACAAGTGCAAATTTTTGGCTGACAACTGAAGAAGTGCCTTTTCTTTCCTTCCCCCATTGTATCATGGTTGGGAACCAGGGATGAAGAGTTGCACATGAAGAGTTACCCGTGTACCCAGTCCATGGGTACTAGGACTGGCCCCAGTGTTCCATAGAGATTAGCAGGGGAGAGATCTATAAATTAATATACTTCTTCAATTAAAAAAAGTCTGGAATAGTCTGATATTCTTAAACAACTGTCTGTGAAACAGTGTAGTACAGGCCTGGTCAGTCCATGTCCTTTTGAGGGTGTGTAGCACCTTGGCTGTTTCTCTACATAAGGCAGACAAATCAGTGTCATCCTGCCTTTAAAGATAATAGTGGAGAGGGAGGCTTCACACTGTGATCTGTGGGTGCTGTCAGAGAAGGGATGAAATCACTGGCTCTTCAAACTCTTTATTAAATGCGCTGTTGGCTCATATACACCCTGTTGCAGACTCCAGCCACTAGTGACCTAAAAAGACCTGAAAATATTTCTTTAGATAATGTTGGTTGGAATGATCCTGTGCTACTGAAAAGTTATGTAGCAAAACTTTAGCATGCAGGATCCTGATTTGTAGCAATCACAGCCATTACACAGTAGGGTACTGTTAGGCTGCAGAAAGTGCTGTTGTCCTCTCTCTTGTGTTACTGGTCTTAAAAAGGATGAAGCAGGAGAAGGTCTATTTCAAGCATATAGGAGAAATTAGAACACTTCCTGTTGAATTTGGGAGGACAAAGCGTTCTAGCTTTTATCCCGTGAGGTTGTAGTTCTGTTGATACTGATGTCAAGTGAGTGCCAATGAGTGGGGCTGCCGGAGCCAAAAGCACAGCATGTGAATGCTTGTATGCTGTCTGGCCAGCAGAGGACTCTTCACCCTAAAGACGTGGTGTGTTTTACGTGCTGTAGGTGTTAGTATGTTTGAGCTGGGTTAACAGTCCTGAGTAAGGGAAGTCTACAGAAAAGATAAGTCTTTATAGTCTGCATCAACATCATCCTAAAATTAAATGCTCACAAATTTGTCATTTCATTCCTCAGCAAGATACTTTTCATGGAATTTGAAAATGTGACTCACTTGTGACTTACTCACAAGGCTGAAGTCAAACTAGTTGAAAAATTTCTTCTTCATAAAAGGCTTCAATGGAAACTGTATTTAACTGAAACTGCATTTAACTGAAACTGCTCACAGCAGTGAGGAATTTGTAGCAAGTGACTAATCTGAACTCAGAATGACTTTGAGTCTCTGAAATGTATATATAATTTTCGAGAAGAAGAATTTGATTTTAAGCTAACTTTCTCTCGATGTGACTTAATATTGCGTGACCTGTGAGAAACAAACAGCTAAGGACTCTTGCTTTGCCTAGTTTAGAAAAAACAGAGGCTAAGGGAGGACCTCATTGCTCTCTGTAGCTTTCTGAGGAGAGGAAGGGTAGAGGGAGGTGCTGAGCTCTTCTCCCTGGTACACAATGACAGAATGCATGGAAATGGATTAAAGCTTCACCAGAGGAAGTTTAGACTTGATATTAGGAAGCATTTCTTTACTCAGAGGATGGTCAAACACCGGAACAGGCTTCTTGGAGAGGTGCTTGATGTCCCAAGCATGTAAGTGTCTAACAGATATTTGGACAATACCCTTAACAACATTCTTTAGCTTTTTGTCAGCCCTGAAGGGTTCAGGCACTTGGACTGGATGATTGTTGTTATGTCTCTTCCAAGTGGAATGATTCTATTCTATTCTATTCTATTCTATTCTATTCTATTCTATTCTATTCTATTCTATTCTATTCTATTCTATTCTAGTATTTTGTTAATTTTTTTTGTATATCTGACTTGCTTTTTGATAAGGCTCTGAACATTAGTTTTTCTCATTCCTTGAGGCTGATGGCAAATTTCCTACTGATTCACTGTTGAACAGTAACAGATCTACTGTAGTTAATGCTATGCAGTAAACAATTTTCAAAATTGATCAATATGAAGATGAGAATATCAAAGATAATTTTTTTATTATCTTTGCAGTGAGTTCTTCCTGACGGTCCTAATTACTGGTTCTTGTATTTCCAGAAGCTGTGAAGCTACAAAGTTCTCTGCATTTTACTTTGTCTTTACAAATTTACTATTAGAATTCAGAATATTCTCCCTTGTGTAAATATTTTAATATTTTTTTAAAAATTGGCCTTGCAAAGCTTTGAACAGATGCCCTTAGAGCTCTTAATGGCTGCTAGCTTAACGTTGTTTTGGCTGTTGAGGACATGCAACCTAATTAAGAGGTGAGTTTTCCAAATCTGCTCTGGCTAATAGAATACCATGAAATTTTGTATTGAACTTTTCCCTACCACTCAGAGAAAGATCCTCTTTGAGCACAAGCACTTAAAAATAAGAGCAAACGCTGCTGTCCTTTTTGTCCAAACAATGAGACCTTATACAATTTTAAATAGAATGGATTATTTCCCTTCTGTGAAAGAAAATATCAATATTGCTGTTTACAGAAAATTGATTTTTCAGATATGGGGTAAACATGGTGAACAGATACTTATTACTGCGTCTTGGCTCTATTAAAACTGATCAAACTCTCATTGGCTTAGTATGATCAGCAAGGTTATTCTGAGAGTTTATACAAGTGAGAAAGCCTGTCCTATCACCTGATAGAGTAATTCTTAATCAGAGACAGATGACAACTTTTCAGCCTTGGGAAAGCTTGGGAAAGCTTTGCTGGCTATGGATGAGAAACAAGATTATTTTTGCCTCAGGAAGAAAACAAAAGGATAAAAAAAGTCAGGACATAAACAGGAAGAAGGGCAAATATCTGGAGAGTAAGGTTTACCATTTTTTTAGGGCTTAGGGACTGCAACAGATGCCAGCATGCAAAATTCACCCTCTACCTCAGGTCTCTGATATCAGCATATCAGTGAGTAGAGCCACAGCCTCTTTGAATATTCCAGTATTCTAAGCCTGAATCTTGCTGTGCCTCTGTTTAAAACTACCACTGTTGGACCAATTCAGAAGATTATGAAAGTAAAACATTCTTTTGAAATCAATACGGCTACCATGGCTTACCCTAGATGAATATTTGACTTTATGTGTCTGTGTTTAGTCCCAACATATATTATATTATTACATGACACGTAAAATTATCCTTGAAATTTAAGACTACCTAAATAGATGACAGTTCTGTCTCCCCTCCAGTGGAGCTGACTGTATTAAAATCCAAATAAAAATCTGTAGTTTGGCTTTGTTGCAGTTTCAAGTCATGAGAGTGCCTCTAAAAGCTAAACATTTATCCTTAGCATGAAGAATAATTGTTTATTGGTACCTGAAGTACATGGTTATAGACTGATGCTTAACCCTTGATATAGTAAGAAAAATATCTTTTGTCAACAACAGAAATAGACTTAAGGCACTGCTATGTTTACAAAAGGGAAACACAGGTGATTAGCATGATTTAATCCCTACTGTTACAGGCAGAGGTGTTTTCCCAATGATACCATTAAGTGTTGCAGGTTAGACCATCACAGAGACGCACATAAACAAGCAAAATTTTCCAAATGAGCCACAACTGTTAAAAGAAGCAGGCATGTCTGGCCTGTTCTGGAAATGTGTCTGAACCGCTTGCCACAACAAACAGCCAAGATGGTTTAAGCAGTGCTTCCATCCACTGAAGTAAAATATTTCAAGTGTGGCTCAAAAAGTGTCACATGGCTTAAGTGATAATGTACTTAGGATCTAGACTGGGGACAATATCACATGCCTTTACTCAAGGTACTTAATGTATTCAACCTCTTGTCAGTACTGAGGCAGATTTAAAAGGCTTTCACTTTACCTCATGATCAATTTTCTGCTAATTCATCGAGAAACCAGCCTGAGGTGGTGTAATAAAAATAATTTATTTGTTATGAATTTGAGTTTTGCAGAAGTCTCATCCTTTTTTGTGTTCCTTTTCATGGATGTAGCTAGGAAATATTCATAGATGGCTTTAGAGAAATGTCCAACATATTTGCCCACAAATGAACTTTTTGTAAAGCAAAGCAAAATTTTTAGAAAGGATTGAATCTAAACTTATTTGAAAGGAGTCTCTAACTAGTCAAATAAGAGAGAAGAGAGAACTGAAGTTGAGGAAAGAAGGGGAACAACGCAGGGACAAATGCAGACTGTTTTTACCTCTTTGATTAGGGGGGATCAATGCCAAAACTTCTGCGTTGGCAGTGCTTTTGTGTCGTTTTCTGTCTGTTCACCATGTCCCTGAGAAGAAGCCCATGTAATTACAGAAGGAAATTAATACTAGAAAACTCTAGAGTTCTTAATGTTTATATTAATGACTGTATAGCTAGGTCCCTTTCTAGATGCTCAATAGCGTTCAACAGAAACCTTTTCTATGAGAAAAGGAAAAATGCACCTTTTTTTTTTCCTTTAGGAGTACTTTATCAGTGCATATGTTTTTAATGCCCTTCACAGTAGTAGGAAACATTATTCATTATGAATAGTGCTTGTTTTCCTTCAGTGTGGAAAATATTGATCTGACCTTAAAAATACCAGATTTAGTGTAGGCAAAGGCAAACAATGAGACAATGTTTGTATGTCTTTGTCCCTTGGTATTAAAATATAACTCCAAATTGAGAGGAATAATAACTTTTTTTTTTCTGAAAATGTGTCCTGCTTATTCAGAAAAATAGGTTTGTTTTCTTATCTTCTAGGTCTCTGTACAATAATGTATTTCTAAAAAGTCATGTAGCAACTTCCTAAGTGAATCAGTTGCTTTGAAGATTCAAAGAGAAATGCATTTCTGGTGGCATTGCCGATGAATATACTGATTAGCAGTTCTCACTGCATGCTGAGGGGAATGTTCTTCTTTGTTCTGAATAGCATTATTTTCCTCCTTTCAAGGAGCCCCTTTTGTGTTAATTTAAAATGGCTATTTGATGGCTGATGTCATGGTAAATACCCCATAGCCATTCAGCCAATTGTGCATCCACCTTTGAATAAAACTGATTGGGATGTGGATAGTAGTTCTTCAGTAGGTGTATAACTGTGTCTGCAGTTATTCAGTGGAGAAAGAATAACTTGAATAAATCAGCACTGATGAAAAGAAAGGATACCTTATTCAGTGCTGAAGACCATGTTCTCCTGCTAATCAGATTAATTTCCAGTTCCTTTAATCATGAATCATAGAATGCTTTGAGTTGGCAAGGACCTTAAAGGTCATCTAGTTGCAAACCTGTGGCCACGGGCAGGGTAGCCACTAACGAGATCAGATTGAACCTGGCCTTTAAAATTTTTTAATTCTACATAAGAGTGACATAAAGGAAAGCACCTGAACTTACTAAATGCTAACTTCAAACTACTAAAACAGAAGAACAACAACACCACACTCAAATACTGACATTCAGAGAACAGTGTAAGCACTAACCTGTAGGACTGGAAGTACTCAGGTGAACCTGTTATTCATCAGTTGGTCCTGTTCTTCTGTTTCATGTTCAAGGACTTACATCCATGCAGATTTAGTTGAATATTCTGTTGCTGTTGAGTTACCTAAATGAATTATGAGGATCCAAGATTACGCTTTCTAGTATATCAGACAAAGTGTGACATCTGGGACACTGAAACATCAGCACTGTATAGAATGTCATGGAAGTCTGATCTTCCAAGTAATTTGATCACAAAAGAATGTCTGTTAAAGATATTGGACTCTGTTTTGCTTTTTTATTTAATCTTGCTACTTTAATAATGTGCTCTTGGATAACCAGTGTTTATTGCTATTTGGGAGTATATTTGTTCCTAGAAATATCACTTTAATATTGAGGAGACAGCAATTTTGTAGTTTTCGTGCTGCAATATTTGGGAGACACTGTGTACTCCTAAGAACCCAACTTCTCTTTCAGAACTCAGTTTCCGTGTTCCATACCCATGTTTTCTGATTCATCCAAGGGTTGTAGCTATTTAACTATTCCCCTACACGTTGTCAAAGAGGCCTGATATAAAGTGATGTAGAAGAAGATAACTTTTCCTTATCATTCAGAGAGTGAAACCATGGTGTTTTAAGTACTTTTTCCTTCCTTCATCTTTAGGAAGAGGCACAACAACCTAGACTTTCTTTACTCTGTGCTGGTGTCCTTCCCATTGTGTATGACAATTTTACTTATATCACTCTATGTTGCCTCAGTGTCCAGCATGTCCCTGTACATGTACTGGGCAACATCTTGAAAAACTGTTTGTCTGCAGAGCTTTGTAACTATTTATTTCTTGAAATCAACTCTGAGACAAACATCACAGAACAGGGTGATATTAAGGAACGAGTGTGTCCATTTCTTAAGCAGACAGAGACTCCTTCCAGACACTGATTTACAAAAGGTCCTTATTTCTCTATTTTCTTTGTTTCAAAGACTGGTTAGCAGGATATTTTGCTTATGATGTTGGCAGCTTTTTAACCTTTTCAGCCAAAATAGGATACTGTGTTTGCATGGCACTTCTGACTTGGGAACACCTGGTTTTCGTTTGCAAATGACGAGAAGCTCTGATCCTGTGTTTAATTTCAAATTAAATCTGTGTACCAGATGTTCCTGGTTACAATGAGCACCTCTAATTGAATTGATGAAAACACTCCTCTTTCTTCCCTCCCTCTCCAACTCCCCCAAGTTCAAATTTATAAGAGGAATAAGGAGTTGGAATGAAATAAAATGAAATTAAATGAGGACAAGAATCCCTTCCAAACAGCATGCTCCAAAGCTTCTGGATGAAGAAACCTGATAGCTTGAGCTGATGCTATGATACAGATCAACCAGCTAGTAGAGAAAAAAAGGAAGCAAAAAGTGGGGAGAGTGCACTAGAATGTTCACGAAAGGAAATGTTGGTAAGTGTAAAATGAATGGACCTTCAGCTGTTTGGATAAACCCTGTAGATTGGGTTATTTTACGGTGTACACCACTCAGTGGGTTCCCCAGGAGGAAACTGCTTCTTTTTACTTTGTCTTCATTTTGAAGATAGTGCAAGTTCTGAATACTCTCTTTGAGACTGCTTCCAACCACATGGAAAGCTGCCTTTTCTCTAGCTGCTACCTTCACACTGGGTTAGCCGACTTCTTGGGGATTTAACTGTCACTGATGGCAACTTGCCCATCTAGATGTGATAAAGTCATCTAAAGTTTGACTTCTCTACTGCCTTCTCACAGGTTCCTTTTACCGGTAAGATGACAACCACATTGTTGCTGGGAAGCGTTAGTAATGCAATTTACTTTTTGCAAGTGAGGATTTGCAGCACAAACTCCCGAAAGAAACTAAAATACAGGTAAATATAGCAACAATAAGAAGGTCTTGAAGCTGTTGAATAATTTCTAGTCCATGTGAGAATGTTGTCTTGTTGATGTGCAGAATTTGTGTCTACTAACAAAACCAATCTTGTAATTGTCCTGCCCTTAGACAAGACTGAAAGACAAACTGAAAGAGAAATTTTGTTGTGTCCAAAGCCACTGAAGTCTGGATAACAGCATTCCCTGAAACTTGAAGTTTTCACCTGGTGAGTGGTCGGGCATTGGAGCAGGATCTCCATGGATGGGGTCACAGCACCAAGCCTGTCTGAGTTCAGGAAGTGTTTGGATAATTCCTCAGGCACATGATGGGATTCTTGGGGCTGTCCTGTGGAGGACCAGGAGTTGGACTCAATGATCCTGACGGGTCCCTTCCAACTCAGCATATTCTGTAATTCTGTGATTCTACCTTTGCAATTTTGATCAGTGAGAAATGCAAGTTGTCCCTTCTGAGATTTTCTCTTCCTTTCTGATTCCCTTCATCCACCCATCTTCATGGAAGTATACTGATCACAGCTGTTAGCACGTAAAACAATTTCAGACTACTCTGTTGTAACCTTCTTTGAGGTTACAGGAGGTACTTGAAAGGCAAGTCAGTCTGGAGGTGAGCTGAAGAGCAAGCTCTTGTCCATGTTGCATTTCTCTGTTCTCATTACTTCCTTTCTTCTTCTATCAGGGAACAGATTATTTCTATTCAAGCAATCATGACATTTTGCTTACAAACAACTCATGAAATTGAAAGACCTTTGACCTGTATAACTAAAAATAAGTAAATTTGTACTTAATAAAAAACATTTATAGGCTTTACATGATCTGCTTTGCAGGGCAGGAAATAAAATTCCACTGACTGGGAAAATATTTTAGCAGGTAGGCATAGAAATTCCCCTCTAACCTGTCAGAGCAAAATGTCTTCAATATTTTAGATGTAATTTGTTTCTGTACTGTGACCAACCTATTAGAATTTTTAGTAATCACATGGTAGACGGGTAGGTGTCTTAGGAATTTGAGCAAATGTTATCTGCTCAGAAAGCATAAAAAATACTTGCAAACTCTAGTTCTTAGCTGCGTAGGCAAGCAAGAATTTTAATATATAGAAATACTATAAAGCTTTCTGTGCACATAAATCCTCCCTTTAAGCAGTGAGGCTTGGTGTCAGAGGCCTTCTGAGGAAAACCAGATTTCTGAAAGGCAAGAGGTGGCCTACTCTTCAGCAAAACTCTAGTTTTACAGACATTCCCAAAATCACATAATGAGAAGCGGTTTGTTTTTCTCTAACTCAGTTATTTTCCTTTCATGCTAAGAAGTTCCAGATATGTGCAATGAGATGACTTTTTTCTTTCCCCTAACCTAGCCTCCATTTCAGATTGCATATGAAATGTTCTCTAAAGTCTTTTCAGATTTGTTCCCAATTTTAAGTCCCTTTACTTTGACACCGGACACCCTGATCTGCCCGGCAGCCCGAGGCTGAACACAGCAGTGACTGCTGCGTGAGTGGAGCCACAAAATACCCAGCAGACTCCCTGTGTGTGTACTAGACCACCCACGAGGAGATTACTACATGAGCAAGCCTTCAGACTGCAAGAAACAGCTCCTTGTAGGACTTTCAGGGCAGCTACACAAAGACATGCAAACACAGTCAAGGGCAAAATTTATGACTTGCACCACATCCAAGACATACAGATGCACACACTGAGACACTTGCATGTGAAACCCCTTCCTCCAAGAGCTTCAACTATTGAGGGAAGTAAGTGTTGACGTCTGCTTGACAAAGAGTGGTCTGCTGGAAATCTCTGCAGAATGGCCACAAAACAACGTGCATACAAATGCACACGTGCAATGGCAGTGCCTTAGGCAGGGACGAGCTGTCAGACTGCAGGCCCCATTCATGTGAACATGTTGATAATTGGCCTATTTTGGGGGATGTCATGGTTTAACCCCAGCTGGTAGCTAAGTACCACGGAGCCACTTGCTTACTCCACCATCAAGAGGATGGCGGAATCAAAAAAGTGAGAAAACTTGTGGGTTGAGATAAAGACAGTTTAATAGGGAAAGGAGAAGCTGCACACACCAGCAAAGCAAAACAAGGAACTAATCTCCAGGAGAGCAGGACCTTATCACATGTAACGATGACTTGGGCAGACAAACACCGAACTCTCCAAATATCCTTCTCTTTCTTCTTTTCCCCACAACTTTATATGCTGAGCATGACACCGTACAGTATGGGATATCCCTTGGGTCAGCTGGGGTCAGCAGTCCCAGCTGGTTGTCTCACAACTTCTTGTGCCCCCCCAGCCTCCTTGCTGGGAGGGTGATAAAAAGAAGAAAAGGCCTTGGCTCTGTGTAAGTGCTGCTCAGCAATAACAAAAACATCTCTATATTATAAACACTATTTTCAGCAAAAATCCAAAATATAACCCCATACCAGCTACTGTGAAGAAAATTATCACAGCCAAAACCAGCAGAGGGTAGTCTTCCTCCTGCCTTGTATATAAATATTTTAATGCCTATTCAAAGTGGACAGCTGGGCATGAACTTGACTGAAAATGCAGTGCTGTTTTCCCCCAAAATATGGGAAACAATCTGTGCTGGCTCTTTTTACCCCTAGAACCATCTGCTTCCAAACCTACCTGAATTGACTGTCCCCACTCGGATGCAGTTCTGTATTTGTACACACCTGAGATTGAAAACAGATTGATCTAACCAAAAGATAAAAAAAGTCTCCAAAACTGAAAAGTATTGTGACAGTGCTGACTGATATATTGGGAAGTCCTTAGACACTGTAGAAATAACAGCGGAAGGTAGATGTTCTCATTTTTAACTTCACATTTATATTTTAAGCTGTTTTATTAATAAGCCTTACATTGAGGGCATAATGCAAAGTCATAAAATCATAGAATCTTAAAATACGCTGAGTTAGAATAGAACCACAAGGATCATTAAGTCCAAATCCTGCACAGGACCATCCCCAAGGATCACACTGGGTGCCTGAGAGTATTGTCCAAATGCTTCTTGAACCTGTCAGTCTCAGTGCTGAGACCATTTCCCTGGGGAGCCTCTTCCAGTGTCTGACCACCATCTGGGTGTAAAACCTTTTCCTGCTATCCAACCTAAAGCTCCCCTGGTAGGCTTCATGTCCTTTCCTCGAATCCTACCACTGGTCATGAGAGTGAAGAATTCGCTGCCTGCCCCTCTACTTCCCCTCTTGAGGATATTTAAAACTGCAATGGGATCTCCCCTCAATCTCCTCCAGTCTGAACAGACCAAGTGACCTCAGCCGCTCCTCATAAGGTTTCCCCACCAGACTCTTCACTATCCTTATGGCCCTCCTTCAAGTGCTCTCCAACTCATGGAAAAGATGAAGATCGTAGTAACATTCATTAGCTATTGCTGAAGTGAAAGCTAATGGTACGACTGTGTCCTGGCTCTACCTCATCTCCCTTTAAAATGGCAGCATTGCCATATCACAGGCACTATCTCTGTAGCATTGCTTTTCACTGAGCTCTATTTTCCATCATTCACCCATGTGTTTCCCTACTGCATCCAAAGATGTTTCAAATATTCAATTTCCCATCCCTTCGAAGGATGTTTTCATGCCATTAATCTGATCTTGGATATGTTAGGTATGTGTTTGATGACACCACCTGAACCTACAACCTTACAAATTAATGGGGATTCGTAGAAACAGGAAAGTAGATTTACTATGTGAAATAACAGTATAAAACCCTATCCATTTGCCTTGGAAACAGTCAGGAGACATATTTTGGTCTCTCAGTGCCAATGTACTTAGTAGAGTCAGTCAAAGAAGGTGTATAAGCAATATCTAATTGCAATTTCTTCGAAAACAGAGCAATCTGGGCAAGGATGGCTGGATGCCACCAGGGAACACACAATGCAGCCAGTGTAATTTTCCAGGAATGCTGGAAACTAGATCTCAATGCCCTGCTGTTTGCCTGCATCTCTCTTGGTGACCCCATGCGAACACTTGCAGCACTACATGGCCGTGAATTTGGCAGTGCTCTGTGTTTTGGGTGGGATGTTTTAGGAAATCTGTAAGGCATGGAGAAGGAAGAAAGAATATGAAGAGTTACCTGCTCAGTTTACCTTTGTCATGGGGTTGTTGGGTGGGAATTTTCACTGTAGGTATAATGAATTATATCAGAAGGGTGCCTTACTCAGAGATGCCCAGTTTCAATGCCAAAGGAAAATGAAGTAAAGCCAAGAATCTATAATTTAAGTCAGATTTGTCACTAAGTAGTCAGAACACTAATTTTTTTATATGCACAATGATGCCATAATTCTAGAAGAGACAGCAAAATATACCTCACTAATATTTATTTTCACAGGTGTAGGTGAGGGATTAGGCACCACTCATTACAGTTACAGGCACACAAGTAAACATTTTCCTTGCTTTTGTACTTTTTCTTTTTCCTTATAAGAAAATGTGTAAACAGCAGATGAATTTCTCTGGTTTTAGGTCTATTTCTCCTTCAAGAGGTTGACCCTGAGCAAGCTGTAATAAGCTGAACACCCAGATTCACAGAGATTTGCATGGCATCTGGCTACTGTTGGTCTCTGGATACCAGCTCAGAGACTTACCTCTAAAAATGTACTTTGGGTTGTATTTTGAACACCTTTTGGATACTTTCTAAAAACTAACAAGCTGAGTAGGAGAAAAGTGTCTGCTTGAGTTCTTGTGAATATGTTTTCCACTTTGAGATAATTCCAGTAATCATTAAATCAGACAGTCCTCACAGATGGCCTTTAATGTTAAGTAATATAAACAGTGTGTGATGGCATTTTATTTTTGGATAGAAGATTCTTCAGAAAACCAAGTTATATCTTGATTCATGTCAGACTAATATTGCTATTAGTATTGCAGTATAATGCTACACAAGAAAAGAATGAATTAAAGTCTCAAGTCTCATTTAGTCTCTGGACCAGAAAAGTGCTTAGGTACATGCTTAGTTACCAGTGATTACTGTGCTTGAAGCTTAGGTGTCTTGATAGAAAATCAATGGAAGTTTTCTCTGTTGTATGAGGAAACCTTCTCTGCCATGCTATTTTATTTATTTTTGGTTTTATTTTATTTTTTTTTTTGAGGAATACAGATGTCCCCAGGTAATAAAAAATTGTTGTGATTCACCAGTACTGTATTTCTGAACCACATTATTCCCAGTTATCTTGCAGTTGCTGTTGCTTTCATTTTCATACCCCTGCACCAAACATTATCTCCTGAGATAATAATATGCCATCTAAAGGGTTAATAATCTATCAACACAATTCTGAGTCCATCCTTTTCCTCAGACAGTGTACTCTTGTGTGAAGTTTCAGTGTTCAAAGTTAAGCACATTCAAGTAATTTGACCTGGAATTTGGACGCCTGATGAGCAGACTGTCAGCCCTGAAGTGCAAGTTGCTTTATTTTCTTCAGTGGTTTGGTTTAGACTTTAAATTCTAACCGTGTCCTGCACAAATTATTGAATATTTAATGAGAAAACACTAAAATACTCTATTTCCTTTTGTCTCAAGCAATGTATACCTACAAAGCCTGTGTAATTCAGCTGAGCATACAGAGTTTATCATAAAATGAACACTGGGCATTTAGTGATTCTTTTTCTGATGCCATGTCCCTGTCGATTAGCCATGGTATCCCTCTGCAAAGATGTTATATGTCACCCAGGCAAGTGGACCACTATGGAGAGAGGCATTTAGTACCTGAGGGAATTAGCCATGCTAGAGGTGATTTATGATGACCTTGACAGTGAATAGGTATCCAAAGACCCATATGAAGTCCTGTATACACTACCCACGTAGCATGTTTGAATGGAGCAGACTCTCTTCGTATGCAAACTCACTGGCAGTAAAGACTTGGAGAGACATCAAAGGACAGAAGGTGGACTGAATTGGCTGGCCAACTCTGTCACTAAAAAGGAAGTCTCTCTTCCTCCCTGTGGGCTTTCATGTTGCCTGTGGAGACACTGTTCCTCAAGTTCCAACAATCTGGAGGTGCTCCTCATGTGTATGGGCCAGTATCTTATGATATAGGAGTAAGCATTCCTCTGCTCAACGGGGAGGATACAGTGGGTACACACCATGGGTCACTCTATGGTTTTACCTGCATGACCACAGAGAGGATGTGACAAAGTGGGATGGAAAACCTACCTCAGCCCTAGGGGCACAAGTACAGGAGTTGCAGGGAAAACAAACCACAAAACAGTGTTCTTCAAGGAAAATTGCTGCTCTGGTTTCCAGTGTGCAGTTTCTCAGACAGACTAGAAGGGCTGGTCTTTCTACTGATCTTAATAAAGGGACTTCTGATTTGCATTTACAAGAAGTGAGTAATGAATATTACAGCCAGGAATAGAGGAGCCTTGTGTTCAACCAGGTGACAGAAAGGAACAACCAGGTTTACTGGACTGTGTGGATTGGATGGCCTGCCACATCAACCCCACAGGAGTACAAGGCTTTAATAGACATCGCTGCACAGTGTACCCTAATGTGATCAAGCTATGCAGGGCAGAACCCATTTGTATTTCTGGAGAGACAGGGGGATCCAAACAACTAACTACACTGGAGTCTGGAATCAGTCTGACTGGAAATGAGTGGCAAAAGCATCCGACTGTGGCTGTCCCAGAGGGGCCATGCATCCTTCACATAGACTGTCCTAGGATAAGGTATTACAAGGACCCAAAAGAGTGCCAGTGGAGTTTTGGTACAGTTGCCTATGCAGGGCAGTGATTGAGTGGCTGTGTGGTACTTAGGCTAGGATTAAATCATGAGATTGGCATTGATTCATAGAAACTATTCAGAGCAGTGGACCATCCCATCTCATATTCTCCTTTTGGCGCTTGCAGCTGCTTTAGAGGAAGAAAAATACAGAACAATTGAGGATTATTTTTACAGTGTAATACAGTCACATCAATAATTAATGCTTTTAAATACTAGAATTTCATGCAAATATTGCATTCCTTTACGGAGGACTTGATTTCTGTGTTTTTTAAATTTTTGTGCCTTTTTTCTGTTTTTTATTTCTGTTATTTTTAAATGTACTGCCAAAGTTCAACAGAAGCTGAGAAAAGATACGTTTTCTTCTCTGCAATGTAAAATATCCCAGAAAGTTCATTATGTCAAACCAGTACTATTACCTCCTCATCTGCCATGTTTTTATCTGGAAAAACTTCCCTGAATTTTTCTACTTCTCTGAATTCCTACATGAAAAAATTGAATGGAAAAGTAATTCCTTGAGAATTTAGTGGAAATAGGTCTTCCCTTTATTATTTCTTTTTAAATAAAGTGAACTAAGTTTCGGTGAAGGCTTTTGAAGAGGTTCTTGTTCAGTGGCATACTACCCTATATAAAACTACACGAAATTAATCATACTCTACCACTCTTCTGCTGCACTGGTGTTTCCTTTTGCTTCTCAGTTTAATTTCTTCACTAAATAAATAAAATATGGTTGTCTGCTTGTGCAGAAAACTTTTTATTTCTTTTGATTTAAATAGACCTGAAAAAGAAAATTTTTCAGACAGCTATGCAGCAGTACCACAGCTTGAAATGTGCAAAAAATACCACAAATATAGAGTCAAAAAAAAAAAAAAAAAGAAGAAAAAAAAAGAAGAAAATAAGGCAGTTGTAGGGTCTTTAGGGTATTAGGAACGCTTTAAGAAATTTATATACTATCAGGTGTTGTTGATGAGGCCTTCATGTGTTCTGTAACTTTCTCATGTCTAGTTTAAGAGAACAACTATTAATAGTGAAATTATTTCTCATGGTAGTTGAGGTTGAGCAGGGTACTTCTTTTTAAAGTTAAATCTAACTTTTTCTTTTGTTCCATGACCCATCTTTCCTCCCTACTTCTCTAGTCCTTGGTAGAGATGTTTTTGCTGAGATAATTGCAATTTATTTGTTAGATTGGTCTTTACTCTTAATATCTCTTGCATTCCACTGAAATTTGATATAAATTAAAAGCTAGAGGTCAACTCCCATTCTGTGAGGGAATAGTAATGATTGTGCATGAAAGAAATATGGAGAAAAAAATAGCTGAGATCTGGATATTTTTCTGTAGATGCTTAAAGGTCTCTTGTAAGCCAGATAGTTCTGTTTCCAACTGTCTGCCTTTCTCTATTTTTCTAATGTTTGTTACCAAAAATCTCTTGTACTGATTATAATTATAAACCTGTGGGAAGGAAAAAAAACAACAGAAGGGGAGACAGAATCTGAGTTCTAGGTGTCTAAAACACCAAAAATATTATTTTTTTTTTTACATGACTGTATATAAATTTAGAAGCTTGAAGTGGTATTAACTTGAAATAGTGCATCAAATTTAGCTCGCAAGTGAGTACAAAAAAATAAACACTCCTAAACAAAATTAATTCCTCTACAAAGACAAGTGGGAGGAGACATAAGTAAGAACCTGAAGAACTGTAGGCATGTCTGAAGTTTCATTTAATGATGAAATCACACTGTTTAGCAGCCTATTCCTAGTCAGAGGCATAGTCTGGCTTCTATTGGTATTGTCATAGAAGTGGTGCAGTGGGCCCTAAAGATAATAGTAGAGCTCTGGTTATTGCAAGGTAAAGAGAGTCCTGTGGCAACCTGGAATCATAAAATGATCTCTTCCTGCAACCAGTGTAAGGGTCTGGGTGAGGTAAATAGGCTACTGTGTGTATTGCTGAAATATGTTAAGAAAGTGAGACTAGAGAAGTGCCAGGCCAGCTTTCTCTACCTCCTTGGCTAAACCTAGCGATAGCCCTCTTGAATTTAGTTGAATTCCAGGAGCAGAACAATGTTGCATGAAAAGATGGTCTTCCTTTTCCAAATCTCTGGGATTATGTGGGAATAAATTAACGAGGAGGAGAAAGGCGAAAGTGCTTACTGTATGAGATTATTCATTCAGGCTATGGAAGAAAGAAGTCATCTTCCAAAATCCCTGTTGGGCCATGACTCATCGCTGGGAGAGTAGATCTCATACTGGGAAGCAAATCAAGATGCAATGTCTGTCACCAGCCAGACAGAGCCAAACTCTTAATTCTACATGCACAACAGAAGCTTGGCAATGGTCTGTCCTTTAGGACAAAAGGACATCTCTGACACTTAGAGCTTCACGTGAAAAAGAGCTGTCTGACAAAATTCTGGATTTGTTCTCCTGGAGTCTGGCATGAGTTTTCACAGTTGTATTCCCAAAAAACTGTCATGTAGTTTATCATCTATTCTATTTTGCACATGTACCATGCTAGTCATGTTGTAGAGGCATACGTTTGTCCATGTATCCTTTAAGCTGTGTCAGCTTTTTTTTTTTTTTTGCCTTTTCAGGTCTAAAAAGTACAGATTACATGAATGGTTAAAGGCAGAAACTGCCAATCCTTACAGTGCCTAGTAGCCATTATAAAAGGTGCCCAGCTTTGCATTCTTCAAGGAAGCTACGGAAACTAATCAAGAGGGGGCTCCGACTGCTTGTTGTTGTCCTGTTTTCAGCTAGCATAGAGTTTGTTTCTTCTCAGCAGCTCTTACAGTGCTGTGGTTTGAATTCAGAATGAGAATGATGTTGATAACACATGGCTGTTTTGGTTTATTTCTAAGCCGTGTTTATCCTAAGTCAAGGACTTTTTATTCTTTGTCCTATGCTCTGCCAGTGTGGAGGTACACAAAGGGAACTCGGAAGGAGCACGGCTGGGACAGGTGACCTGAAATGACCAAAGGGATATTCCACGCCATAGAATGTCATGCCCAGTGTATAAACTAGAGGGAGTTACCTGGATCCAGGTTGAGGAACAAGGAGTCTGACATTGGTCAGCGGGTGGTGAGCAATCACATTGTGTGTCATTTGTTTTTCCATTTTTCTTATCATTATTATTGTAATTTATAATTATGACTATATTTTACTTAATTTTCAATTATTAAGCTGTTCTTATCTCAGCCTACAAGTTTTACTTTCATTCTCCTCCCCATTCCACTGGGGTAGGAGCAGGAGAGGAGGGCTGAGTGAGTACCTTCATGGTACTTGATTTCCAGCTCGGCTTAAACCATGACAGTCATCTACAGACCATCTGACTGGTTTGTGCTGCAGTTGCACACTGTATGTGCTGGATCAGAAGCCTATCAGAGGCATTGCCACAGTATGCATGTATGAGTGCTAGGGCACTGGTGCTTTCTGAGGTTTGCTACTGCTAGCACCTGAATGGTCTGTTTTTGCTTGACCTTACTCAATTTATCAGGTTTAGTCAGAAAAAAAAATATGCCCCAGGTCAAAACAGCTGGGACAGTTGTTTCAGAGTTAAGGGGGGGAAGAATAAGTTCCTTCTTTTGTAATGTGGCTGACAGATCACTTTTTGGGCATGTTTACCTTAATTCTGTGTTCCTGTAGGGTTCCAAGGTTTTCATCTTGCTCCAAACCTCTTATAATATGACTGTAAGATTTGAGGCTGTTGGTTCTGTATTAGTCTTTCATTTATTTTGGAAGAATGTAATTTGTGACTTGTTAGTCTGAAGAAAGTATTGGGAAGTTCTCTTACAACTCTTTCCAGAAGGAATATGTAGCTCACAGTTCCTTGTAGGTTGCGTGAAATGACACTTGTCCAAGCAGGCAAGTCCTTATATGCATACATTTCTAATACTGCTGGCTGTATCTATCAATAGAAAGCTCCTTCTAATATATGTTCTGAAATTCTTGTGAAACTTAGAAAAAAGTTTCATTCTTTTCGTGTAACTTCTGCAGATCATTATAATGAAAACAAGGGGGTTGAGAAGATAGTTCTACCCACAAGGTTGTGCGTTTGCAATTGGCAATTCCTGTGACTGGAGTTTTCTGGGAGAAAAAACTTCACAAAGGTGTCAATTCTATAGCATTATTGACCAGAGATATATAAAATACTCAGTGAGCATGAATTCAGATTATTCTCTAGGCTGGAACAGCAAGTACTTGGGAGATTCCTCTCTCCCTGCTTTGAAATCCAATTAATTGGGTTTCATAATTGTCCAACAGAATAATTATTTGTCATGCTAATTGTGACACTCAATTAGGATTATAACTGAGGTGCTGTAGTATTCTAGCACTCACTCAGAAAGAAAAAGCCCAAATTTGGGTAAGGGTAAAGAATTTCTTTGAAATACGGGAAGTTCATTAAACCCCTGTGCTCTTTAACTGCAAACTTGTTATTGTATATGACCAGCCTCCCAGCAAGGTCCAGTGTGTGCTGTTCCTTCCATCCATCAGGTTCACGTCTCCTCCTGTGAAAATATAGTTGGGCAGTAGTCTGCACCTTGTGACCTTCGGATACGCTTCCTGTGTGACAGTGATGTGGTAGGGCCCGGCACAAGTGAGCTTTTGTCCTTGCTTGCTGGATGAGTCCTTCCCATCGGACCATGTCACAGTGTTTTGCTGACTGCCAAAACTCCCCTTCCCCCCTCACGTCCTCTCCTCCGATTAAAAAAAAAAAAAAAAGGCAAAAAAAAAAAAAAGAGCACAGGGATTCAATATTTTCATAACTTTTGGGATGTCTTGCATGGAGAGGAAGGGGGAGGGAGGGGGTTGCAGAGCAGTCACAACCAGTAGGTTTTCGCCTGTCGATTTGTCCCTTGGAGCTTCTCTCACTGGGCAGACCTGAACAAGCCGGCACTGCTGTGCAAGCTTTTTCCACGTAGGAGAAGTGTCTGCTCTGCCCTGTATGGCAGACATGAAAGCAGCTGGGGTCAGGGTGACTGGGTGAGGTTGCCAGAAAATTGCTGGGGTCACAGACTGTCTGGGAAGCAAGCAGCAAGTCTGGTGCTCACTTTTTTATGTTTCTGTGTTCAAAGACTGAAAACCCAGAGGATCTCAAACTTCCTGGTCATTTAAACTTGCAGATTGGTGTGGATGCTGGATGCAATCTATAAGTCTATAAGAAATCTATAAGAGATTATAAGTCTATAATTATAAATCTATAATTTATATACGATATTATATATATATATCATATATAATATATTATATATAGTTATAAGGCCATAATTTCAATGAAATCAGAGTTTTAATTTGTTAGGGGTGAATGAAACCAAGGAAATACTTCTAGTTTTGTGACTATTAACAGTGGATTCATTGCTTGATTTACCATACTTCCTAAATTTGTAGGAGTACGACAATGGTATCCTTTACTCCTTGGTCAGATAATTCACAACAGTCTGCAGTGATCTAACCCAAAGCTAACAAACAGCATGCATCTGAGATATTTTTCACGTGCCAGTGGACTGTCATTTCTTTTCTAAAGGTTTATTTCAATTTCCACACTGCACACTTACTACTTCCCCAGGTACTTTATAAAGTCCAGTAAATATTCCTTTTGCAACACCATTGCAAAAACATTCTACCTGATTTCTCACCACACATGTAAAGATAGAGCATATTTAGAATAGCTAGTACCATTAGGAAAAAAAAAGAAAAAAGAAAATATATGTTTTACAATTTGAAAACACATGAATTTGAAAAAATAGTAATAGATTTTTTCACAATTTTTCCAATTTTACTTTTTTCATCTTTAGTTATTCTTATAAATTACAGTTTATCTTTCTCCAAAATGTTGATGTGTTTAAAAAATACATTACTAAAGTATGCTGCTTTGTGTAATATAAATCAAAATGGTTCTCTCTTTTTTATGTGGTTTTGTTCTTGTCAAATGGATGAAAACAGCTTCAGGTTCATCAGAGAAGAGCTTGTCACTCTGTTTTGTTCAGAACTGATATAACAGATTACCTGACGACAGAGATCTGGGATTCCTTGACTTCTGCTCCTCATGTCCATATAAGTAGGTATTTCTAAAAGTCCTGTGTATTTCTATGCAAACACTTGTGCCACTGGAGTAGTTACCTATTCTAGCTATCATACTGAAAACATCATGAACCATACCACAGCTTTCATGCACTTCCATCCAAAATATGAAGGCCCAGCATTTTGCCATCCTGGAAAAGAATAGATCAAGGTTTTGCTAACATGTTCTTGAGACTGAAGAAATGCTGTACAAAGATATTTATGCCAGTATGATTTGAGAGAGATTTTGGAGCTGTTGATGTTTTGTCATTCATTCGTTGTACAGGAATGCTTGGTGTAAGTTAGCAAATATAATGAAATCACAACAGAACCCTGAGTTTATGAGACTGACCCTGAAGTTATGTGTCTAATTCCTTCCAGAGCCACCATAGAAACAAAATGTTGAATCAGGACTGTGTAGTTTATTTCCTTTAACTTTATGAGACTTGCTCTTCCAATTCAGGTCCATCTTTGTGAAGATGAAATCTGTGAACCAGTCAGGGCAGCCCTGGTACATCATGATTTGTCTGATTTGAAAAATTAAGGAGCCCAGTGTGGTAGACTACTAGCTCATTTATGCAGTGAGTATTTATTAACATATGAGAATGCGTTAATCTAGTAGATGGAGTTGTCCGTTTTGCAGGAAAACAACAAATATATATAAATGAATTAACTGTATAAATAGTCCACCGATAGTGCACCAAGTAGCCTTCTCTAAAACCCAAGCTGTACTTCTAATCCTGTGATTTTCTGTCACTCTCAAATCATTGCTGGACAGTGTCCTTAATTTTACATGGTCTCAAAGACTAGGAAACAGATTCCACCGAGAAAATTTCTCCCCTTTCTATTATTGAAAATATAAAATATAGAACCTAACTATGGAGTTGAAGTAAAAGTAGCAACATACTAAGTGCCATGTATGTGGTCATTCTCTGTGAACAAATGCAACTGTATTTTCTGTACAGCACAAGAGCAAGTGGGCAGTGTTTAACATGCTATGGCAATATGGGTATATTTATTCCTTGTGTTGCAGGCTGTGTTACATCAGGTGTTTTCAGGTCAAAGAAAGTCTTTCTCTTTTTTTTTTTTAAAGAAAGAGAACTACAAATAAAAATCACAAGTGCTGGCACAATGCAAAAAGTAAAAAGACAACTTTTTGCTGTGGTATTTTACACCACATCAAGAAACATTGCAGTTTACTCTGCAACCAGAGTTTTAATTAAAACCCCGAATATTCCAAATTCTATCCCTGGTCTCCTTAGTGCAAATTCAGAATCATCATTTATTGTCAATGAAGCTGCTGTGACATTTGCATTAAAATAAATGAGTTGTAGAGACCAACATGCTGGCAGGCTCTTTAAATTTCAAACAACCCACACAGTTCCACTGGGATCACAAGTGGATTGTGACAAAGTCTGTACCTGTCTTTGTTTGTGGTGTCCAAGACGTTGGACTTTTTCATTCCCTCATGTCATCGGTCATTAGGGTCATACAGAGCAGTGGCAGTCAGTGTTTGAGTGCCAGACCACTGGTGGGTCAGCCACAACTGTGCCTCAAGAGGCTGTGATGTGCTCCACCAGCTGTGGGAGAGGCAGCTGTCTCCAGGAACACTAAGGTACAGAATGGTTCATTTCGTTTCAAAATGTCAGATACTGCTCTTCAGGGACCACTTCTCTAAGCCCTGAGTCCTTTACTACTGACTCTGAGCAACACAGGTATGCAGAGGTCATTTTAGGTGAGAAAATATGGAAAATGAGAAAAGACTTTGGGTGACAGTAGGAGAGGGTTTGTCAAGTCTGAAGTTGCCATTGACTTTCAGTTTGAAGGCTTTACCAGCATTTAGGCATCCGTCTACTCTAGAAAATCTTTTCCTTTCGACTTACGTGGCCTAAGAGGTCATCCAGATCTGCTAGCCTCTGGATTTGTGAGCTAATTGGTTGCCTTGAAATGATATTATACCAGACTTTGAATATGTTGCTGAGGAGAGTTCTCCAGGAGTTTCTGGGAAGATGGTGATTGTTTTGCTTTCATCTTTGGTGTGTGGATGAAATAGAGGATTTGCAAAGTGGTCATCCTAACATGCCAGCAAAAAAGTACTGTCCTACAGTGTGGCTTTTTCTACCTCCTGGTGTTTCAAAACAAGATTTTTATAGTCAAAAGCCATGGAATACTTACACTGAATTTGAGCAAGCAAAACCATAGCATATTTCCACATCGTAAGAAAGACAGAACTGGGATTAAAAGGTCTGCTCAGTACATCTTATCAAAATATTAGGGATAAGAACAAAAAGAATAGGGCAGAAAATAAAAGTGAAAGTAACTGTAATTATATCATTCAAATTTGCAATATGTTCTTACCATGTTCCTCCATCTTCTCATATTGACAGTCAATGGTTTATTTTTGAAGATAACAAGCTGTTCCTTATGAAAAAGTTAAAAAAGAATTAACTTCTTAGGTCAGAGAGACAGAAAAGAGAGTGTTACAGAGGACGAAGAAAAAATGAACAGTGCAAATTCTGGTGTCCTTTTTAAATAATCTCATAATGTTGTGGTCAGCTACACTGAAGTGTAGAACAAGTTTGAAAATTACATTAACTGAAAGTTTAAAATGGTACCATGGGGTTTGCTTTTGAATCTTACTGCTAACAAGCTTCACTGTGTAAACAAGCATTGCAGGTTTGAGAAGAGTCATCCATCATCATTGCAAAATGGAATATAAATTCCATTCTTTGTGTCTCTGAGTGCAAACTCCTTAGGTTAAGAAATTAAGAAAGGTTCAGGTTAAGAAAACTGCCAGTGTGAGCAAGGTATCTCAAACTGTTGCAAGAGTTACGTGTGTGCCTTGGCAAAGTCTCGTAGAGTCCCTGCAGGGTCCCAGACCAAAAGGATATGTTCTGATAAGGAAACTGGTAGCCCTATGTTGATAAGACCATTTCTTTCATTCCTAAAAAGGTCTGATTTTAATTCTCGCCCAATCTTAGAGGTCCCTGTGTGTGTGTGAGCTGGAGAAGTGATTTGGTCTGTGGTCAGCCATGAGCTCCATGAGGATCTCAAATTTCTGCAGCCATGTCTCCCTTCAGAGACCAGAGTCTTACTCAAATTCAGGCCTTTATTTTGTTCTAAAGCTTTAGATTCAGACTGTGTTCATCACTTAAATCAGCCATGGCAGGTTTGACTCACTGCTTGTGACAGCATGGCATTTATTCCTCCTGAAAATCACATTCAAGCCTGTGCTGAAATCCAGAGACTAGATTTGCTTTTTTCTTTTTTTTTCCTTCTCCCTTCCCTCCCTTGATGTTTTAAGACTTCCAGCTGCTCAGCTTTTCTTTTAAAAGAAGTGTGTTTGCCAACATTTCATTGAGGACTGGCCCATCCAATCTGAAGGTGCTAGGATGTCAGGGGAGAAAGCAAAAGTGCTGAAGAGCATAATTTCCAGTGCTTCAGTCCTCTGTGCGTGTTCCATGTTTCCCTATTCCATCTCTCCCTCCTCTTTTTCCTCCCCATTGCAGACTCACATCTGTCCGCCCTCTGGCTCACCTCACCCGCTTGCCTCCCGTCCAGGAGGAGAAGTGATGATCTCATTTGGAGCACACCAGTTAGTGTGCTGCACAGGCTCTGCTCACAGGACTTCACTGTCTACAGAGTGTGTACCTGCAGGACCTAAAAATACAACTTCATTTTCTGCTCTTTTCTTTTTTTCTTATTAAAGACTTACTGTGTCAGGTAAGTTTCTGTCACAAAGGCACTTCTGATCATGAAGAATAAATGTATGCAGGTAAAACAGAACCTGACTATATGCAATATGATATTTGATAATTTATCCGTATCTGTGCAGAAAGTCAACTCTGTAGTGGACAAGTGACTCCATGCCTGGTAATAGTTGTCTCCTCCCTCGAGTTCTTGCTTTATTGAGGTATATACGATATCGTGCAGGGAGAAGAAGGTTTGTGTGTATCTGCCTTACCTTTTTGAAATTATTTTTCCTTTTATTTCTCAATACAAAGTGTAGAAGTCTGTTCATTTATTTCACTGAATCTTTATTTAGTCTTCCTAAGCATGAATGTTACTCCTTATTGCTTTTCAAATGTTGCATTTTAAAGACTATTCTTCTCTATGCTTAAATATAAGTCTCTAGCCTGTTTTTCACAACATGTACAGTGATTACTTTTGGACCCACACTTTTGGAATGTAAAAACTTAGTACCAGCTCTTTACTGAACTAAATCTACATATTTGTTTCTAAGATGCAGTTGAGATAATGTATTTCTAAAAGATAATACATTCCTAGAATCAGAGCTTTCTAGTCTGAGAAGTGCTATAGCTCTTTCATTCTGGCTTTGCTCAATGAACTTATCAATGGACAGAGAGATACCTAAACCTAATTGTGACAGCCTTGACTTTTTTTGTTGTTGGCTGATGGCAGTAGAATAAAAATTATGTAGCAACAAAAAGCAAGCATAAACATGATGAGAACCTGATCACAGAGTCACTTTTTCTAGATATCCAGTATCAGAAAATACATCTAATATCTAACTCAAGTTCTAATTTTTATTTTACTTTTTTTTCCTTAGCTGGTGGATGACTCTGGTCATTTCTGGACATGCAGCCTTTGGGGTGATTCTGTCGATTCACTGGGCAAAACCCTGAGTCTTTGTATGGGTGCATTGGAGAGCCAGCTGACAGTGTTCAGGGTTCACATTGTCCTGAAAGTAGATCCTCTGAGAGCCATGCTGAAACGCAGGCCTGATTTCATCAAGTGGATGAAGTGGACATATGGAGGATGTTCACCTTTTCTGGAAGTCAGGTTTCTGACAGCAGATAGAAGTACTTTCCTGAGGTCCTGAGGTGGGAACTCTGTGGCAGTCAGTCCCTGTCCTAAGCAGCCTATAATGAACAAGAATATTTGAAATTTAAGGGACTGAGATATAGAGATTGCATCCCCAAACTTTTGTTTGCCTATATGACCCTACCAATGCAAAGTTTAGTGCATTATCTGGATCTGGGGAGTCAGCAGGAAATTTTCAGATTCTCTGAAATTTTTGGTCAAGAGCCACCTTTTTTATGTGATTATGCCAAATTTAAGGAAAGACAGTGCTTCTCTCCTCTCCATGGCTCACACCTCAGCAGCTCCAAATCTCTAAAAACCTAGCCTCTGAGTATCCTAAAACTACCTGCTGGCTCTTTAATGTGACATATTTTTCTGAAAGCTTCTTTCCATTCTATATGATATGGTGAGGTACAAGGAGCATGAATTATTAGAAATGGCTGTTTGAGCAGTTTTACTGTGTTCTCTTCATTTAATGTTCTTTTAATAAAGAACGGGAAAACAGTGAAATTGGTAAGAGTTCACAGAAATATTCTTCTGTGTACAGAATGGAATTTCAACAGTCGTAGGAAACCAATTCTTAAGCCAGTCTACAGAATTCCCTCCAACAGCCTTTTATTAAATTAGCCTGTTGAATTCTGTCAGGGTTTTTTATCCTTTCATAATGTCATAGGATTTCCTGATAGAAGGATGGATCTGTTTTTGCCTTTTTCCACCCTCAATTGTGTTTACAGCTCAAGTAAATAAAATCCAAGGTATTGTGATGCTTGTTTTCCCTGTAGCCTTTCTCAGAAAAATGTCTCTGTTGATAGAAGAGCCTGATTATTACTGCCCCACTCCCCCCCACCATGGTTGAAAACTTTCTAGAGCAAACCTATTACAAAGGTAAACAAGTCTGATCAAAGCATTTTGAAGGAAATATTTTAAGTGAGAGTGATAACTCAAATGTCTCCTTGATCTTTTGACAAAATGATGTTTTATTCCTCTCTGTTACTCTTACAAGACTTGGCTTTCCTTGTTGGCAGCTGTGGTCTTGGTGTTGGAGCGTGCCTTTGTGGAAAGGAGCTGTCTATTGCATCTGGATTGCAATCATCCTGATCCCTTTTCTTCTCAAACCATAAGTGAACTCCTGTGAACCATTTAATGTCTTCATTGTCTTCAAAAGTGGTCTTTTACTTGTGCCCTGCATGTGTCCCACTGCAGGCTGCCTGTAGCAGCAGGCACTCAGTCACATCCTGAAAATACAAGAAGGTCAAGGGATGCTAATGTGACATTTAACAGTGCATGTTACTGACAAGTGACATTTTATTGGGGGAGATTTCATAAAGAGAGCAGTTTAACAAGAATCAGGAAGTGAACATACAGTTATAATTTAAAAAATTAGTACACTTCCCTTTTGTCATAGTTTTTTTCAGTAAGTAATTTCTGCAGACTTCAATACTAGTTTATTTGTGGCAGTGGTGTACATAAAGGCAAAAGGAAACAAAAGTACTCCATCTTTTATTGAAGAGTGCTGCAATTCTAAAATTTAGAATTAGTTTAATCTGGCAAGACAAATATTTTACCTTCTGTTTTTAATCACTGTGTAAAATTAGTTTGATCAATAAGAGGGAAAGTGGTTGGGCAGTGATGTTACCTTATCTTTTAAACTGTAGCCTACTAGTCTTGAAAGATACTTATGTTTTCAGGATGAAACCTAATACAGCACTACTGGAGACTGCAAATTCATTACTTCAGTCCCAAGTCTGGTTTATATGATTGTTGAAATTACCTGGATTCTCTTTGTAGCTGTACCCATTTTCTTTTGTCATTTACTTATTCTGAGGTATAAGTGGAAGACATTTATGAATAAATGATCATTCATATCTCACTTTCAGGCTAAGATGACCTAATAAAGACAGGGAAAAAAGAGGCTTTTTTAAATCTGTGCTTAAACAGGCTGATGTTCTTGTCTCTGCTTTTAAGCATCTCACTGAGGAAGGTTGATTTGCTGCTGTGTTTTTGCAGCATGGCATTCATCAAACTACACCATCCTAGCAGGCAGAGTAGCTACACTCCAGACATACATAGAGGTGGGGAATGGTAACAGCAGTAAAGATCACATCTGGTATGTTGTCAAAGGGGAAACCATCTCACCTATCCCTTTAAAAGGACCTTACGCTTGTAAAATTCAACCACAGGCAAAAACACCAGGAAGATGCCAATTAAAAACACTGGACCCAATTTATTCAACAGGCACATGTTTTCAGGAAGGATTAGGAAGGAAAAAGTGGAGAGGAAATGAGAAACACCCTTGTCAAGGTCAGATGTAAAGCAGAAGGGCATTGCTTGTTTCATATCAGAGCATGGGGGAGAATGGCAGGCCCTAGAAAATGATATCTAATCATACTCAAGTCCCGCAATCAGGAAAGGAAAGTAACAGTCAGATAAATCTTCCTCATTAAAAAGTCAGCATAAGAGAACCCACAGATAGTAGGTTAATAGAGGATTTTTGTTTGCTTCAGGGTTGGAGGTTTTTTTTATTTCTCTTAAAAGTTGGCAGCTCTGGGCATCTTTCAACCAGTGACAGGAAATGTAGCCTGTCTACTCAATAAAATGCACCATTTTCATTTGGCTTGTGTGCTGTCACTCTAAAGAATCCTCTTAATCATGTGTTTCATCACTGAAATGAAATGTGATGGAAATTTCTTTCTGCTTTCCGTGTTCCCACTAGCGCCACCGCCACAGTTTTAACAGTTAATCCTATAGATGCCCCAAAAGCACAGCCACATGTCCACTTCCTTAATCATTTTATTCAAATGTTGGAAGTACTCAGGGGGAAATGAAGAGCTACATTAAACTTAAAAAGCTGGTTATTGTAGAGGGAGGTAGGCAGAAGGTGCATCCCACCAATATAACACACATATCTTCAAGGCTGCAGAAATAAAGAAACATTCAGTAGTTAGCTTTTTGAAAACTGATGAAGAGACATGGAGTTCTCTCTTTTCACAGTAAACATAGGAGAAAAGAGAAAGCTAAAGAAATGTCCTACTCAGCACAAGCTGCTCAGAGAGAAAGTTCTGTGTGGAACTGCCAGAGTAGATTTGGGTCTGATGGTGCTGATGGACTTTTGGGGACTGGAGATCTTTGGAAAGACAGACATGAGCTACTTACAGTTGTATCTGAGTTTCTCTCTGTCCAACTTATATCTCTGTGTAGTGGACACAGAGAGTGGCTAACAAGACCCATTCACTGGGGTTAAGCAAGATACAACCCAAGTGTAGCTTCACTCATCCTTCTGAGAGTTCAACAATTCCTAAGTCTTTTACTGGGTTTCTGAATGGGGTGAACTTCACAGACTATGAGCTGAAAGGGATTTTGTGGTGGGAATTGATTAGTGTATAATTAGGCTAACTGGTGCTAGCAAAAAAAACCCCAAACTAATTAGTAAAGGGAAAGATTTGCTTTGTGATCAGTGGCTTTTACAATGAATAGTGGATCCTGTTCTCATTAGAGGGTAAGTGCAGACAAGACGGGAAATGTGTGAATTTTACCCTACTGAAAAGCTCTGTTCATGTGCATGGTAGGGTGAGAGAAAATTTTAAAAGTATTAGATATTTAATAACCCATGTTTCAGCGTAGTGATAAATTGGAAAAAAATAAGTGGGAAGGTATATTAGGTATATTTATCTAGCAAATGAAGGTAAACCCATTTAATCGGCATTTCAAGTAAGAAGGGTGCAGTAGACAAAGTTCTTTTTCTTAAATTAGGAGCTGGTAAACCTTATTTGCCTCATTTATCATCAGTTAAACTACTGCCTTTATTGTAGTTTGGCCAGCCTCAGCAGGTTTCAGGCCCTGCACAGATCTAAAAGTGGCTTGAAATCGCAAAGCTTACAATACTAATAGTATGTCCTGTGTGGGTTTATTTGGTTTTGGTTAGAACTACCAAACTGCAGATGGGTTGTGTTTTTCAGTGTGAGCTTATGCAATAGAAGACATATATACACACATTGCTTTCATACATAAAAGGAAAGACTGAAGATTTCATGTTACTGCTTTTGTCCACTTCCTCAGCTTTTGAGGAAGTATACTAAACCTGTATTATAAAGCCAACTGAAGACTGAGTTTTATACCCACATGATTTTCTGCGACAAAAAATGACATTAGAGTAATATTTCACTGATGCCCTTGTTTATGTGTGGTATTCTATACTTGTATAACAATTAGTTTACTTTTGTAAGAACATAGATTTGCAACTGCTTTCTTCCTGGGGAAAAAAAATGATGCAGAGATTAGTAGCATAAAAATATATTTCCCCTTTTGTTTCCCAATGTTTTATCTGTTTTTTTTCCTGCCTAAATCCTCAACTGTGAAATCAATTTAAAATATTGGATGTCCTAAGGACACAGTAAAAAACTATGTGCCAGACAAATAGCTATTCATTCCAAGTAATGTCAAACAAGCCCATCTAGACAGGTTTTGAGAGGCATATTTTTCTTTACATTTTTTTTTATATGAGAGGTCTAAAAAGTTTTATAAGGCTTCAGAAATAGTGTTTTTTAAAAGAAAAAGTTTGAGACACCTGTTTTTGACAACTCTTTTATAAAATGTACCTGACTATTTTTTAAATACTAACTAAAATCTTTCAGTTTCCAGGAAAAAATTATAGAGATCCTTAACTAAATCCTGTTCAATGAAATAATGTGTATATAAAAGACACATGGTAAAGTTTAAGGAATAAAGAATAACAAATAGGAAAATTGAAAAAGAGTAAGTTTTTAATATTGGTATCAGAAGTAGTTTGAATGCTTTCTCAAAGAGAGGGCTCTTTCGTTTGTTTCAGTGGCCATGTAGTAACCCTTGTTCTGTAAAGGGTCTTGCATATGTAGGTTCGAGCAGTGCTGTGGAACCTCTACATGCAGGTTTTGAGAATGATAATACAGATCACTGCTTCACATCCAAACATGTCAGATAAAGAGGCTCATGCTGTCAGCCTTTCAGTGGACCATGTCACCCATCCATGGGTTGATAGAAAAAGGCAATGACTCCACTATATAAATCCCATTTCCAGTTTGGTCAACCTAAACACATGGTAAAACCTTCACGCTTGTCTCCATGCACTGGAAAGTGTTTCAAAGAACTGGAGAAGCCAGGTCAAGCTAAAAAGAACAGTGTTGTCCAATTCCTGTCTTATTAGTAGCTTTTGTGGAGGACTTAGCTGATTTCACCACTGGCTGCTCCTACCACACTGAGTTAATCACAGAATCACAGAATATGGTGAGCTGGAAGGGATCATTGAGTCCAGCTCTTCAATTCTGTGCAGGATCATTCCCAAGAGTCACACCAGGTGCCCAAGAGTGTATCATTCAAACAATTCTTGAACTCTGTCAGGCTTGGTGCTGTGTCTGCTTCCCCAGGGAGCCTGTTCCAGTGCCCAACCATGCTCTGGGTGAAGAACCTCTTTCTAATATGCAACCTAAACCTCCCCACAGCTTCAGATCACTCCCTCAGGTCCTGTCACTGGTCACCACAGAGAAGAGAACAGTGCCTGCCCCTCCTCCTTCCCTCACAAGGAAGTTGTAGACTGCAGTGAGGTTTCCCCTCAACCTCCTCTTCTCCAGGCTGAACACACCAAGTGCTCTCAGCCGCTCCTCAGACAGTTTCCCCTCAAGGCCCTTCATCATCTCCATTGCCCTCCTTTGGATTCTCTCCAATAGCTTAATGTCTTTCTTATTTTGTGATGCCCAAAACCACACACAATATTCAAGGTGAGGCCACCCCAGAGAGAGCAGAGCAGGACAATCCCCTCCTTGACTGCCTGGCGATGCATTGCCTGATGCCCCCCAGGACAGGGTTGTCCCTCCTGGCTGCCAGGGCACTGCTGACTCAGATTCAACTTGCCATCAGCCAGGATCCCCAGGACCCTTTCCATGGCACTGCTTTCCAGCATCTCATTGCCCAGCCTGTACAAACATCTGGGGTTGCCCCATCTCAGATGCAGAATCTGGCATTTCCTCCTGTTGAACTTCATATGATTGGTGATTGCCCAGTCCTCTAATTTGTCCAGGTCTCTCTGCAGTATCTCCCTGCCTTTAAGGGCATCAACAGCTCCTCCCAGTTTTGTGTCATCTGCAAACTTGCTTAGTATCCTTTCCAGTCCTGTGTCCAAGTCATTTATGAAGATGTTGAGGAGCCCAGGGCCCCAGATTGAGCCCTGTGGAACCCCATTAGTGAGAGGTCACCAGTCTGATGTCACCCCACTCACTATCATCCTCTGTGCTTGACCCATGAGCCAATTGCTCACCCAGTCCATGATGTGTTTATCCAGCTGGGGACTGGACATTTTGTCCAGAAGCATCCTGTGAGAGACAGTATTGAAAACTTTACTGAAATCCGAAAAGATTACATCAGTTTGCTTCCCTTGATCAACTGGGTGGGTTTTCTTGTCATAAAAAGAAATCAGGTTTGATAAACAGGACTTTCCTCTCATGAAGCCATGCTGGCTCTGATTAATAACTACGTTGTCTTTGAGGAATTTTCCAATACCTTCCAGAATAATCTTCTCCATCACTTTGCCAGGCACTGAAGAGAGAATGACAGGCCTTGAGTTTCTGGGGTCCTCCTTCTTATCCTTCTTGAAAATCAGGACAACGTTTATCAGGTTCCAGTCAGATGGGACCTCTCCAGATTCCCAAGACCACTCAAAAATCATTGAGAAAGGTTTTGTGATGACATCAGCAAACTCAGAGGATTCTGTGACGAATCCCATCAGGCCCCATAGATTTGTAGGGATCCAGCTGGAGCAGCAGATCCTACACAGTTTCTGGGAGTTATTCTCACAGTCATGGTCCTCCAGCTTGGGGCACTGACACCTCCTTGGTCCATCACCTCTGTTGAAGACAGAGGCAAAGAAAGCATTAAGCACCTCTGCCTTGTCTCCGTCTCTGTGTGGGGACCATCCTCATCCTGGAATGGGCTGATGTTATTTTTACACTGCTTACTGCCATTAATATATTTGAGAAAACTCTTTGTATTGTCCTCCACATTTCTGGCAGCTTCAACTCCAGCTTAGCTTTGGCCACACAAATTTTGTCCCAACAGCAGCAAGCAGCATCTCTGTATTCCTCCCATGTCACTAGATCTTGCTTCCACTGGGCATACACCTTCCTTTTTTGCCTTAAGTAAGACCCATTATATGAAATGATAATTTTCTTCAAAATTTCTATTAACATCACCTGATGGAGTTCTGCTGCAAAGCGCAGATAAATAAATTGAGTACAAAACATTTCCTAAGACATATTTTACTCATTAGTTTATATGGTATAGAAGAAAAATACAGCCTAAACACACTAAAATCTATTGACTTGGCTTCATACTTTTGCTTAGAGGAAAAATTTCTGAAAACTAAGTTGACACTGTTTTATGATTTGATCTTTAACAGCTATCCCTCCATATGGAAAAGCTTTAGAATTCGTCTGGAAAATTTAACCCTTTTTTAAGGCCTTTAAAAATTTAGCAGAAAACTTGCTATTGTTAATATTTTTACACAGAAAATTTTAAAAGTAAGTGAGAAGGTTGTTCCTAAACTCTAGTATTTGGACCGGCTATTATTGTAAATAGCACAGCTACATCAAAATTGACAGAGAGATATGGATTTACACCATGTAATAATATGACCTGAAAAGATTTGAAAATGGCTAACATCCATAGAATTCCACTAGTTTCATCCCTCTCAAATGCTAATAAGGTTGTCCCAAATGCTGACTTGCTTATTTTGCAATTTGATTGTGTATCTACAAGCCACTTTGCACAGAGCTTCTTTTATAGTTTTGGTTCTGAAGGAAATAAGACTTTTGCAGTTGTATTGTCTGTCTATTTTGAAAGAAGATGAAAGGGGAAAGGCAGAAAATTATTGCTTGAGCTTGGAGACTGATTTCAGCCAAACTTGGGAGAGGATGGAGGGGCATGCAGCCTTGGAGGAGCTGACAGCAAACGGCAGAGCTGCCCCAGCGAGATGGGCTGGTGGGTACCGAGCCCTTGGCAGCAGCTGTGGTTGGTGCTGAGCACATGTGCAGAGCACAGCCACACAGTGCCCACAGTGCTCCAGCTCAGAAAAAGTGCAGGCTGATCTCCGTGCTACAAAGGATGTCATATGGAGTGCCAGGGGTGAAGGGACTTCAGGGAATGTAAAAACCGGCAAAGCAGGATTTATCAGTTTCTGCTGCTAATGGAACACCTGGCACCTTTTTTGTTCTTGTGTATATTCATTTAAATTTTTTTTACTTTGAAAATATCTAAGCATTTCTGATAAGTACTGAACATGATTTGCTCCTATCCCATATGCCATAACCTCATATTACTTCTTTTGAAAATCAAGGCAGAACCAAGATAAACAAAAATTATTCCAATATATTTGATCTTCTATTGTTTAATATACAAGCCACAGATTTTTTACTTTGGTCCACCACAAAAAAAAATGGAAAAAAATTTGTAACAAGAGGAAACCTTTGGCAATCTTTCAGATCAGAATGAAATTCATGCCTGGATGGATTACGGCCCTTCCCAGCTTTTGTTAGTTTACACTGATTTGTTTTGAATGTTTCTATTTTCTTAAATGTTTTCAAGCCATTTTATCATTCTCTATTTGCACTTTACTCCAGTTGCTCCTAAATCTGTTCCAATCAAGCCAAGTATATACATCCAAAGAAAACACATTTTTAAGAGTGAATATGGCAGTGATCCTCTTTACATACATACTTCAGTTTTCCCACACAAGTAGTCCCACTGAGTTTCAGACTTTTTCAAAATAAAGTGTCTTGTACAACTCTTTGCATATTAGAGTCAAGAAAAAGGTGGACCTCTGGACTCAAAACCTATCCTGTGCTCTGTTTTCTTCAATCTGCAAACATTAAAATACCAGCTACTTATCATGCCTGATATTAGCAACAAGAAAATTGTTAGCATTATTCTAATGCTTAAAAACAGGGCATTCAACACTGCACAGGAAAGCACAGGGAAAGGGGACATCCTGAAGTGGGCAAGCGAAACAAGGAGAACAGAATGACTGAGTGGCAGATGCTGAAAAGAGAAAGAAATTTTGGGTTGCTTTTTTTCTAAAAAAAATGGTAAATAAAAGGGAAAGTTGACAGAAAGTTTGTTCATCTTGCAAGACTGATTTCTGAAAACCTAAATCAGAGTCAGATCAGATGGTAATATAACACTTTATTTAAACACTTACCTGTAAATTTTACAAATAAGTAATCTTTTATTAACCATGTAAGGTGATGTAGTAAGCATCAAAAGCTATTTGCATGGTGACTGGCAGCAGAAGTACTTTTTTTTCTCAGATATTTATTTGTTAGTTTAAAGGAAAAAAGGAAAAAAGAAAGATACAGCTTTTGGGGGAGCTGTAATACGATTTCTCATTGTACTTGAATATTAACCAAGTCCAATCAAAGTCATGTTGGAGAGTGACTGATGCATAATGCAGAAAAAGGTATTGTATTAATATGAAATAGAAAACCAAAGGTTTTTAATGCCTCCATCACTACGTTTCTGCAATGGAGTTCTATCTTCAGCTTTGAGACTTCTTTTATTACTTTTCTCTCCTAAAAAGTGAAGTCAGGAATCCTCAGATAATGACACCCTGCACCCATTTTACCCCTTTATCTAAGAGCACATAGTAATACAATCTGGAACAGTTTTTCTACTCTTTCATGAAGAAAACCCACTTATTTTCCATTGGAACCTACTCCCTTCCTTTTTTCCTTTTGAGGGTAGACCACAGGCTATTTTTTCTTCAGTACCGCAGTTGTGACATCTGGATTTTGTGGATAATTCCTACTGGTTATTTTAAAAGCAATCTCAAAGTCAAAATGGTTTGTTCAAAAGAAGATGGAGAATGTTTTACAGTGTCTTTTTCAGGTAGAGATATACTTCACTGTTGCTAAACTTCAGCCTCACTGCTGTTCTTGGTATCATCTTATGAATGCAAAAAGCTTAGTTTGGGCTTCTTTTAAGCAAATATTATGGTTTTTAAAGGTTGATTCAAAAAATAATGGGAATCATTTCATGTCATAAAGGGATCATCTCATTTTTTGTCAAATCATGTCTCACACTGAAAATGCATGATAAGCTGAAGTCCTTCTTGATATTTATTATCTGTGCTGAATAAAGACACTTAACTAAATGAGAAAATCCATAAAAGGAACCTTGTTTCACAGAGGAGTGGGAGGACTCCCAGGACAAGGATAGAATACAATTCTGACAACCTACATTTTCAGTTCTCTTAGGGGCACTTTTACTCAGCCTTTGCAGAAAAAAATTCCAAACCTGCCACTAGTTAGATATGCACAGTAATGAGCATTGAACTTTTCAAAGAAATAATGCATGTGCACAGTTGAAGTTTTAGGCTAATTTCCAGATATACTTCCGTGTCCTTCAGCAGTCCAAGGTGAATTTTACATGAGACATCTACCAAATCACAACAGCGGAGAGATGGAGAAGAAAGAGGAAAAACAAAAATCTTGGGATCACCAACATGAAGTTATCAGGTCAGCTGGGGTACCTCAGCAGTAATGTTTGTGGTTACTAATCAGTAAAACACATATTTGTACTTCACTTTTCTTGCAATTTGATAATTTCAGAGACATAAGAAGTGCTTTTTCCAGGAAAGTAGAGGGCACTACAGCTAACCTGCTTTTTTATTTGAGTGTGAGGAGTGAGCCCATCTTGGGGTAAGATATACCAAGAAACAAGAAATATAGGTAAACATTAAGAATGATATTAACTGGAGTGAATATTGCTGTAACCATCCTTACATACGCAACCTTTCCTCCTGCTGTCTGTTAAAATTTGATTAATTAATTAAAGGGTTTGAGACTTTCCATGTTTATTGGGTCAAAGTCAATTTGGTGTGTTAAGAAATGTAAGAATATAAGGGAGCTATTTATGTGAATAAACCCTAGAAATGGATCAATATTTTGTGATGAACTCTCACAGTTTCAGTGAAATATAGTGTAAAGTGGGATACAGGTCAGGAAAGTATTTCAGTCTGTCATGTCTGAAGTGTGGACTGACAACGCTATGATTTCCATAACAGAGGAGCAAGGTCAGCAAAGCAATTTCAATATACATTGTCCTCACCTTAGCAGTGCTTACCTACAGACATTCAGATGGAAAGTATTCAGTGCTGATCCTTTGGACTTAGTAAGAGAGAAAGTTCCCATTAAGAAGAAATGATTAGATTTCTGCTTCCCTCGGTTTCGTGATACCAGAGAAACAGAAAAAGTCATGTAACTATGGGCCAAATATTTCCAGTGCTTTCACATTAAGGAAATTATTTTCTGAGCTGTAAGGGATATCATTCTTTTTTTTTTTCTGCTTGTGATGCCTGTTTCATGGAAGACTACAACTCCTGACACCCTCCGGCTGTAGACTCTGGAAAATGTGTGGCATCACAGGAGCTTCTAGAAGTGGTAATTTTTTAGTAAAAAGTTAAAACAGAGAGAAAAAGAAACTATCCTTGCTAAAAGAGTAATATTCTCAAAAAGATGCTTGCGTGTGTGTTGGTGAGGAGAGGAGAGCAGAGATCAGACTTGATTTATTAGGAAGACAAGTTGAAAATCTTAACCTTACAGTGAAATTTCAAGAATGTATTTTTCTGTGTGTCATCTGGTCTGTATGTCAGCAAGTCTGTGTTATGGTTTAAAGGTATAATACCACAGTACCCTGGATTTCTTCCTAGGTTAAATTCACACTGGCAGATGAATACAAAAATCCTTTGCATAAGGCTTGGATAATGTCTGTGTCCTGCTTAAACATTAACAGGTTTTTGACTTTGAGCTGAATTTAAACCTTCTCTCTGTCTCATGCTGACTGTCTGTGCAGTGCTATGTTACACACAAAAACTGGAGCACACTTTAAAAATAGGGCTGTTTTGTCAATTAATAATGTAGATTTAAGATTAGTTAAAACCAGTTCAACAACTCATTTTCCTGCTGTGGGAAAAAGCAACAACAACAAAAACAAAACCAAACAGAACCAAAAAAGCTGGCTATTTTATTTTCTAATATATATATATATATATATATATATATATATATATAAAAATATGTGGTGGTTAAGCTTTCAGAGATAGTCCTTAAATGATAAGGATGTTTTCTCTTTACATATATGTTTTCTCTTTACATATTTGTCTATAAATGTACCTTTTAACAGTGGAAAGAAAGAAAGAAAGAAAGAAAAGAGTACATCTTTTCAGTCAACAGAAATGACGAAGTGTTTAAATAAGGGCAGGATTTGACATGACGATGGAGAGGTAATTGAAAACAGTGTTTCTCCAAACAACAAGTGTTGCAAAACAGCTGTCAAAAATTCCAGATGTTTAGTCCTTCCCTCACCAACTTTAGTGCAGCATGACATGTAAACAGTACAGTACACTCTCTACAGAAATAAAATAGGTGAGGAATGTCCAAGTGTGTGGCTGAAGAGCTTTGTCAGGGTAGGAGAGGGATGGATGGGAACACCCTCCCCAAAGTTCCCATTCCTTTCCCCTTTTCTCTCTCTCTGCCTGCCAATTTGTATTTCATAACATGATGAGTTACAGAAGGTTGTGAACCAGCGCGGCATGACCTTACCTCATACCCCTGTGAGAAGGCTGAATGCAAAGGCTGTGAGCCTAATTCCCCCAGTACAGTGTGGGTCATAACCTGTTATTGTTGTTTGGTTGTAGTGGTGCCAGAACAGACATTTTTCTTGTCTGGATTCCAGTAATATATCTCACAGCTTGCTTTTTTTCTCATTACTTGGCTAGTCTATCTTCTCAGCTTACATTTTCCGCAGTTCTGTCGGTCCCTGCATTGGCTACTAGACTGTTGAAATCTGTTGCAATCATTTCCCTCATGATGATGTGGGAGAATATAACCCTGTGGCTGGGGAATTAATGTGTATGAATAGTAGAGGGAAAGAATTACACATGCTTTGTGCAAAGAGGACCACTGGCTCACACACTGTTGCTATTTCTCCAGAACTTTCCCCTTGCTCTCCCTGCACAGTCCTAAAAAAAAAAAGACAAGACAGAGTTTTCCAGGATTCTTTCCTGGTGAAATCACCCTGATCCTAAATGAGAAAGTGGGAGTGCGGGACAGCAGCTCCATGTGTAGACTGATCAGGTGAGAGGGCCCATTCCTGCTTTGTTGCTGTGATAGACTGGTAGACTTACATCCATTCTGGCCCTTCTCACAGTCTGGGTTTGTTTCTGTAGAGAAGCTGAAACAGAGTAAATGTTGGTATATTTTAATACGTGATTACACATCTCTTAAACTACTTTGTATGATATTCAGTGCATGATGCTAGGAAGAGATGCAGTGAAAGGATATGTTAACAATTACTCTCTCTTTACACTTAGATATCCCTATTCCCATGTTTTTGTGCTATGCATTAGGACCAGTAGGTGTTTGTTCATGATGTCAAACGGTCTTAATCTTGTTGAAAAGGAGGAAACGACTGGGTTGCTCTTAAAAAAGCTGTCACTTAGTGACAGTTGCAGAGTGTAAGAAAAATTTACAATGACTAAGTTTGGTCTAGTCATACCAGACACACAGATCTCATTCCAAGTCCTCTCTGTAGATATGTACTGCACCCCAGTTGTAGGTATGGCATGAAGTACAGAAGATTGCCTGTTTTATGTGTCTTCAAAAAGACAAAAGTGAAGTCACATCTTGAAATACAGCTTGATTTAATTTTGAGCAATGTCTTTTGCTTTTTGGGATAGCAGTCAAAGTTGCCAGTAGCTGATGACAGATCAGTTTATTTCTTTATATCTCATCTACTCCTCACAAATACCTTAAATATTTTACCTGTGCACAAAAGACTGAACAATGAGTCAGATACACCACAGGGATTCGGTGTTGAGACTAGTTTTTACAGCAATTGTGATTGCTTCAGCCAGCTCTTTCAGATCCTGGAGTCTTAAGTGTTGATATGTCAAGCTGGAAGCCCAGCAGAGCTTGGATGCCTCACTGGCTGCACCAGTTCTCAGGGATAAGAGGAGATCTTAATGAAAGTAGCTGTTCTGTAGTAGCCTTGGGAAACTCCAAGGGAGACAGAACAGAGAGTTTGTCAATGCAGAGAACAGAATTGTGCCATGGGGCTCCCTGAAAGTGTCTGGTGAAGGAAGAAGAAGAAAAGAGATTGTGGGGAGAATGAGACCATTGCTTATCTCCCCTCAGAGCATCATCATGTTTGTAGTCAATACATTTGTGCAGTAGCCCATCTGTGCACTCAAATCTATGAGACAAGTGCCAAATTCTCAAAGGAAAACATAAAAATTCAGCCTGTATAGTTATACTATTACAAACTGAATAGGTAATTGAACAGTTTAGGACTCCCTCCCTTGCATATTTTCTGTCTCAATTTGAAGATAGAAATCTCAGTTAAGAAAAAAAATTTAAGAGGTTTTACCAGAGTCTGAAAATGACATTATTTATGGATAAGAAATATTTAAATTGATGTGATAGACACTGTGTTGAAGATTCTGGCCTTGAGAGTTATTTCTGGGAAATAGAGAAAAATAAAGAGGTCAAACAGTATAAGGTCCAATTCTTTTTATAAATGATTTCTGAGATGTTTAAGGGAAGATCTGAAAGGCATTATATAAACACAAAGCTCCACTCCAGGAAAGTTAAAAGTCTAGATAAACGTGATATACAGTTAGCTAGATGTAGATGCACAATGGAGAAGCAATTTTTTCAAGAATAAAATAACCACTAGTAGAACTCAGAGGAGAAAAACAGGTATCCTAGCTGCCTTAGGTAAGAGATAACAGCGACTCACCTGCTCAAAGTCAAAATTCCATAGTTTCATCTTGTTTTTGTCACATTGTTGTAAAGGTCTGGAAAACTATGTTGATCATTTTAAAATAGTTTAAAGGAGGCCAATGAGAACAAGCCTGTCTGTGGGTGTCACTTGGTATCACACCTCATAAAGAGGATTAGAGTGCAGCGTTATTCTTAGACACAGAGGTAGAGGTTACCTTGTGCACAACTAACCTGGGCATTTGACATACCCCCCTGTTTCATGATCCGGGGAGATGAGAGTCAGCAGGGTATGGCCAACAGATCTGGGATTATCTTGCAGAACCTTAAAGTTTCTTTGCAGTGTATGAAATTTTGGTGCTTGATACCAGTATATTTTCCCTGTTGGGGAATTCTTTCCTTTGTGTGTAGGATGTCATTGGCCAGTGTTTCCTCCCGTCTTCCTCTCAACACTTCTATGTTTTTCCTCCCTGCAAATGTATTATGTAACTTTTGCTTTATTTCTCCTTGTGTATATGTCTTCAAGTGTAATCAAAAGCTAACCAGGAGTTCAAGCCTGCTGTTTCAATCGACTGTGTTGATGCCTATTCATAACTTCCAGTCTGCTTGGATCATGTCTTTTCGCCCTCCTGGCCCCCCATTTGATGCAGACAGACTTTCTCTTCTGCACTGAAGAAGAGGAATTGAAAAGGGTTTTTCCAGGAAGGAGAATTAGAGGAACAAGATCATTCTTCTAGTTGGTACTCCTTATTTCCTCATTTCTGTGTCTGTGTGACTGCTTTTAGCAGTTGCGTAGAACTGAACAGATACAGTTTCATCTAAGTTTCCACACCTTCTTTCACCAGGGGGTCAGGGGCCTGGGAGAAATCAAAGGCTAATAGCAGGAACATTTTCGAAGCTTCACATTCATTAGGGACAGCTGGTGAAGTAAGGGAGGCAAACAGGGGAAGGTAATGTTTATTGAGGGCTTCTATCCCAGTACTGAAAAATAAATATGGCTCATTCCTTTGTTATGGAACATGCTCATTAAAACAGATTTATTATTCCTTGTGGACAGATACTTTGCCTTGCTGTGCTTACTTCAGAGAAGTTGCAATGATTTATGCTTATAGAGGTTTGCCACACAAAATAGAAGAATCAAATAATACTATCTCATTGTACTCCTTGCATTCATAGACCATAAGACTGCAGCCAGTTTTTCAGACATAGAGGGCATTTCAATGTGTAGACAAACTCAATTTGAGCCTCACAGCAAATATTATCCTAAATAAGAGGATTGCTGCTACAGGTACTTAGAACAAAGAATAAATAAAAGTTTGCAATCCATGTTGTATGGACTAAAGTCTGTGAAATATTATACTATTAGGGAGAGATTTACCTGCTTTGATTCATTAATTTCCCTTTAAGGTGCTTCATTTCCCTTTCCAATCATCTGTCAGTTGTTTTTTTTCCACAACACCCCTTGAAGTGTGGAAGTGCTTCAGCTCCAGGTCTGGCTCTTGCCCTCTCTTCTCCTCTGTCTGTGACCTTAGGACTTCAACACTATTTTCTTTCCTGACTCAGGAAGAAGGGGGCAGCTGGCTAGGACCTTGCACTCATCTCTGTTTTTCCACCTACAATATGTTTGCTTTTCTTTTCCATCTGCAGTTTTATCTTGCCCCCTTCAGTTATTCACTATTTGGCATGTATATTGTGGGCTCAGTTCTCCACTTACTTAGCATGTGCACAACATCATTGACTTCAGAGGGTTTATGGTTTTAACAGAGAATACAGCTTGATTCAGTTCTGGTGCTTGCAAACACATGTTCTACCAACCTAAGTGGGAATGAGTTGTCAGAGGTCATGAAAATCCTGTAGAAATATAAGAAGTTTGCTGATGTCAAGTTAAAATGATTTAAAAAGAAAAATTCCCAATAGAGTCAGACTGGACATATCTGTCAGCATGTTTGTTGGAAGGGAGAAGGGAATGTTGAACAGCTGCAATCCCCTTCCTTTGCATTGTAATCGGGTGGTGACAGTGTAGTTATTTTATCACTTTTCTTGTTATATACTTTTTTCTCATCTTCCTGAAGTTGAATTCAGATTCCTGCCTTGCAAGACTAACAGTTAGGCCAGATGAAATCTAGGTGTGGTATATGGATAATGTCAGGGCTGTCTAAAATGAAAAAGAAGAGTGTTGGATGCATGTTGGATTGAATTTCTTTATTTGTACTCTAGCTGAGAGGCAGATAGGGCAAGTGAATAGGAGACTGATATTCATCAGTTTCCATCTGCAGATACATGGTTGTAGTTCTGCTAATTGAGAATAATTTCTTCACCAAATGGAAGATAGAATGGTAGATTAAGATGTCTGTAAATACACTGCAATTTCAAACAGTTTTCCATCATGTACTGTTTTGGGACACAAGCACTTACATTCCTGTAGAAGTCCATCCTGCAAGTTGCAAAGCACTCTGACCCTAGTTCAGTAAAGCACTTAAACATATGCTTAACTCGGATATGTTGATCTTACTGTGTTTTCTTGCATGCTTAATACAAAGCACATGTTTAATAGCTTTGCTGGAGCAGGCTCAGGATGCTTTGCAGCTTGCACAATGGGATCCATCACTCACACAGATAATCAAGTGTTTGAAAGTCTTCATTAATTAGCAACTAGTGATTTACTGTAACAGTTAATAACTATTGTTTCTCTTGAAACTAAGGAAAAGAAATACATTTTTTAACACAATCCTCTTTGTAAGGTCACTTCTTTTTTGCTCCAGTTTGTCAAACCATCCAAACCCTAGATATTAGAAAAAGGTTCTTCACTCAGAGGGTGATTGGGCACTGGAAGAGACTCCCCAGGGAAGCGGTTGCAGCACCCAGCTGACGGAGTTCAAGAAGAGTTTGGATGATACTCTTGAGTACACAGTGTGACTCTTGGGGATGGTCCTGTGCAGGGTCAGGAGTTGGACTCGAGGATCCTTGTTGGTCCCTTTCAACTCTGCATAAATAAAGCAACCTCTGTCTAAAAAAGATAACATTAGCCATTGGCATTGCAGGGCCATGAAGCAGACCCCCTCATGGACAGCAAACAGGGTCATTTTTGCTGTGGGTTGTGGGGGCTGACCTGCCTTTAATTTACTTTTGGAATTGTCCGCAGACTGCTTTGTGATTTACAATCCAGTATTCAGATGGTATTCCCAGACCATGTAGGAGCTATTAATGTAAAGATAGCAGGGATCTGCAGGGGGGCCTCACTGAGTGTAACTGAGCTGTGTTTCCCTACGTGTCACTCTCTTGCCTTTGCCTACAGGCATGCACACATGCATAATTAGGCATCTCATTACATAGGATCCTCTTTACTTAACAAGGGAAAGGGGATGTGTGCATCTAGCTGAGATCAACACAGCTAAACAAGTTGGCCCACTGGCATACGTTTTGTGACATGTTAGATGACATGCTGCCATGATGGTTGCTCTGCTCCCTAGTCAGATGCACTGCTAAATGAGGGAAGACATGTTGTGGAAATTTCTGACCATCTTAGAGTAAAGTGAGAGTAAGCGTCATTTAGTAATTATGAACTGAAGCCCTGGCTTTATTCTTCTGCTAAACTACTCTTTTCCCATATAACCTAGTTTACTTGACTCTTCATTTCATAACATAGATACGGCTTGGCCATATTTATTTCTGTGATTGAGCAGCTTCTACCATCACACCATACTTGCCTACTGCTCTGATCATTCATTACCTAGAATTTTCCAGGTCTTTCTCATGACATCCGCAAAGTCCTTGGCTGACTCCCTGAAACTGACATTGACTAGACATGGATTAGTTCAACAGAAGTTCCGGATGGCCATGGCAGCTCAAACATTCAACTACTCATGTACATATTTAATTATATTAATATATTTTCTCTATATATAACCTTGTAGAGAACAAACAAAAGTCATTCTGGATCAGCAAGTATAGAACCGGAGAACTGCAAAAGCAAGCTTTTTTTCCTGCAGTTAAAATATGTATTGAAAACTGAAATCTATATGCTTTTTAATTTTGGGTCTGTACCTATGTAAGAACCCATCATTTCGTCTTTCTAATGGTTTTTCACCTCACTAGCTGCTGGAAAGACTCTGCATCACCTCTGTATACCTTCTCTTAAATTTACAGTGGGTACATGCAAAGCTTTCTGAGAGATGCTGCAGAAGCTACCTGTTTCAGATGGGCTAGAAATTTCCCCTTCACTCAAAAGTACTCTGGCATCAGATTACGGGGAGGATACAATCCCAGCTAAATACCAGGCTCCCTGACCAGGTCTGGAGGTCTGTGCTGCATTTTGGATTTCCTATGGACCTTAGGAGAGAGAGTTTTATTTAGTCACCAACGCAGTGTTTGATTCAGCTTGTTTAGCTTCCACAGAAGCCTTTAGCCTTGGCTGAAGCTTTGGGAGGAAAGTGAGCTGCTGTTTACCTAAAGAATTTTGTGTGACCAGATAACCTTGCTCACTGACAAAACCATTTGCCTCTGTCCTGATGGAAGCTGTTTCAGTTTCAATTGTGACAATTGCTTCATATTATGTGCCAGATAAGGATCGTGATCAGTAGTTTTTTTACTCTTCATGGAGATTGTTGTACTGAAGGTGCTGCTGAAGTGACTATAGGCAGAGTGTGATGAAGAAGCTGAAAGAAGTAGCTCATGCATCTGGGCATATCAGCAGACAAAGCACTATTACATCAGTGCTATTATAAAATTAACATCAGAAGTTACTGACTGAGGTGTCTTGTCCTTAGCATTTGTACCATTACATGCAATGACATTTTCCTTTTATCAGGATGTAATTTTGACCACTGTGTGATGCCTTTGTGTCCTATGTGCAGGATCACCCATGCTCAGAGTGGGAAACAGAAAGTCTGTTTGTCCCAGACACTTAGAAAGTTAGAGTATGGCAGTGCCTTTACCCCTGATGCCATGTAGCTGCCTTGTACTCCTGTGCTGGCCAGCAGCTTTTGCAACAGCAGGGCAAAGGTGGAGGAGAGGGATTAAGTCCTCCTGCAAAAGAGCAGCTTTCTGGCTGCAAGGCTTGGAAGCATGTGGAATGTGTCCAACTCTCCATCCTCCAGCACCAGGTGACAAAAAGCCAGTCCAGATGACAGCCTGAAGCATGAAGCCTACCAGTGTCCCAACTCTTGTGTGGATGCAGCTAACCTCCTTAAGCATCAGCCAGGAAGCAGCTGAGCAAGGGCAAAGGGATCCTCAGTTTCCAATCTATTTGCAAAGTGCTCTTTAAGGACCAGGAGAGCAGTCCCACAAGGGCATATGTCAGCTGCAGGATGGTGAATATGGGGTCTCTGGTTCATCTTCTTTACTGCCTGCCCTTACTCTGATAGAAAAACTCTGTAAGTAAGTACGTATTTGAGGTTCAATCCAGCTTTGCTGCCAAGGTTACATATGGGGAAAATCCTTAGGCACCACAGCAGACACCTTGCTGATGGTCAGTGTACTGGAGGATGCTCAGCTATATTATACAGAGACTAAGAGTTATGTGTTTGGTCAGTGGTTGTCAGAAAGCTTCTCTGAAATCCTACAAAACTGAAACTTCTTCTCTAAAGTACTCTTCCAATCCTGCTCTAACACCATAACTATCACCGAAAAAGAAAGTAGTGGGGCTAAGATGTAATTTTTTCATTTTCTGCACTTAAGTAGCATGTTTTAAACACCTTTTACATGGCATAATTACAGCTTTTTTAAAAAAAAAAGATTAAAATGTTTTCTACTTTCAAAGTCACGGGAGGCAAATATTATTTGGTTTTCTTCTATTAATCTGTTTTGACTTGGTGTAGTGAGGAGGCTGATTTCGAAGACTCAGTACTAACAGGTATTTGATTTAAAGTGCTGTCATTTGTGCTTTTAAATAGTCCTACTCCGCAGAAATAGTTAACATTACCTCGTCATCCTTTGGTGCTCAAGATGCAGTTTATTAGTGTCATAATATGTTTCATTTGGACCCATGAGGTTTATCGGTGCAGGTGAGAGTGCAAGCACAGCACTAGTACCAGCCGGTAAAAAGGTCCCAGGAAATGCCAGTCCCAGACACCTAATCAGTGGAATAAGAGGGGCCCTACCAAGCCTGTAATTTAGCACACTGAGCAAAGGGATACAAAAGGGGGTTTACCTGGAAGAGAGCAGATTCTGGAGAGTTTCAGTGAGCAATGGACCGTATGATGGTGGGGTGGAACAATATGTGCTTTCCTCTGCTTGGTCCTTGGAGAGGGACAGAAAGCTACTGATGTAGAATTTGGAACTTGCATCTGGAAACAACATGTTTCAAAGGGTCTAAAATCTTGTGCTCAGCAACAGAAAAAGAAAAAGGGGGAGGGGGAGGTAGGGGTGGGAGTGTGCTATGGCAGGGAAGGGTAAGACAAAAGAAGACAAGGGATACTGTGTCTCTGGGATACTCTGCAGACCCCTGTTTGTGCAGAAGAAGAAATCTGTGCTACATAGGACATCAGTGAGTGCTTTATCTCCCTTCATGCAGCCAGTTTTGAAGCTTATACATAGCTACACTGCCAGAAAGGATCTTCCACTCAATAGATAAGCCTACCAGCTACCCAGCCATGTGCCTTCTCTTCAGCTGCACATTTGCTCATCTGTTTGAAGCTCTCAATCTAGAGGTTTCAGCTTCCCATGCAGGAAGAGGGAACCAAAGACCAGAGAAACCATGTAATATTTCCCTGCCTTGTCCTGCCCTCCCCTTCCCTTCCCTCCCCTTTCTTTCCCTCCCCTCCCCTTCCTTTCCTTTTGCCCTTTCTCCCTTTCCCCTTCCTTTTCCTCCAAAGATTGCATACAAGAAGAATTCTGCATCCACACTGGCAAGGACAACAGCCAACATGATTGTTCAATGGATGATTGTTCTCTGTCTGATTAATCATTTCAGGAGTATTCCATACCAGCTTGGATAGGATTCAGTAGCTGTTTTTCAGTACTGGGTAAGAAAACTCAAGAAATGATTGAAAGACTGGTGCACTGGAGGCAGTTTTGCATGCCTATGGCAGACCAGGTGAAGGAGAGGTCACAGTTCTCCCTAGGCCAGTGTTTCAGGATCCTGGGACCTTGTCAAGGAGAGACATCAGCAGTGGGAGTTCTTGGCTTATTTTCAAATGTCAGTCCTAAGATGATGGTGATAACTGGGTCTACTGGCCCATTTCCGCTTGTGTGCTTACATATTTGCTTTAAAGCTTTTTTTTTAGACGCATGTAAACAAAACCCCTTCGGATCTATTCTTTTGAAAGTAAGCTGTGTACAGGAACAACAAACAGCACAGAACTTGTTCTGAACACATATGTCATCACTTTTCAGTCTGCTAAGGATTTAAAACTTTATGGGACTTTGCAAGACAAGACAATGACATAAATCCTTGCCACCCTTTCCAAACAGAATGTTGCCTCTCATTAACTGAAGACAATAGCATCAAAGATTAAAAGCAAAGCCATTGCCCAGTGTAAAAATGAGTGATTGTATAGTTCCCACTGCAAGGCTTTTTGAGGAGGTCTGCTTATTCATAGAAATGGTTTTGAACAAGGCATTTTTCATTGGGGTAGCTATGGTGCTTTGTTTCATTTTTGCAATAAGCTGATGAAGTGGACAGAAAAGCAGAACTAAACTGATAGCTCTTGTCTTCTTTGCTAAGGGCTGATATCAACCCTCAATACCTAGAGCTGCATATGATAAAAGCTGGTCTGTAAGTATTCAGAACTGGGTGGAAACAGAGCAGTTAAAAAGAAATGTTTTATTTTCTTTTTAATACAAAGTAACCATGACAGTAAAGACCCTTAAAGTGAGTGAAAACCTTGCTTTAAAGTGGTGATTTACCTTCATGTACCATCCTGAAGCCATGGCAGAGTGTCAACTGCTCCGTAAGCAGCTATGTCTTTTCAGTGATGGCTGGATGTCTTTAAGAGAGTGATGGGAGCTGTTCTAGCCATCCTCACACATAATTCAGATGCTGATGTTGGAAGTTACTAAAGGTCTTTGGGCCACTCTATCTTTTAAAGCCTTAGTTTTCCAGAAATTAGAAGCTTCCACTACACTGAAAAGCAGGTAAATTTAAGCCTGTGTGACTCCATGAAAATTCTTTTCAAGTATCTAAATTAGAATGAAAATTACTTGGGTAGAGGCCTTAAGATGTTGGTTTAGAAGATTACTTTGATTCCTGAGTTCCCACTGTACTTTCAAACATTGATTCAGCTGTAATATCATAAATTCATCTGACTGAGAACTGGCCTTAAAATTTATTCCTGGCTTTAAAATAAAAATGAAGAGTTGGATTGTTATTTTTTCTGCTTATCTTCTTCTTCTATATAAAAATCTCAATGTTTTACTTTTTTGGGAGAGAGAGGATTTTTTTTGAGAATACTTGTAAACTCTATTTGTAAGCTTCAGCATAAGACAGTGGTTCTTTTTTTTCTTCTTTTCCACTTCTTTTTTTTTGTTTAGTAGACTTCAGCTTAACTTTGATCGGGGGGAGTAAGTAGATCCAGCAAATAATATTCTACTCTCAGCATCTGAGAAAATAACACAAGTCAGCAAAACTATACTATCAAAAAATACTTAGAACTTCAGTATCACTAGTAAAATAATATTGTTTTCTTTGTGTTTTATTTCAGTACTGTGATCATAGAGTTACCTATACCATGTAAAAGTCCCTATCAAAATGTCAGGCATCTAAGAACAACCAATGTCAGGCTTTCCCTTTACTATTTTCGTCAAAAAATTGAGCCGAGATTTAAAAATCATTTCCTTAAATGAATGGTGAAGTTTGACCAAATATTCTTTCCCTTCTGCTAATTTCAATATTAGTTCTGACCTTGTCATTACATATGTTGCCTGTGCCTTCTTTCTTCACAAACACATTCAGAACCTTTAGGTTATTTTCTTGCATATGATTTCATAGAATCATCTCCAAATGGGTACCACTAATTTAAAACTCCCAGATGAATTTTGCAAATGAGGGTGGCTGTTTAGCAGCTACTATTCCATGCACTTTCAGAGAAACATTTCCAAGACCTTCTAAATCATGTTGGCATTTTTAAATATTTGAACATATAAGAAGAAAGCAATATGCCACCAACATAAGAAAAAAAAAGGGAGTAGGGGAGGAGGAGAGCAGGCAAATGTGAGAACTAAAGGCATTAAAAATATGATCAGAGGAATACAGAGGCAGAAGTTTGAAAAGCTAATGCCATGCACTGTCATTTCCCTTCCCCTGCTGGAGTTACTGCATTTAGAGTCCACTCAGCAAAAAAAGAATATATGTCTCAGTGAATTCAATACAAAATCTGATGTTTTATTTTAAAAAGGTCATATACTATACCAGATTTTGTTCTATAGACATTCAGGATGTGACTTTAATTTCCTTCTGTTGGTGAGGGGGGGTGGCAAAGTAGGAGAGGACAGCTGTACTGAAAAGGGGCATTGATAGGTGTGATCAGCTCTTAAATACTCAATCATAGTTCACCACAGTGTACCAGGGCACATCTTGAGCCATGGTGTGACACTCTCACCATCTCTTGCTGAAGCTGTGGAAGTCTCAGCTGACTGGAAGGATTCATTATAATTGTTGTAAAGTTTCTGCCGTCGAATAGGTGAGTGTGTTCCCAGAAAAGTACCCTGATTGCTGAATTTTTTTAAGAGATGAGTGAGGTGCAGCTACAACAAGACCAGTGTTAGTTCATGAAGATGTACATGCAAGCACTGATGAATATGACATTGTCTTCTGACTGTGAACATCAGAGGAAGTGTGGAAGGATCACTATTATGAAAACTGAGTGTCCAGACCTCCTTCCTGCTGAACAATGTATTAACCAGCTGTGGTCAAGGAAGATGGGAAGGCCTAATAGCCATTTGTTATAACCCTCCAGATAGCTTCCAGATTTTCCAGTTCATGTCCAGAGAGGGAATTTCCACTGTCATTTCCTAACAGGAAGTGAAGAAGGTCTCCTCCCACCCCACAAAAATCCCTTTGATCTTTAAAAGGCAACATATGTGGTGTAAGCACCAGTGACTTTTCAGTTGGTTTAGGTCAGCAGCTCACAGGCTGAGTCAGATAAGTCCATTTCTCTCAGGCAGGTGTTTTGGCCAGAGGCTGGAATTAGGAGAGCATGTGGGGTGCCAGGGCTCATTTTTTCTAATGGTATTACTTTCCTTCCTTCACAAGGGATGGTGCCTGGGAGTGCCCTGAATCCTGCACCACTGTTCATGTCTAAAGCATCACTAACCACATCATGAAGCTGCAAGTAATGATGAGTTTTAGGGCATTTATCAGGTACTACTGTTCTTTTTCAATATTACTGTGCTATACAGGTCTTCCAGAGTTTCTAACAGCATTGATGACAAAGATGATTATTAACATATGTCAGCAATTCCTTATTAAGAACAGGACCAGCTATAACCTTTGTTCCAAAATAAGAAGGAAAGTTCTAACCTTCTTCTAAGTTGGAAAATAGTCAATAAAATAAGTCCTTAAGAACTGTATTCCTTTCCTTCTTAATTCCACTGTCCAGATTTGCTAAATGATATCTTAATAATTTACTGCCAACCCACTCATTACCTTTTTTTTTCTTTTCCCTCACACTCAGCGGTGAAGTATTTATGATATCCAGACTCTCCTTCCCCCAACATCCTTATTTATTTTTACTTAAGTTAAAATTACTAAACATTTCTCATCTAGTCTTCCAGTTGTAAAGAAGTAGTCAAGCCTGTAGGGCTGTTGTCTTTGCAAAACTAACTCCCCTTGAACTAGTTATTCCCTTCTATGATGTGCAAGGTTCAGTTTTCATAAAACAAAGTGAATTTAAATGATTCAGCTTTGTCAATTATAGCCTTGTGTTCAGGGCACCACAGCAGTGTGGAGACATAGATTCACCAAGGGGAAAGATGAATGCATGATGAATAAGCCTGCTTGTCATGACTGCTCTAGAGCATCTAGCTTGTCTCTTGAAAAAGAAGAATTCGATTGTGAAACCTGAAGAAATTGGAGAAGTTTATTTCAGTTGAGTTGAGTCCAAAATATTTTTATTCCATTAAAGTATTTTTTTTCAGGAAAACTTTCTTTGCCACTGGTCCTACAGAAGCTGCGATAAGGAAAATTTAATCAAAATTCTGATAAATCCCAGCTTTCTTGTGTATGTTATGCAACTGACATTAAATAATTGTTGAGCAGATTCATTATGTTTCAGTTACAGAAAATGGATAGGAAAGTATTATTTTAAATCCATTCATTATCAATAGTTGCCCACTACATGACTTTTCTGAATAACCCACATTTCACAAATCATATCGGACATGATACGAACTACTTCAAAGGATCTTTATATGATACTACTACCTAAATGGCAGGGAGCAGAGTCTGTTTCCTGACTGATTGAAAACCTTTGCATATATAGAACAGCCAGTAGTGAATAATGGTAACTTGTTTGCTCAAAAGTGTCAGCTGTGGACGTTTTTTTAAGCAGAAATCACAATATTTCTGTACATGTTAAAAAAAACCAAAATGGCTGCATGGTGCCATGAGATGGGGTTTACAAGTGGATTTTTAAGTACAACTGTAGAAATCAAACACCCTGGTGATTAAGACAACAGCTTGCTTTGTGAGCAATCACAAAATTACCACTTTGTCTTGTAAATCATTTCTATCTTCTTGCTTTGCTTCAAGGAACTGGCTAACTTCTCATTGATTCAAAAACAGCCTTTACCTTCAATGGATCCAGGATTTTTCTGTGCCTTCTGGATCAGTGTCATCTCCAATGAATGAAATGGTGATAATATCAAAAATTAATCTCACTGAAATTTTGTGAGGAAAAACCCTTAAGACAATTGCTATGTGCTTTTATTAGCCGTGTAAACACCCACCTTAGATTATTCAGCAAACTCTATTCAGTACAACAAAATAAGGAATCTTCCTGGAGCATTTGATTACATAAAAGTAAGACTGAAAAAAAACCCAAAGTAGTTTGAACAGATGTCTTGGCCTCAGTTGTCACTGAGGAAGTTTCAGTCAAGGGTAAGATACTTTTCTTCTCATGTTTATTAAAGGGTAAGAGCATCCTCACGGATGAATGACATGAGACTACAGATACAGTGTAAGTTGGTACACTATCTTATTTTGCAATAATCATCCATAAATCCAAGTCCAATGCTTCACTTCTAAGTGATTAGGGCTCCAAGATCTGGCCTTAAGTTAGAGAGGTATATGGTCTTCAAAACTTGCATAATTCAATCAGCTTCTCCTGTGTCCTCCTCCACTGTGCATTTTGTTGGACTTCTGGATATCTAGGCTGCGGTGAATGTCATCGATAAAAAGTTAACTTGTTAGTGTCTGTGTGACATCTGCTTACATCCCTTAAAAAATAAAACTCTCAGGACTGTGTGAGTAAGAAGTTATGGGTAAGGAAGTAAGTGTAGCATGGTTTGAATTACTCATAAGCTCCACGAATGTCACCTGTATTTGGGAATACCATGGTTCAATTCCTTGAATTAAGAAAACAAGCACTTTTGAAGCCAGCAGCTGCAATTTCACATTTATGGATTGGGCAGCCGTGGCAGGACAACTTTGTTTCCCGGATATTTCATTATCGTAGCACTTTCTTTTTCCCCATCTCTTTCACTTGCCTGCTCTGCCTTCCATCCTGCCTCAGTCTGGTTTATTTGATTTACTGCGAAGTCACTGGGGAAGCTCAAGTTACAGCTTTGAAGTACAGTGACTTCAGGGTCCTTGGCATGCACACACTTCCCTTGTCTGAGCTGCATCAGGCTTTGCCCACTCTCAGAGAGGCCCTTCTCCTGAGTAAGGGAACAGACTTTTATAGTTCTTGATCCTTACAAATCGCCTGTGGGCCATACATCAGACTTTGAGTTTTCAAGTATTCAGGGGTTGTTCTTTTTTTTTCATTTTCAAGTATAAAGTGTGCATAGCAATGTTAGTTTTTGAGAAAACTATCCAAAGCTGACAATGGCTGAATTTTATGCAACTACACAAAGTTATCCCACTAACATCCTAAGCAATAATAAAAAGAAACATACTATGGAAAGCAATTAATAAGGTCTTGTTTTGAAACTCTTTCTTCTCTATTGACTAACACATTTATTTTCAAATTCACAAGTGTGACTTTCCAATAATGTTGTTGTCTTATGCAGTTTTTGCATGAGTGTTTTACTGGACGTCTCTACCAGAAAACCAAAACAAAAAAAGTGCAATTCTTGTAAAGTATTTGGATACACAAATCATCAGAGTGGCATTGAAAAAAATTTGCATAACACTGAACAATAAGCACACAATTGCCATCATAATGTATTTTGCTTGTGCTGAAGTGGTTGTTTTGGTAATATTTTTCCCTATTCTATTTACTCTTTTCAGCCATATAAATATTACAGGTTATATTTGAAAATGTGAATTTTATCTTACTTTGAAAATTGGTTTTATTTCTTTCTAGGAATCTGTCTAGATAGAAGAATCCAGACAGATAAAATTGCTTCTTAATCTTTCTAACTCATTGGAACTGAACCTGACATTATTCTCTTGAAACCTTCTCTGGAAAGAACAAAAACCTAATCTAGATTTTTTTTTTATACCAATCAAGAAGTTTGGGACAACAAATTATCTCTGCTGATGCTTTTTACAAAAGCAGAAGCACCCTTTGTTCTCGTTAGTGCAGGTACCTACATGAAGCACTTGTAGGTTGGATTTATAACCAAGTTCCAAGCTGGGTCAGAGTCTGTGCTGAGGAGAGGTGAAAAGAGTAGAAGCACATAAAATTGAAAGAAATCTACTGTGCTTTCCAGGTATAAATCCTTAACCTTAATGTAGTGTAATAACTTTTCTTCAGTAAATGTCTTCAAGATAGGTTCAATACTGGAAAATATTATTTTTCTCAAAACCACTCTATTAATCTACTGTCCATCAAGCTCTATGAAAGTCAGTGAGGATGACCATGTTGTCCTTTTTGACCTTCAAAATCTATGAATTTCTGAACTGTCTTTTGTAGCAAGTCATTTTATGATCAAGCCAGTTCTAATTATTTATATGTATCTTCTTAGGTGAATAGTACTTGGTTATGTGTGAATCCATGAAATAAAACTATCTCCTCATGTGTCCAACCTGATGCTGCAATATCGCTCTTTCTGTGACTTTCAGAGTTGATATTAAGGGCAGACAGAAGGAAAACCATGGACTGCTTTTCCTACAGCTGCCTAGTTTGGATTTCTGTGTCAAGAGTCTTGTAGGACAGAAGCTGTTTTTACTGAGGGAAAGCACGTGGTGTTAATGAGATGTGCAGTAATGCATTTTCAATTCCAAAACTATCCCAGAGGGAGGTCCTTCAAGGATTAATGGAAAGCAAAACACTGGTTATCTTATTAAAGTTTCATTTACTGTGCATCTTATCAAGACTCACAAATATGAAAGTTATTTATGCTTCCAGGATGTGTGATATTTCATTCTGTGGAGTAGTTACTTGAAAATTTGCCTGATAAGGTAAAAAACAAAGGCTAAATAAGAGAAGAAAATCTCTTGATTTAATGGTAGGGGTTTCATCCTCAAGGCTTGGGTAGGGTTGAGAAAGGCAAGAAGGATTGTTCCTTTAGTTTAAAGGAAAGCACTAGTTAGTTCATTTGATTTAACTGTGCATTTCTTGAGTAATCCAGGATAGTTCCCCAAGTTAGATAGGTCAGCCAGAAGGAGAATAAAAGCAGCACACAACTGAGTTGCCTCTCATTTCCCCTGTTGTTTTCATGGACTATCTCATATGCTCTGGGATGTCAGCTAAAGGAACATCTCAAAGCATGCCCCAAAGCCTTAACAAATCAGCAGAGGACTGTTTTCCATTGAAACTTGCTCTTGGCCTCAGGCTTCAGTTTAGCAGAAGAAAGTATATAAGATGATATTTTTTGTAATTAAAGATTTTTACTAAAACTTTTCAACTTGACTCTTTTGGAGGTGTACTACTGCTAGCCGAGCAATGCAGGATGCTCTTCGTATTAACCAGTTTTCTTTAAATGATATCCAAATGAGAGATCTGTCAAAAATCAACATTTTCATGCAGATGGAAACAGTTTTGTTCTATGAGAAGACGCAGAGGCCCCAGGGTATTCTCAGTAACAGGAAAATTATTTGCAGTTGGTCATACAAGCTGTCTGACTCAGGTAATCTATAGTTCATCGGGTCACTTGGTTGAAACTGAAGTCCAAGATGAGACTCTCTGTTCAGATGAAATGAATTGGAATGATTTTGTGTGCATGTGCGTGGGCCAGCGCCTGTGTTTTCATGTGAGAGAATCTGGGACTATTTGCTGTACATGTGCTAAGGTGTCTGCAAATCTTTTGGACAACAGCAAACTAAACTGAAGAAAAAAGCAGATATTTCATTCATCAATTTACTTTAAGGGGGAAAAAAAGACAAACTGTTTCAAGAAAGAAGATACAGATGTTTTACATTAAAAACCAAGGGAACCAGGAGAAATATTCCTTTAGCAGATGGACTAGTATCAAAATACCTAGGACACTGGTATGCAAATACCTACTGGTGAACAAACTCATCAAATACCTCTCCTGAAAGAAGGTGAGAGATGTGCTTAGCATTCTCATTAATGATCACTAGTGGTTGTCCAAGTGTTTTCTCATCAACAGAGCTGGGAGAGGAAAGACTTGTCTTGCCTTTGCTTTCTGAAAGTAATAGGAGAAATTTGCAGTGATTGTTTATACTGTAGGTGTAAACCGCATTTCCCTAGTGGAAACTCAAGCCATGCTCTGTTAAGCTGTGTGTCAGCACAGGGTGGTAGATGATCCCTGTCCAGAGATTTTACCTCTAAATGAGATTTAAAAGCAACGGTAGGGAACAATGTTTGTTCTGGTTGTAGCCCTAAGACTAAGTCTCTTGGTCTCTCACAAATTAACCGGTGCACTCTCCTGCTTTGTGCAGGTGGCGAGAGAAAGGAAAGTGTAAATCCAGCCTAAATATCATATGAAACTAGGTAGGAAACTATTCTGCAAGACTGTTGTGAAGTAATCAGCAGGATTGACTTCATCAAAAACAATTGACATGGCATTCCCTCAGCAGCACCCTGCACCAAGCCACAGACCAAGACTGGTGCTGAGTTTTGTTACTGCCCATGTAGCAGATTGCCCCTCACTGCCATGGGGAGGAAGAGGGACAGTCTTTAAGCTTCCGGGATGCTGATCTATTTTTTCTCATCTTTCTTCTCTAGTCAGGCAGCTTCCCTGAACTGTTGCCTAAAAAAAGGTCCAGCAAATCTGTAGTTAACACCTACATGTGCTTCTGATTATCTCTTCTTCCTCCTCCTCCCCCCTTGACTGAAAACTGAGGCTTGTCTGCAGCTCAGAGAGAGCAGTCAGAGGAAGAAAAGGCTGGTTTAGGGAGCTGTGGATTTTCTTCAGTTGGTCCTGAATGTAACAAATAAACAATTCTTCTACAATTCTTACTAGTATGTAAATGGGCATTTCTTCCTGGATGGAAAACTAGAAGCAGCGGGAGAAAAAAGTATGGCCACAGCAACAGTGGCATCTCTCTAATCATCTCCCACTCCTTAGTCCAAGAGCCATGACAGTTTAACCCCTACCTGTATACCACTGTCGTGGGCATCATTTGGGAGCTCAGCCCTGACTCTGATCACACACCCTCTGAAGCTAAACACAGGTATTTTGCTTCACCACAGTATCAGGACACATGGCTTTCATCATGACTTCAAAACTACTTTAATATCTCCAGAATTTTCCTCTATTTTCTCATGTGTACTTGTGAAGTACACTTGGCAATTCACCAGCCTTTTGTGAAGTAATCAGCAGAGCCAACTTCACTAAAAACAAATGATCCTGCCTGCTCTCAACTGCTGTTTGCAGGAGTCACTACTACCCGGGAAGAATGACAAGACACCTATGTCCTGACTAACAAAAAGCTGCCTTTAAAGACAGAAGTGGCATGGCACTCATTCCCAGGTCTTATGCTAGCTTTTTAGGAAGGGGGTTCTTTTCCCCAGGAAGGGAAAAATCACCTTTGAGAATGAGGCAAGATTTACCAAGAAAGTAAGATTAATGGGAAATTATCCTGTGCCTGAAACAAGCATCTTGAGTGCTTGAACAACAGTCAGAAGACTGATGGCAGTGTGTTTGTATGCCCTGTATAATAAATTGCAAAATTGACAAAAAGCAGGTTAAAGGTCATGACTGTCAAAACACCACTTCCAGTCTTCTCCTCCTACCACATTTCCCTATGTTCAGGGAAATTAGTAACTGGTCCTTATGATGCAAGACCAGACCCAGAAAACATTCCTCATGGACAGTCCTACTTCTTCAGATGGGATGGCTTGGAGATAGTGTCCAACTCTTGCAGTACATTTCCTTCCAGCTGGATGCAAACGTTGCCTGTTATTTGTATTATAACAGCATTTTATAGTATATTTTAGAAATACTTGGAGTCTCAGCCAACATAAGATCCTTACTATATTGTTTGCATGGGTGAGGAGGCAATATCCTGTAGTGTTTAAAACCTGCATATAAAAAATTCAAAATTCATTGGTCAGAGGTCCACAAACTCTTCCCATAATATCTTGATAGTAGTGGTTTCACCCGATATTTTGATTGCAATTATACTGAATTTTATCAATACTGATTTCTAATTCACCCCATTAGTTTTCTGATTAGTAACATCCATAAGCATCACAATTTGACTTGAAACTTCTGATAAATTTCCTTGAGAGAAAACAGCTGTTGATTGAAACTGAATTCTTTCTGATTGTGGTTCTTAAAAAACCAAACAAAGAAACAACCCCCCCCAAACAAAACAAAAGCCCAACAAAAAAACAAACAAAACCCCAACAAACAAACAAACAAACAAACGAACAAACAAACTTCTCAACCAAAGTTTTGTTGTAAAACTGGAATACCTAAATCAAAAATGTACTGCTTTACACTGAAGATAAGTTTTTTCAGGAGCTTAATTTTTTCCTTTTTTGTGAAAGTGGAGGAAGAAAATATTATATAGTTTTTACAAAAGTAATAATTTTTTTAAGAGCTGTGTCTCTGTTCAGAATTGTACATGAACTTGTCCCTGGCAGTTTTCAGAAAATACCCATCTACAAGTAATGTATTTCCTAGAGGTGCTTATGTCCTCGAGGGAGGGAGGGAAGGGATGGTGCGAACAGGAGAAAACGGAGAGCAGATGTACCCTCCTCCATTGCCCATCCCTCTGTTTTCAGCCCTAGCACTCAGTGCCTAGCCTTGCCTTGCTCAAACCTTGCCATGTGCTGGAGCAGAGCTTCCAGACAGCCCCACAAAGGGCCCAACACAGCACGTCCCCATCTGCTATCGATTACTGCATGAAATGCGCCAGTCTCATGTTGTCAGGGGCCAGCACCCTGGTGCTTCTTCTGCTCAACAAAAATACACTCCAATCTCCAAAACTGGATGGCATCCAGCCTCCAAAAGAGCTCAGAGGAGTATTCCCTCTTTGAAGATACTATAGGTTCTACTATATGATGGATCCTTGAGAATAGTACTGTAAAACTTGTTGGCTTCTAATGGGGAGTCATTACCCTGGGGAAGCTTTATGTCATTATCAAACAACAGTAGAGGAAAGAAGATAAAAAATGAGTTTGTCCACGTATGTGAAGCCTACCTGTATCTTGTTATTGCATTTTGAAGAGCCCGTGTATACCATGTGCAAGTCATTTAACATCGGATGGAGTTACTTGGCAGCAAGGAATAGAAAGAAGAGCAGAAGAATTATTCCTGGCTTAGGAAAACTGATGTCTAACTTCCTGTTTTGAACCAAATGATGAAGAATAAGAAATATTTATATAGGTTTAAAAGTCTTGAAGTGTTGCTTAAGCAGTTAGATTTACTTGATAGTGACTGGCAGAATGAGAAAATACATAGTGGTTGCTGATTCTGTTATCAGTTGAACGAGAACCTGGAGCATGACTAACAATGGGCTCAACCCTTCTAATTTAAAGTACAGTCTGTCTTGTTTGGTACACTGTCCTGCCTGTGTCTCTCAGTCCTGTTTTTGTAGTTGATGAATTGCAAACAATGACTGGCTTTGCATAAAGCGACTGCAAATTGCACTGAGTCAGATACAAGCAGATTACACCGAGACTTTGCTACTTGAATTCCTGGCTCCCCATGGTGACCACAGTAGCATTTGTCAGCAACACAGTTCTGAGGCTTTCCCTCACTCCATGGAGCTGGGAGAAAATTAATACTGGAAAGGTCAGGTTACAACAACAAATGAACATTCAAATTCTGCTAAATAGAAGAAAACAGATCATTAGGAAAGACAAGCTGATATATTTAGTCTGAGGATGACATAAGTTATCAGAGCAGCATCTCTTCAGTTATTCATTGCCTTAATTTCCATTTCTGCTACATTTTTTTTTTAGTAGTAGGTACTATAGTTTTGCCAGTAGTTTTACTGTTGTCAGAGATCTGTCAAACGTAAACACAAAAGCCTCTGATCATCCTAATTACTAGACCTGCCACAATTCAGTGGTTTATACATCATAAAGCAAGACAGGAACAACCCAAATGCAAATTTCCAGTAGCCTTGAGTCCATGGGAGAATTAGAAGAGTTTGATGTTTTTAACTATGTCAGCAAAAAAGTTCCTAATAAGATTCAAAACCTTGAGTGCCATAAAGGAAAGTTGACAGAAATACACAGAAACACACTTGAAACTCTCTTTGCCTGGCGTGATCTCCATCAACTCATATTGACATAATTTTTAATATTTTTATTTCTGGTCATGTCCAACTTGTCTCAAGTTTTAATCTTCTGCTGTTCTCAGGTGCAAAATCTCAGCCTGAGGCAATGTGAAATAAGTAGCTCATAAACACTGGAGCTAATCACAGGTAGCCACCTTTTCAGGCGATTTCTGCTTTGCACATTTTGACTTTATGCCTAAATACTGTCAAAACTACTGTGCAGCTCATGCTGTATTGAATCCTAACATCTACATGACAGACAGGTATTGTGCATAACCTGTCTTCAGGGAAGCCTGAGTCTAAGCATAAACTTTGCAACTACAGGTGAGAAAAAACCCTTGAAAAATAAAACATGAGCTCTGCTTAGCTTTTGTGAGTATATGGATCCTCAGAACCATTGTTCCTTGATGATTCCCCTCTGTCTGAGAGGCAGAAGTAAGGCGGCAAACTGAGTTGCTCCTTTTCCCCCAAAGAGAGAATAAGTAGATGGTCTTTTTGCTTCTGCGGCTGCCTCTTTCTATCAAACCTGCAGAAATGGAAAGACAGCCCTTATCTAATTCAGCTGAGAATGGATGATGGGCTTTTAAGCGGCTGAGGGGCAGAAACAGTCATCTGTTCCCATCATGCACAGAGGGAAAGTATGTGATTGCACACACTCATACAACAAACAAACAAACAAACTATGTGCCTTGCGGATAATATCTTTAACTTGTGCCAGGGCTGAAATGTTGGAAGATTGAATTGGGACTACCTCTACTAGTGAGACCTGTGCACTATGGGAACAGTATCATTGCTTTTCCACAAAAATTAAGTACACATAGGGAACCATTTCTTATTGTACTTGATAGTACAACACTTAGCTCTGTTGCCCTCCCTTATTCATGGCTGACATTGTGTGATCCTGAGATTAGCTCACTTGGTTGGAGCCTGGTGCTAATAATGCCAAGGTTGTGGGTTTGAACCCTGTATGGGCTACTCACTTAAAGGTTGGACTCCATGATCCTTGTGAGTCCCTTCCAGCTCCGAATATTCTGTGATTGTTGTTTTAGGCAGCAATAAGTACTGAGAAGACAGTATAGCAAAGATTCCTCAAGCATTCAGATTTTAAAACAAATACACTTTGCCTGCCTCCAGCTCCCCATTGTATTAGTAAATATTTTAAGCCCAGATTTGGCAAAGGACTTAGGGACAAGCCTAAAGCAAACAGTAGATTTACTTCCTAGAATCCTCAGTGCTTCTAAAATCAACCATGTTTATCATTAATTATAGTCATGAACCCTCCATGAATGAGGGGCATAAAACTTGCTCCAAAGCCTTGTGGAGTCAAAAAGAATGGTTACTTTGACATCCTTGGTTTCCAAACAGACCTTTAAAGGGAAAGGCTTGCTACTTCAGTGTGGAAATGCTCCAGAAGAAGACTTCAAACTGCATAACAAGCAAATTGCAAGTGTCAGACAAATATTTTAGTATGAGCGATTTGCCTGGATCTAATCAGGGTTATGTTTCAATGAACATGATGGACCAGATCCTCATCTGTTTTTTATCAGACTCCATGAACCTGAGAGAAGCTATTCATAACCAGGATAGCCAAAGAATCAGTCTATTATTGTTTGGATATTTGCATCCAGAGGGTGTTTTTCAATGTCTCAGAGTCCCTGTGGATCCCTTCATGCACCCTCAGTGAATTTTCAGTTGACAAGCAGAGTGGTGTGGTTGATGCACCAGAAGGACAGGATGCCATCCAAAGAGACCTGGACAAGCTGGAGAAGTGTGCCCATGGAACCTCATAAGGTTAACAAGACCAAGTGCAAGGTACTGGACCTGGGTCAGAGCTGCCCTCGTATCAATCCAAGCTGGGGGATGAGCAGATCAAGAGCAGCCCTTCTGAGTAGGACTTGGCGGTGCTGGTGATTGAGAAGCTGAACACAACCCAGCAATGTGCACTTGCAGCTCAGAAAGCCAACCATGTTCTTGGCTGCATCAAAACCTACAGCCAGCAGGTCAAGGGAGGGGATTCTGCCCTTTCACTCTGCTCAGACACCACCTGGAGCTCTGCGTCCAGCTCTGGGGTCCCCAGAACAGGAAGGACATGGACCTGTTGGAGCGAGTCCAGAGAAGGGCCACCAAGTTGATTAGAGGGATGGAGCACCTCTCCTGTAAGGAAAGGCTAAGAGAACTGGGATTGTTCAGCCTGGAATAGAGAAGAGTTTGGGGTAACCTAATTGCAGTCTTCCAGTACCTGAAGAGAACTACAAGAAAACTGTCTTTTTTCGTGTGTAAATATGAACAGCTATCTACACTTAATCTGTCCTCAATGCACTGCCCAGGACACCAGAACAACCAAAATCTCTGAGGCTCTCCAGAGAACCTGGGATTTCTGTGGGGGTAAGACAGAAGAAACAACTTGACTTCTGTCTTCACAGTCCTCAAGAGGTGAAGCTAGATAATATTACAGCATTTCTGGAAATCCAGTCTTTATACCCTCCAAGACAATAAATGGATTACACTTTTCTATAGAGACAATCCACTAGAGTGCAGGCTTTATCCACAACTAGAAAAAATAATCAGGACCTATTCATGTTGCTCTGTTGCATGTAGAACAGCCAATAATTACCGAATGACTCTTAACTCCACGTCAGAATGGAGCACACGAAGGTGCAAATACCCTGCCAGTTTCGGGGAGATGCTGCTGCTGGCAAGTGCTGAGGCTGCACACATGGCTGCATGCCAGAGCACAGATCAACATCCCTCTCCCATAGCGTCCTCTCTGATTCAAGCATGTTGTTGCAGGTTTTCCATGTGGTTTATCTCTGAGTCCTGTTCATTCATAAGTCTCCTACTCTTGTCCGCTTTGCCACAGGTCATGTGGAAAACACTGCTAGCTATGGGTGTTGAAAGCTGGGATTTCTAATAAAGTTTAGGAATACTTTTTGTCCAAAAGCATCTTTAAGAAATGTAGCTTTGCCAAAACTCTTTGTTTTATGAAAGCACTTCAAATTCACAAAAACATTCCTTTTTCTATTTTTAGAAAAGAACAGTGTAACCTTTCATTTCTCTTAACTGTTTTTTGTTGGTTTGTTTTTTTTTAAAGATTAAAATCTACTTTTCATCTTTGTTCTTGTTTTCCTTCCCTCTTTTTTAGTACGCTCATCTGAGAAATTGAGGTAAGAGTATTGAAAACCAAGGAGAGGGATGGGAGTCAACAGAGAAAACAGGGAGGGAACCCTGTCTCGCTTTCCTCTCCCACACATTTTTTTCTGACCTGTGTCGTCTCATGGAAAAAGAGACACAGCCTCCTGCACGTTTTTAATTTGAGTCAGCTTAAAAAAAGTGAGTGCAGGACTCTTCATCTCCCTGCCCCTTCATCTCCCTGCCCAGATATGAGGCAGTGGGCTGTTCAGATGTGCAGCCCCCTCGCCAACCCTCTCCATGGCCCCTGGAGCAGGGACCTGGAAGTGGCAACACCCCGAGTGCCTCGTGTACCTCCTAGGCAGTTCAGGATGTCAGTTCCCCATAGTTCAGCCATAGCTGTCTTGCTGCCCAATTCTGACCCTTCCTCACCCAAGCAGAGCAAGGTCTCTCCCTCAACCAAGCCCATCAGGTATTATGTAGTCCTGTTAGACACTCACATGGGGTACTCTGCTGCCCGTGAGAAATGCGTGAATGGTTTTGGATTGCATGCCCACGACCAGGACTTGCAGGTCTTCTGGACACTCTTGTCTGGAAATTAGTAGCCCCAGAAAGAATACAGTATTCTGTGAAGAAAAATACCATGCTTCACCTACGAGAGCTTACCCTAAATCAAGGAGTCTGATTTAATAGAAGTCCCCAAGCTCATGGAAATCTCATTTCTCTAGTGACAATGAAATAGGTACAAACAACTGTGGATGAAGTACTTGAAGGGGGCACCACGACATGGCAAAGTTACCTATACACTTATGAAAGCAATGGAAAACAGACTACCATTAGTGGCAGTTTATGTCTGGTATGTAATTGCTAAGTTCTTTCATTTGACAGTGTCGAGGTTTAACCCTAGCAGGCAATTAACAACCACTTGCTCATTACCCAGCCCTTGATGGTGGGATGGGGAACAGAATCAGAAAAAAGGCAAACCCCATGGACTGAGATAAGAACAGTTTAAGAATTGTAATAAAATAAAATAAAAGTAATAATTGTAAGCAAAAGGGACACACTGGTGAGGAAGGGGTTAACTTTCAAGAGGGAGATGTGGTTGCACACACAGGGCTAATAAAATACTTGCACTGAGCTTATTTGTATCATTAATTTTTCAACTTTTTCGCTGCTGCAACACTTTCGAGGGTGCAGATGGTACCACTCACACACCATCCCACCAACCCATGTAATTTTGAGGCTCTGTGGATGGTAGCATTTAGACATGTAGCAGGCCAATTTGTGGGTGTGGAGGTGGCAACGAGATGTGAAGTGCTACCATTTGGCAGTCGTCTCATGGAAACCCCATGGAAACCCCATTATTAACAAGCATGAGTGCACATCTGTTGTGTTAGGAACCTTTCTTGGAGCCTTTTGTTAATTTCACACCTTGATTCTTCATAATGATGAAGGTGGTTTTCGCACTTTGTAAAGTGTAGACTCTGATGGTGCTGTTGTTCATTGTGGTCCTGGTAGATAGATACAAATAATTTCTTGGAAAAGTGCCATTACTTTCAGTTTTGACAAAATTCATTCCTACCACTAATGTTCATTGACCACATCTGCTGGTTTTATTTCTCAGTTTCTTCCCAGATTTCCATCATCTGGTTTCCAAGATCATAGCTTTATGTTTGGCTGCCAATGATTCTATTTTGGGGTTTTTTTTGTTTGCTTGTTTTATGGTATTTTGTTTAATTTTTTTTTTATTCTTCCACAGAGTTACTGAACTCCCAGAGTTTGAGTTTGATATCTCTGCTCAAGTCTTTTTGCTTTGCAGCTTCTTCATAGAAGGCAGAGAGAAAAGCTTCTTCTACTGACAGAAAAGAATGTCCTAGCAATGAACTTTGCCAAAATTTTATTTTTCTTGTTGTCTCTGATTTTTAAACTTCTATGTACAAACAACTGGGGCTTAGAGCTGTCTTAAGGCTGTTCTAAATAACCATGCAACTGGTTTGGGCCTCAGGTACCCACAGCATTGGAAGAGACTATAATAAAAATTGCCTTTGAGCACTTCTAACTGCATTTAGTGCTGTAGCATAGCAGAAGACCTGCAAAAACAAAGTATCTTAAAATTTACATCAGTCTCAAAGCCTAATGAAAATGACAATAAGAATATTTTTACCTGTAGTTTCTGGAGAAGTTCCCATGGTTACAATATGCATAAACATATTTATTTGTACATCTTTATTCTACCTTAGGTTATAGGAAAAAATATTTTAAAAGAATGGACTATAAAGAATACACGTTACCTTTTAGGATTTTTTGATTTTTTTTTTCCCCAACAGAAACTACATTTCTGCCAAAGTCAATCTGGCTAACAACCATTTAGAACAGATATTTTTACTGCATCCTGTAGTAAGAATTTCATATAATGTCCAGTATCTACTTCTCAAATTTGGACTTCTGGTACCATTTTCTATGTTTCTGCCATGCAAGTTTTTCCTGGGGGTTCAGAAAAACTAGCAGGTCCATGTTTGCTGTGAACATAAAGTGGATGGATGGCTCCCCAAACCACCCTAGCCGAGTGCAGGTGACCAAGCAGAGGAAACGGTATCACTGGGGGATGCACCAGGAGACTTGCACTGAGCTCTGGGGGAAGTGTGTGGATGCAATGAGTCTGGACAGGAACAAAGAGCCTGAATATCTGTCCCTGTCTCTCCTTGCTGCCTGTCCCACCACAAGTGCTGAGGGGTCTGATGATGGTATGTACCAGCCAAGTGCAGTAGCCAAGGCCAGAGCATCCCTGCCTGCCAAACCTGCTGCAAATACCATGCACACACCTACACTGGGCTGCAAAGAGCTGCTGCAGCAGCAGCAGAGACAGACCTCTGGAGAAAAGAACAAAATTTCAGGTTGTAAGGAGATGGAGAGGGTTGGGGAATGGAGGAAGAAGGTAAAGCAGGAAAGCAGCTGGATGCCTTTTTATTTTACTTTTTTTCAAATGGAAGACATTTATCCCTCCAGCAGTGTAAGAGGTGCTGCTGAGGTACTGAAAGGGAAGAGAGAGGCATAAATAGAAAGGTGAAAGGGGTGCTTGAAAAAGAAAATTCAGACCAAGGAGAGAAAACCTGGAACTGTTTCAAGTCAAACCTACTCTTAACTATAGGGAGCGGGCCTGTGAGTCTAAACAGGCTATGTAATTTGCTGTAGCTCATACTCTCTAATTTAACCACTAGGTGTATTTGTACAGAAATACAGAACTAAAAGCAATTCAGAGCATGTCAGGAAGTGAAGCTGAGTATGTGTTTCTTGGGACTCTGTCTGGTTGAAGTACACTTAACTACCTGTTTGGGAATATAGGTTTGGCAAACAGCCTAGCCAGAAAAGAAAAAAAAAATATTATTTTTACTTCCAAGCTTCTCAGTCATTAGTGAGCTGTACTGGAAGCGTTAATGAATTTTCATTTCAGAAGCTTGTTCATAAGCTGTCACCACAATGCAGCAATAGTGCTGTTTGAAAACCAGGGGAAAAGCCACTTTTCAATTTCAGAATAGTCAGAGGAGTATTGAAATACATGTGTAGGTCCAAAATCTTTGGGATTGGTATGATTTGCATTCATTTGTCAGGTTGTTTTTTTTTCTCTTAAGCAGTAATTCATAGACATCCTCATCAACCGTATTATTTATGGTGGAGACAGCATCTGGAGACTAGTGAGGCCAAAGGCATGATTATCCTGCATTTCCTTCTGCAATCAGGAAAGAAACCATTGCAGTGTGTATTGGGGTGAGAGCCAAAGGTTTTTCTGGCCTGATGTTGATTTTTCATTCTTGGCAGTGTTTTCAATCAGAAGACTGCTGCTGCTGTTGGGGATTATTTGTATAAAGTCAATGCCCTGGAGCCTCTTTCATGGGCTAGATCCACAGAGTGTGCAATACTGGATGAAGCACAACCACGGTCAAGACACAAAAATGGAAGTAGGAGATAAGAAACTGCAAATGGAAACAAACAGGAAAAGACTGCAAAACAGCACGGCCACATCAATCAGGATAATAAGCTGTGCTTTTCTCTTTTGGACCCCTCAGTGTCATTTCCTGAAAAGGTCAAACTTCTTACCTAAAACACTTCATCCTCACAACATTTCACCTGCAGGTGTTGCTGGTGCTTTCCACGTGGAAATGAGCACACTGACCTTTAAAATAAGGTCACCCACACTAGACATCAAAAGTGTGAAATAGCAAGGACTGTCAAAGTGTTAAATGCATTTCATTGGAGCCCACATCTGGTTTAAGGAGATTGCACATGAATCAGCTACAAGCTTTGAACTGGCTCATTACTGGGGGTACAGTTTATCCAAGAGTGCTGTAGAGGTTTTCATTTATCTATACATACAGGCATGGGATTTTAAATTTATGATAGATGCAGGGGGTTGTTTTGTTGTGACTGGAGCTATTCTGTATTATTTTGTAATTTTGCTTCAAGGGGACAGTGTTAAATGCTGTAACTTGTGAGAGGTTTTATAGAATTGAAATCAAAACCTTGATGAGGGGTTATCTGTCCAGTAGACCAGATTAGACAGGTTATATAATAGATAATTTTTAATATGGTTAATAGATTGATCCAAACTTAAGAGTTATTAGTTTGTTATAGTTTTTTATTTATCTATGATTTATAGGCTGTAGTTTTTACTTAGAATAGTTAATATATTAGTTTATAGTTAATAAATAACTGCCACAGTTACAGTATCTATTATTGACATGACAAAATTTGCAAATATTAAAGCAACTTATATAATGCTTGCAAAAACTTTCATTTCCTTTGTGTCTGGATCAAATGTAGTCAGGAGTCACCTAATGGTCTAGAAAAGGAATGTACTTTGTGGACCCAAACACACAAGCTTGTGAAGACAATAAGTAAAGAGAAAATTGGTGTAGTTCACTGAGGAATCAATTTCTGGCTGTTTTGTCTACTTATCAGAAATTCTCAACATGTTGAAAGGCAGTTGTCTGCCACTGGGTATGTACTGAAAATCTGTGGTGGCTTCCTGGTCAGCAAAGCCACTAATTCATATTTAAGAGCATGGGGTCACTGCTGTGTTCAGTTCCCTGAGCTTTTGACCAGGTTTGTGGATGGAGTGGAAATTGCTGCAATGTAATAGATGATCTTTGGCTCCCACAGGAGGGACAAACCCAGCAAACATTATGGTCGGTGGCTTAGTGTCTGAGTGTGGTCATTAAAATGCAAAATTTTGAGTCCTTCCATACCATTATCAAGAGACTAATAGCCAAAAATATGACATTGTGAGCTTTGCTTTTGCCTCTGTGGATGTGGAGATACAAAGGATTTATGCCCTGCTGAAGGCATAATCAACATTAATGCATCCAAGCAACAGAAGTGACCAGCAGAATTATTCCTCTGCTTTTCATCTTCATTCTTCTCTACAAGCCACCAGAGGAACTACTTGCTGGAGATCTCCTAATGACAAGATGATATTGCCATGATAACAAGCACATATCCCAGCCTAAACATGTGTACTTGGGAAACAGAGTACAATGTCTCTGCAAGACATGGAATACAATCTGGGAGAAACAATCAATCTCCCCTCGGGTTAACTGCACATCAGACGGTCTAGATAAGTACAGCCTCCCTGTCAATGCTTTCTGGTTGTCATATTGGTCTGAGACAGGATATTCTTGAGGACTGCTGATCCCACACTCTGGTTTGCTTTAGTGCAATTAGGGGATTTCACATTCTGTTATGAAACCAAGCTCCCTAAAAGACCGTGAGTTTTCTAAATTTAGGTGTCATCCTCAGCAGTAGAAATGTTCTGATTTCTCTCAATTCTGTCTGAATCTCTCCTCTAACCTATGGGCTTGTGAAAGTAGGATGGCATGAAATATTCATGAAGGATTTAGTCCTGTCTGACACATTGCTAAGGTTTCTAGCCCATCTCTCAATGTGTTTAGTGTTCACCTCCACCTCCTCTCTATCCAAAATTTGTAGGTCTGTCCTATGCACTTGCTTCCCTGAAACTTGTCTTATTCAGCTGCCGCCTTTTCCTTCTAATGTTTCACATCCCATGGGACAGTTCACAGTTAGTTCGCGTGCAGAACAGCTGCCTATTGCAATTGTTCAAGGTGAATGTGTTTCTGCTCTACGAAAAATTCTTCAATGGAATACCTGCAGCCTGAGCAAGAGCACCCTGGTACTTAGTTCAGCCGTCACAGTGCTCAATGTTAAAGGTCATTTAGAGTAGCAATGCTACAGCTAAGGCTTGTGTGAGGGCAAATACTTCATCTGGCAGAGGACAGAAAGGAGCTATCGATCTCTGCATTGCTGTCATCCCAGAGAAGACCACCTCATTAGAGATTGGCAGGAGGTTCATTTTGGGTCTGGCTAGGATGGTGTTCATTTTACCACAGTAGCCCTCACAGTGCTGTGCTCTACATTGGTAGCTAGAAGGGTGTTGATAACACACCAGTGTTTTGGCTCCTGCTGAGCACAACATCAGCACTGTAACATTCCTTCCTCGGTCGAGGGCAGGATTCTGGGAGGGGGCACAACCAGGCCAGCTGACCCAAACTGACACCAAAGGGATATTCCATACCATGTGACATCAGCTCAGATATAAAAGCCAAGGCAAGGAGCAGGAAGGTGGGCATTCATTGCCTAATGTCTACCTGCTGAGGAACCATCACACATGCCAAAGCCCTGCTTCTCGGGAGTGTCCGGGCATCGCTTCTCACAGGAAGCAGAGAGTAAACTGTGTTATCTTTCGCTTCACTTCGCTTTTATGTGCGCAAGCTTTCACTTTGCTTTGCTTGAAATAAACTGCCTTATCCCAACTCACAAGCTGTTTTCCATCTTACTCTCTCTCCTGTACAGCTGGGAAGGGGAGTGATAGAGCAGCTGGGTGGGCACCTGGTGTCCAGCCAAGGTCAGGTGTTGAGAAAGTTAATCTGGTTATGAAGAGAGTTCATAGAGGTGGATAAGGTAGGACTGGAGTTAGGATACGCCTTTTTTGTTGAGAAAGTAAGGTTCAATTACCAAGACACAACAGTCTTCTCAAAGTCAAGTTTTGGTGTTTCAGCTTTCTTCTGAGATTCTAAGCTCAGATACTGAAAGCTGAATCGCACTGAGACTCTCTTATCAATATCATATCCAGCCACCCAGAGATGCAAAGGTCAGGTCTCTACATGTCCTGGTCCAGCAGCTGCTCTGCCTAAGGACCCTACAAGCATCTTCTCACTATTGGCGCTTTCACCATTGTTTCCTGGGGTTGAAAGAGGACTTGATTTACACTTAGTTTCAAACTAAGCAGATTGACATCAAAGCAGCGGAAACCAAGCCCCAGTAAGTGGTTTATAAATGCAGCCTAAGTGTTTTGAATCAAAACATTTCTTTCAGTAAATTTGGAGGGGTATGTCTGTCATCCTTATCATTGTTAGTTTCTGTCTTAAAAACACTGAAATTTCACTCATATTGAATCTACTCTGGGGATCAACAGAAAAAAAATAGTTTCCATTTCCATTCCTGAGAGAAACCCTTAGCAGTAGGCTTTTCCTGGTTTTGTTTTGGTTTTTTGGTTTTTTGGGAGGTTTTTTGGTTTTTTGTTTTTGTTTTTTTGGGGGGTTTTTTGCATGTTATTACTTGGAGAGAATAGTAATCAAAACAAGAAAGATGTGTACAGATTATCTGAGAGAAACCTCCTATAGGTTTTATTGTACTACATTAGGGAACAGAACCTCAGCTAGTGCGTGCTTTTCTTATTCAAGATGGAGAAGACAGGGTTTGTTCTGCACAGTCTTTACAAACAGCCTTGGGACCATTCCCTACCCCTGAACAAAGAGCTTAAGCAGAGGCATCCAGTGAAGACCAGATGTGTGACTCATAAAGTACTTAATGAAAATGACAGCAATATATGAGTTTGCTGGATGCTTCTTTTAGCAAATGTGCTATCTCTATGTGCATATCTCCAAGCAAGCAGTGACTACATTTCCTTTCAAAACTGGAAGAACAGCATCTTTTTGTAGTACTGGCACATCTATTGGCTGCACCCAATAGCATAGAACAAACAATGTTACAAGGAAGGAGGAAAAAAAATCCAACAGCTTTTGAAATAAGCCTTTTGTGCTATTGCGCATCTGAAACTTCTTGCAGCGCATGTGTATAAACACAGAACAAAAGAAGATAAATAAGGCTTGAATAAATATTTTGTATTACAGTTCTCCCTAACAGCAGAATTATTTAAAATCCAGTCTTCATCCAGGTTTGACTTTTACAAATGGATCTGAGATATCCGATCAGCTGAACTAAAACCAGCACAGCTGTGACACAGGAGCTGATGCACTGAGGTGTACAATGGAAATGCCATGCCTCTTGTCTTCTCTCTTCATCTGCCTGAAATGGCTGAGTAGGTGCAGCGATGTCATAGAATTGACCAGGAGTGGAAGGAAAAAGTTTCCCAAAGGAATAGCTTAGACTTTGATAAACTGGGGTCAAAACTGAAGTCCAAAACCACAGATGTGCTTCTTTCTCTGTCTGCAATTAAAACGTTAGGAGCTGAACATTGAGGTTGACTTGATGGATATGAGACCAAACGCAGAAGGTCATGCTTGCAGCAGACCCACTGCCAACCCAGAGGGAAGATGTCTCCTGAATATGTGCAATGGGGTGCCTGTTCCAGGGCTGCACAGGATCCTGAATCTCCATTTCACAGAAACATGTGGGATTGCAATGATCTTTATTTAAAGTCTTACCCAGAATGGAGGCACATTTTCCCACAAGCTATGGCAAAAGGAGAAGACTCTAACAGTGAAGGATTTTATTGTCATCGCAAACAGAAAGACGAGATCAACTCTTCCCCTCATTAAAAAATGAGCTGAAGAAAATTTTGTTTCATTCTACCAAACAAGCCTGTGTAGTAGAAGCTGACAAAAGAAAATCTTTCACTCTGATCAAGAACAAAATTTTCTGTGTATCTCTTCTCGAAACACTATAGGTTTGGTAAATTCTCCTTGTCACTTTCAGTTTATCTTTTCAAAATGTAAAATTCAAACAATACTTTTTCTTGGACTTGATTTACAAGAGAGCCTCCAAATGGAAATGAATGAAAAAGAAATTGGTTTTAGTTGAAACTATTTCTTTCAGCAATGTTGCCATTAAAAAAAAAAAAAATCACACTTTTTAACAGCTATAAGGCAACACCACAAACTTTTCACTTTGGTTAAAAACAGCCAGGGAATTGTACCTCACTGATTAAATAAATGAGACTGTATAAATATTCTGTAAATTATTCTTCACAATGAGCAGTCTATCTAAGCAAAAGCTTGTGTTATTATCCAGGAAATGCTGAGAACTTTCTAGCACTGACCTTATAGAAGACATACAGCATAGCCGAAATCCAAACATGACCAAGCTAAGAGTAAGTAAACCAGAGGTGCTTTCCTTTCATTAGACTTTCTCCCTGACCTCTGGATGACAAGGGCACAGGAAAAGGAAGCAATTTTTCTTCTGTCCTTAGGGATAGAACATTTGAAAGAGATTTCCTGTGGCTGGTCTACATCATCTCTCTATTGCCTGATGGGAAACTGAAAGACCACCTTTTCTTAGCATCCATCACAAAGGTTTATTCACTTTTTCTCTGTGAAGTACCATGTCAAATTCACAAAAGTTTTAGGTGAGTACAGCATGTGGCTGGACAGGATTGGTCAAAATATTTCAGTGTTTCAGAGGAGCAAAGTGTCTTACTGGAATAATTGTTCCAAAGTCAATCCTTCCAATCTCCTTAAATTTTAAACTATTTTCCATCTTTCTCTTGCCAGTGACTGTAAGGCTCAATTAATACAGTTCAATACCCTATCCTTCTTTAGGTATTTTGTTGAAAATTTGAGACGAGGATGCCTTTTTTGTCCTATAATGTGTTTTAAAATATACTTAGAACCTCAATTTTTGTCATTTTAAGTTGTCAAATGCATCACAGAAATAACACTTCCTGTGTACTTCCAGTCCTTTTGAGTTGTGACCTGTTTAATTGTGTTAAGGCTATATCTCAGTCTCTTTGTTCTCAAAGTCATGGGTTCTCAGGGAGGAGTACACTACGACCAGCAAGCCAGAAATCAGTGCTGAAAGTCTCCAGATTTCTCTTTCTAGTGGTATCCACTTAAGGGCAATTTATGTTTCTGCGTTTCTTAACAGAAGGCCTTCCTGATGTGCATCAGAGCTTTCTTTTTGTTCTACATGGACTAATAAGATCTTAATATCTCAGTATTCTCTATCCCTTTTCCTTTTGTGCAAGCTCCTGTACTGTAAGGAAGAACCCACGGAGAGTGTCATGGTTTATATAAGTGTTTTACAGGTAACATAAACAATATTATCTTGTATACAGCCTCAGCTGCATGAAAAAAAAGACATTGAATTAGAGAATTGAAGGTACAAGTGTGGGAGAGCAACTGATTCCAACACCAAATAATTGACCAAAAGCACACTGCTGAGCTCTTTTAGATATGAGGCTCTCAGATGTTGCAAGATTAATTATGAGACTAACTGATTTAGTCATCTTTCTCAGGGAAATAGACCTGTCTTACATTTACAGGTAATGTCAGACTGATTATTTTCAGGGTAGAATTTGGAATCAGTATTAGGATATAAAGGAGGTAAATGGTTGAAGAACAACACGTAATGTTCACAGGGGTCCTAATTTTTGCTTCTCTTTGTGCAAAGTGGGAATGTTAAGCTGATAGTTTCACTAGCTTCAGAAATACAGCATTAAGAATAAAACTAGGACAAATGTCGTAACTCTAGTGAGGGATCAATATGGGAAATATTGATGGGATATAGAGGAAGGAAGGACATGAGAGCAGATTGGAATGCATTAACATTTTGAGTTTCGTACTGTCACAGATTCCTGGAGCTACTTTTAGGAGTCAGGGAATTGTAAAAAAACTAGAGGTAGGGTGAAATGGGGAATTCAGGAGGGATCAGCTGTGCTGTGCTGAGAGTTTCCATCAGGCTGGGTCCACATTTTCTAAAAAATCACTGGCATTACAGTACAACAACCAAGTATCTTAATGTGATTTAGACAGCTGGAGTGGAATGGTCACCTCTGATGAGGACATTCAGAACAAGTTTCCAAATGGAGTTGAAAGGAAATAGGCATCAGTTACAGGGATGCTTTTAGGTCTTCCATTTTTAGTGGTCCATAAGCTAAGTCTGGGGTTTATAATTAGAACGTAGACTTCAAAAAGTTGAACAACTGAGAAGATAGGGGTGTTTAGAGCAATCTTACAGTTACTTTTTTTTTTCATGTCTATAAGTTATTATTGTCAAGAAAAGGGCACTAAAAAGTTAAAGCAAAAAAGACATTTGAAATTGCCAGATTATCATTTTTAAAACTAGTAATAGTCCACTTGGTCCCACAATTACTTTTAATTCTGGGTTTCATGTGCATTGTATGACTTGGATTGAGAACTAAGGTGTTGGTTGGTTCAGATAGATAATCGGATAGAGAAAGAAATTTAAAATAGGTCACTAGATATGCCAAAAGTTAGTATTACCATTACACTCAAGATATTTTGACCTGAAGTTCATGCGTATTGACGACACAGGGCTCACATTTAGACTACTTCTGGTGTTGGAATTAGCAATGTCGTGGTGTTTGAAGGAAGAAACCATCGAGGAAGTGCTAGGTTCTGCTTTAATGCCACTGAACTAGAGTTTTAGTTTCTAAAAATCCTCAGCACGGGATGATGTTGAGGTTTGGGTTTCACAGTGGTCACCAAACCAAATCTAAAACTGTAGCTAAAACAAGGGCTGTGATTAAGATTGAAGTTCAGGCTAGGAGAAAAAACATGGGAATCAAAAAAGGGCCAAGAATAGTCTAGTAGTCTAAGTTAGGACCTTGTGTGGCTTGCTGCATATTTTTTTCTCTTAGGTTTGTGGGCTGGGTGAGGCTGTGTCCTAGATTGTTGGTGATACTCTGTTAAGAAAAGTGAGACAGCGAAGGACGACAGAAAAAGCAAAATCAGAAAACACAAAGAGGCAAGATCAAGCAACTTGTGGACAGTGCTTGATCCTGGGCTAATGTTTTCTTCCTGCTGCATTCTCCTACTCTGAAGCCTAACTCTGACTACCCATCACCCTCCCCATAGTTCCATGGTTCTTCTCAACTCCTCAGTGCTAGTAGCCCAGGCAAGAATGACTCTGGGCTCTTCTGAATAGCAGATGTAAGGGAGATGGGGAAAGGGAATCGTGTTGGGGTCACTGCCCTCTGAAGAGTAGGGATGAGTCTGTGGTCACTATCAACCGCAGCTCAAAGCAGTCTTTGAGATGGGCCTCTGCTCTCCTGAAGTTGTGTAATGTCTCCTCCTATGGCTTCTCCAGAGCTTCAGTTTATTCCAGTCCAAATCCTAGCCACAGTTTAACTTCAGCAGCACCCACTGACTCCAACAACTAAAAACAATCCAGTGGTGAATGCTGGGACCAGCGGTACTTTTAGGATGTCTGCCCTGAATATACTCCTAACCAGTGCACTCCTCAAATCTGAATTCTGTTCCTAGCCCTGGGTCTTAAATAAAACCAAGTTACCACTATAAGCATTTGGCCTAAAAACAATAAGGAACACACATTAGAAGTTATCAACAGAGTAGTATGGCACCTGTGTTGAACTTGATCACTTGTGTTGATCCACTTATGGATCTCCCTTGGCCGTGACTGTAAGACCCTCCTAATCTTCATTTTAGCTCTGCACTGCTGTGCTTGGAGACCCTTGGGAATCCAGAGAGCTGGTCTTGCACCATGGTATCATCTAGATAGTGCACGTACTTTGTAGTTGTCTCTTTGTAGTTGACTCTTTACCATAGCCATATAGACTTAACCATAACCCAACTGCTAAATGAGTCTCTTGTTCCCTAAATATTTATGGATTAAAAGTAGTAAAGGGATGAGCTCTTGCACTATTCCTTAAGTCTGCCTGATTATATATTCTCCACTTCTAACTCCAGTTCAACATTTTATTTTGATTTTTGATCCTAACTGTAAATCCTAGCCCAGCACTAATTCAAAGATATGTAAAAACACCAAAAGACAAGTGCTGAAGGAGCTTTCATTGTAATTAAATAGCCTTTAAGTGTCATACTGATGACACTTGGGATTTTTGTTTATCACAGTCTTAAAACAACACATAACTCTAATAATACCCCTAGAGACAGCTTTAGTCATAAGGCAGCTCGGAATTTTAAGCCTAAAAATACAACACAGAGCCACTTGGACATTGGTCCTCAAATTCTCATTACAGACCACTTACAACCTTTTCGTTGCCAGAGCTCTTTAATAAGCAGAACAACATTCTGAAAATCAGAGTTGAATTAACATAAACAAAAAATTCCATATGTAAAAAAGATTTAAAACAAATACTGAAAAAACACTCCACCGTGTACCCCATTTCCTCTAATCTGAAATGTATTTGAAATTGAATGCTGGTTAGAGACCTAAGCTTTGCCAACAAATGACAAGTTTAAAACTGAGTCCCATGATGTGATCAGTCACAGATTTCCTTCTAAACATCTTCATACTTTATTGAAACATTAGCCCCTATCTGGGTCTCATAACATGAGATATTAGAAAGGTTAAACTATTGCAAGCACTCTGATTTGAAACAGCTCCCAGGATATTATTAGTATTTCTTTGCATTATAATGACTTCTGAAAAACAAACACCAGTCTAAGGGGCTTGTTATTTCTTTCATCTTATAATAATACCTAGAAACTCTAGGTTTAAAAATTAATACATATACCTGTTTTGCAAAATATTTTTTTATAAGATGGGTGTTGTACTGTACAGGTCACCAAATTTGGGGATTTCTAGTAAGGAAGACTTCTTTCTTCTACATTTAGACACAAAACCTGGGAGCTTGAAAAAGTAAACCTGTGCGAAAATCCATGCATGTGCAAGATCCCTAATTCAGCTTTTTTTATCCAGCACTAACCAGAAATTCAACTTCTTGTAGCCTGAATCCTAAATCTAATACGAAGTTTAGCCTCCATAACACCGGGACAACTCCTAAGCATCAGGCTACTGCACTGGGAACACCAGCCAACACGGCAGACTACCTAGTACGTAGCAACATAACCACCTTACCAAGTATCAGGGGCCCAATGTGCCTTGCTGTAGTCAGACACCTTTCCTAATAGGACAGTGAGGTGTTAAATGTTACCCACATGGTTGCCACAGCTGCTTGAGATGTCCAACATGGACAGAGACGAAAGATGAGAAAAAGGTATGTAGGATTCCTGCGGCCGTGCTAAATTACCATTTCTGTGACAACAGTTGCAAAGTTGTTAGGGAACAAATCTGTATCAGAAAATAATGAAGTAGAAAAATAGTATTTTTCAAGGTACATTGATAAGACCTTACAAAAGATTAGGCCTCATTCCTCTCTCTGGAGAGCACCTATGAGAACATGCAGGAGTGATGTAGGGCCCACAGCCAGCCAACTGCTGATGGCTGGAGAAAATCTCCTCCATGTCCTGGAGAGCTCTGAGCCTCTGCAGGAATCATGCAGGTCCTGCAGAGGATCAGGGTGACTGAGAGGAGACATGAGGCTGGATTTGACAGCAAAATAGATTAGTGCACATATCCCTTCATGAGTTATCTGAAGTTGCATCCTCACAGCAGAAGACTAGTCAGTGTCTTTGGTGACAGGGACTAATAACACTACTGGCATTAATTTCTAAGAGGTTCACTCTAAAAATATATTGAAATATCTCTCTTTACTCATGTCCTCTGTGTGGCACTCAAAAAAGATTGTACTAAGGGACTGCTACTGTCAAGATACTGCAGAGCAGCTTTGGAGTATTCTTGGTTATTCTCTTTCTATAATGCTGCATTTCTGTATTTACCTCATTTCTTCTTTAGTTTGGGGCTGCTTCCTAAAAGTTCTTAGTCCAATATTTATTGTTATTGAAATGAAAAGTTGGATCCTGGGACCAAGCCTATCTAGGAGAATGTGCTTGTATGATCGTAGAAAGCAGGAGAGACGAGGCTGGGACTGACATCATGAAAGGAATCTTCCCCTATTGCAGAAAGGCTGTAAAGAGGGAGATTTCTTTTCATCACTAGTGATGTAAGGGGAGGATCAGCTGAGGGAGGATGCTTGAGAACCAGGATCAGTGAAATGCCATTATTGTTTCAGTAAACTTGGAAGAAATCTTCCAAGTCCTCAAGGGAAGCAAAGGCAATAAGTCCTCAAGGGGTTAAAAAAACAACTCAAAGAGTTACCCCTGAGGTGCATCCCAAGAAGATGTGCAGAAGATGAGGGGAAGGAGGAGAACCTGGCAGTAGCAGGTTGTTCAGCCCCTATGTTCCTTGCTCTCATTTCTGTCCAACAAAACCAGTGAGTCCACCACTGGGGCCCATGTGACCACCATCTCATGTCCTCCCTCGGCAGGGGAGTCCCACATAGTTGGCTGCCACCGTGGGTGATGCATACTGTGAGCAGGCATTCTCTGCATCCCTCTGCATCCCCGTAACAAAGCGCATTCCCAGCTGGATTACTCATACTCCACTGGCTTCTGTTTTTCTTCATGTGCACTCATTTGCAAGTCATTAAACAAGAGACACAAAGCTGTCTGTAAAGTTGGATCACGTGTGTGTTGCCCTGTCAAGCCATTGGGCTTGTCAAAACCAGGATTTTCCTGCCATCACAATGGAGTTTTTAAATCTCCATCCATTACAAAATTAACAAAAAAAAAAAAAAAAAAAAAAAAAAGGCAAAAAAAAAAGGGTGGGGGGAAGGGAAAAACAAAAAAACCTAAAAAACTTAACCCATCCCCCCACCCCAAAACTTGTGGTGCCAAGAAATAAAGATAATAAAGATGAAGTGACACTTCTGTGAAATACTGAAGTACTGTCCTTCAATGTAACATTTAATTTCCAACACAAGCCAATGTTTCTTACTACACTTAACTCTCTTTTAGCTAAGCTGCATGTGAATTCCACTTTATATTATCGGTTATCGGTTTTGTGCAGCAGCGTCTCTCCTTTTCATCTTCTGGACTGAACATGAACTGAGCCCTGTGATCAGAGAGTAAATAAGCATTTACTCAAATCAGATGTCAAACTGACTAACTGGTAGCATTCACCCAGGACTTCAGGCTCAGGACATCCAGCACCTCTTCCTTTCCATGAACTGCACATCCTTCCTGAGCTCAGGGACCTGCCTGGCTTTTGGGAAAAACATGTCAGGTTCAGTGGGGTAAGCAGGGTTATGGAATGATGCATTCCCTGTGGCAGGATAATCTTTACGGGGAAGCCAGGGAATGAGAGCTTGCAAAAGGATGTTGTTGAAATATTTCTGTTAAAAAGTAAAAGTTTACACCCCAATCCCAAAGGCAAAGCCAGGCAATTTAGCTGTGAGCACTGCTGGGACAGTAGAGAAGTGCCTCATACAGGGAGAAGAGGAGAAGTGGGACAAGTCAGAGGTTGTTCTGAGCCACAGTTGGGAATTTCACTTCAGGGTGGAGGAAGACTCTCAAGACAGGAGCAGCCTTGCCACCCCTGTGTATAGATCTGGATTTCACTAGAATTTGTAGGAAATTCATCTGTTAACCAAATAGAAAAGCTTTACAAAAAGGAAAAACTTCTGCTTTCCCCTCTGGATTGCTGTCATCCTGCACCAAGGGACTGTGAGACTAGAGGTATTATGGGAACATTGGGTCTGGGCAGCAGGACCAGTGATCTTTTTCTCACCTAAGGAAAAGGTAGTAAAACTCTCAGTCTGCTTTTCACTGAATGGTTATGTATAGTTTCGATGCTGACTGTGAATAATACCACAAAATTACTTTTAAGAGCAACAGTCCAGAACCCTAGCATTGCGAGATCTGTGCCTGTTGCGTAGCACTGAAGTCCTTCCTGTTTTCTGCTTGTCTGTTGTCTCTTCTGCAGCGCAAATGGAACAGGAACACCAGATAGGAACAGGTGAGGCCACGAGTGATTTATCCTTCAGTTCAGTGGCACTCCGCCCAGGCTGCTGGGACCAGCATGGTTAGCATGTCCTGGAGAGCCAAAGCTGGCTGTTTCACATGAACCTGGGCTGGATCACAACCACGGGCAGAATTCTTCTGAAAATTGAGAAGATGTTTTGTATAACTTTGATGAGAGATTCAGGTTCAGAAAAACTGAAGGTCTAGCTTGGGTCCAAAGGGTTCACGTGAAAACCTGCAGTGACATTATCCAATAAAGAGACAAAACAGCATCATCAATTCAGTTTTGCTTCTGCCAGAGAAGCATGGGTTGGTGCTCCTACCAGCGAGGTGAAGCTGCTGTTGAGCAGGTGTTTCAGCCTGAATAGTGGAGTAATAATCTGCTCTGAGTGCCATTTTAATTAGCATTAATGTTTTTGGTCTTCATTCTATCTATCAGACATATTTTTTCTTTTATAAGGTAAGCACATGAGCTCTGAAAGATCTATGTATTAGGACACTTTGTATACATTTTCAGCTCTGGGTTTTGGACATAAGCAGTTAGTTTCAGCTACTGCAGTTCTGCCTCCATCTGTTGTGGTGAAGTTACGCCAGGATTGAAATCTGTTTGGTGTTTTTAGCAACACCTCTAATATTCCTGTATTATTTGATTGCTGAGGCTGGAGGGATAATACAATACATTTCATTTTTTTATTGGTTATTATTTCATAGCTTTCTTTTGCTAGGCAGAAGTCTATGGGAAAAACCTCTGGTAGGGCTGGAGTTACCCCGACTTCTAGCTCTCCCTGGATTGAAAGCAGCCCTGAGGAGAAGCACTTGGGTGTGTTGGTGAATGAGAAGTTAAACATGATCCAGCAATGTGCACTTGCAGCCCAGAAAGCCAACTGCATCCTACATTAAAAGCAGCATGGCCAGGAGGGTGAGGGAGGTCATTCTGTCCTTCTACTCTGCTCTTACGAGATTCCACCTGGAGTGGTGCATCCACCTCTGAAGCCCCCAACATGAGAAGAACATGGACCTGTTGGAGGGGGCCCTAAGGAGGGCCATAAAGATTATGGCTGGAGCATCTCTCTTATGAAGACATGCTGAGAGACTTGGGGCTGTTCAGCCTGGAAAGAAGTCTACAGAAAGAAGTCTACAGAAAGACTTTAAAGCTTATAGCACCTTCCAGTACCTGAAGAGAGCCTACAAGAAAGCTGGAGTAGGACTTTTGAGAAGGGCATGTGGTGATAGGATAAGGGGTAAAGGCTGTAAGCTGAAATAGGGTAGGTTTAGATTAGATATCAAGAAGAAATTTGTTTTTCTGAGAGGGATGAGTCACTGGCACAAACTGACCAGAGAAGCTGTGGGTGCCCCATCCCTGGAAGTGTTCAAGGTCAGGTTGGATGGGGCTTTGAGCAACCTGGACTAGTGGAAGGTGTGTCTGCCCACCCTTCTATGATTCTATGACTTTGGAGGGAGGAGCAAGGAGCTAGGCAATGCCACAGCATGCATGCGATATCTCTGCTATGGTCCTGATTTGTCAGACTGATCCTCTGGCTCTGCCAGAGATGTGTGCAACCATGGGAGAATCACACACTCCTTGCTGTCACTATTTAATTCCTGTTTTGCAAAACTGGGCTTTGGGTAGACTTGGCATTCATTACTGAAAATGTTTAAATACTCTTCTGGTTGAATGGACCCTTCTGCAGCTACTCTTTCTTGTAAGAGAACCTTTTCCTTACTTCCTTATTTCCAGTATCTATGAAAGAGATCATCTTCCTCTGCTTCAAATAGTAGGCAACAATAACTTGTTTTCTGAGAATGGAGGACCCTGGAGGAAGTCTTAATATATTTCTTAGAAATCCGATAACAGAACTATCCTCC